>NC_038043.1:29888387-30201505 GCF_002211085.1 Panicum hallii | reverse complement strand
ACACAAACATGCATAAAATAAAGAGGTTTTAGATTTAAAACACAATTTATAAAGATATGGTAGAGTTTATTGCAATAAGAACTAAAATATTTAAATTAAATTTGAAATGAACCAAAATTTGAATTAAAAACTTTAAATAAAAGATTATAGAAACTTGTTTATATATAAACATTATAAAATATTACATAGTGAATGATAAAAGATTCCAATTAAAGAAGGCTATACATTAGGTTTATTTCAAATTTGAAAGTTCAAATAAATAAAGTTAAATTTTAAAACAAGTTTAAGTTTGCAACTTTGTACAAGGTTATCTAGTGCTCAAAGAACATTATGCCAAACTTCATAAGTAACCAAACATGAAATGACAAGGTAAGTGTACATTACCCCTTAACCTTAGATTTAAAATACAGGTAAAAAATATTTTGTTTCAAACTAAACTCTATTAACAAAAGTCATAGAGTTTGGAATCTAGTTCCTAACAAAACTGGTTTTGCTATTTTTGGATTTTTCTATGAATTACTACGAATTTTACAAGACAGGAAATGCTTTCACATGAAATAACAGGCATCCTTTACAAACTAGTCCCTGCATTTTACAACTAACCCCCTGGAAAGAAAACACAGAGAGCAATCAGGTCCAGGGCCATGGCCGGCGGTGGGGGAGCACATGTCCGGCCAATTCCGGCCGGGGAAGTCGCCGGCGGTGAGGGGGAAAAGGAGGGGGAGCACGAGGAGGTCTTAGGCTACCTGTGGGTGGTCTTGGGGAGGCTCGGAATGGTCGGAGACGAGCTGCCCACGGAGGGCGGGCCGGCGGCCGGAGGCGCACGCGGCGGGGAGGTTCCGGCGGGCGGAGGAGGAAAGGGCCGGGCTGGGAGGCTGCAGTGGGCACGGGGGAGCTGCTGGTGCAGTTGGTTTGGGAAGGAAATGAGTGGAGGGTCGAGTTCCACGGCGACCGAAGCTCGGCGGCGCTAATGGGCGCGGCGAGGTCTGTACGCGCGGGGGAGACCTGGGGTGTCTTTTTATAGACGAACGGAGTGACGGCGAGCCGCTGGTGTCATAGAGCAGAAGAGAGGGGAGATAAGGCTTGCCCACGGGGGTTTTGCGCGGCGGCAGTGACTCCGGCGTGCGGCTCTGCACAGGCGCCGTGGCGCGCGGGCTGGGCGCCAACAGGGGAGGGGCTTGAGCGGTGGGCGACAGGAGGATGACGCGTGGGCAGGGGTGGCACAGAAGATGGCCGGCGGTGACCAAAAGCGGTGCATTACGCCGGCGGCAGAAGCACCAGACGTGCAGCGGCGCAGAACAGAGGAGCAGGACGCAGGGAGGAAGAAGGGGGGGGGGAGAACTGAACCAGGACTGCTTTGCAATTTCAGAGAAAAATAGGGACCTTGCTGAAAAGAGCTCGCAACTTTTAAACCAGTGCTCAAATGAAGATGGTCCAAAAAGCAAAAGTGCATGGTTTTTCAAACTCTACAACTTCTCTTTAAGGTTCATCTGCATTTGAGCAATAGTTTTAGAAATAAAATAGACTTAGTAATACTTTCACTTTTTATGTAAATCCCATAGTAAAATTACTTTTACATATATGCCCAGGGTAATTTCACTTATTTTTGCCATTTAACCACAGATATCACTTTTTGCAAAACAACCCTTATGCTTTTAAACTTTTCCCGCTATCTCCACCCATTTTGCATAGAAGGACCTCTAGTAAAAATTAATTACACAAACTTCACTTTTTCCATAACATTGCATACATAAAACACACATTGCCATACTTTGGACATAAAAGCATACCAAAACTCTAAGGTGTGACCAAGCTAATTACCTGAGTGTCACAGCCTTCCCCCTAAAAAGAATCTCGTCCCGAGATTCCAAAGCAGGATAGAATAGAAAGATCAAGCTCGGAAATTGGCTCGGAAGAAGTCAGGAAAATTATGTTGGAGATAAGATTCAGTTTCCCATGTTGCTTCTTCTTCCGTGTGATGGTTCCACTGAATTTGTACATTTTGATGGTTCCTCTTCTGGTACTCCTTTCTTTAGTGTCTAGGATTCTGATGGGATGTTCGGTATAGGTCAAATCTGGTTCGACTTCGATAGCTTGGACATCAATGATTTCGGTAGGGATCTAACACACTTTCTGAGTTGGGATACATGAAAGATGTTATGGATGGCCGCTAATTGAGGAGGAAGTTGGAGACGATAAGCTACAGGTCCACAGATTTCAAGGATCTCAAAGGGTCCGATGTATCGAGGAGCAAGTTTCCCTTTTACACCGAATCTTTGAACACCTCGGATAGGAGATACTCGAAGATATACGAAGTCTCCAATTTGAAACTGTAATGGTCTTCTTCGTATATCAGCATAGCTTTTCTGTCGAGATTGGGCGGCCTTTAAATTGTTCTGAATGAGCCTAACTTTACCCTCTGCTTCCATAACTAGATCGGGTCCAAAAATTTTACGCTCGCCGGTTTGTGACCAACTTAAAGGAGTTCGGCATCGGCGACCGTATAATGCTTCAAATGGGCCATCTTAATACTTGTCTGATAGCTATTATTATAAGAGAATTCTGCTAGTGACAAGTATTTATCCCAGTTTTTGTCAAATTGAAGTACACAAGCTCTGAGCATATCTTCCAGAATCTGGTTTACCCGTTCAGTTTGCCCATCTGTTTGAGGATGATAGGCGGAGCTTCGAATTAACTTAGTTCCAAGAGCATCATGAAGTTGCTCCCAGAATCGAGCAACAAATTGTGCTCCACGATCAGAAATAATTGTTTTAGGTACTCCATGAAGACGAACAATTTGATCCAGATAAATCTCGGCATACTTCTTGGCAATATACGTAGTATGCACGGGAAGGAAATGTGCAGTCTTGGTTAATCGATCAACGATTACCCAAATAGAGTCATGTCTCCGAGAAGTGTTGGGCAGGCCAAAAATAAAGTCCATACTGATATCCTCCCACTTCCACGAGGGAATGGGTAGGGGTTGAAGGATGCCAGCAGTCTTCAGATGACTGGCTTTGACTCTTTGGCAGATATCACATTCCGACACATATTTGGCAATTTCTCGTCTCATACGAGTCCACCAAAAGTTCTGTTTCAGATCCTGATACATCTTCGTACTGCCTGGATGTATAGAGAATTTGGACAAGTGGGCCTCGTCCATTATTTGCTTGCGGAGCCTATGGTCCTTGGGTACAACAATATGTTCGTTGAACCATAAAACTCCTTTAGAATCAACTCGGAAGCATTTATACTTTCCTTCTTCTTGTGTTATCTTCTGTTTAATGATTCTGACCCCTTTATTACGCTGTTGCACTAGAATAATACTATCTTTAAGTGTGGCTTCAACCGAAAGATGGTTCAAGTCACCTTGGGAAACGATCTCTAGATTGAGCTTTCTCATTTCCCAACAGAGAGTCTCGTTGAACGCTTCAACGGATAGGCAGGAACAATGTACCTTGCGACTGAGAGCATCCGCAATGACATTGGCCTTGCCTGGATGATAATGTACTTCCAAGTCATAATCCTTGATAAGTTCTAGCCAGCGCCTTTGCCTCATATTCAGATCTGCCTGGGTAAAAATATACTTGAGGCTTTTATGATCAGTGTAAATATGACATTTTGTACCCATCAGATGGTGTCTCCAAATCTTTAGGGCATGAATAACAGCTGCAAGCTCGAGATCATGGGTGGGGTAATTCTGTTCATGAACCCTAAGTGCTCATGATGCATATGCAATTACTCGGTTGTCTTGCATAAGTACACAACCAAGTCCAGTTCCTGATGCATCACAGTAGATGTCAAAAGGTTTTGAAACATCTGGTTGAGCTAAGACTGGAGCAGTCGTAAGATGATTTCTGAGAATATGAAATGCATCTTCGCATTTTTGATCCCAGGAGAATTTTACACCTTTCTTTAGTAGTTCGGTCATAGGTTTGGCTATTCTGGAAAAGTCAGGAATGAAACGGCGATAATAGCCAGCTAGACCGAGAAAACTACGAATTTGATGGACGGAGGTCGGGGGTTTCCAGTCCATCACTTCTTGTACTTTACTAGGATCGAAGGATATTCCGTCATCAGAAATGGTATGGCCCAGGAATTTGACTGTATCTAGCCAAAACTCACATTTAGAGAATTTGGCATACAGGTGGTGGTCTCTTAATCGTTGAAGGATGACATGAAGATGTTGGGCATGATCTTCTGAGTTTTTAGAGTAGATCAAGATGTCATCAATAAAAACTACGACAAATTTGTCGAGTTCTTGCATGAAGACAGAGTTCATAAGGTACATGAAATATGCTGGAGCATTGGTGAGACCAAACGACATAACCAGATACTCATATAGACCATATCTGGTAGAAAAAGCTGTCTTGGGAACATCGCTGGGCCGAATCTTAATTTGATGATACCCGGAACGAAGATCTATTTTAGAAAACACCTTAGCTCCGGCTAGTTGATCAAAGAGGATATCAATGCGGGGTAGAGGATACTTATTTTGATAGTCACCGCATTGAGAGGACGGTAATCGACACACAGCCTTAAGCTATTGTCTTTCTTTTTCACAAATATGGCCGGACAACCCAGGGTGATGCACTAGGACGAATGAAACCTTTGTCTAAGAGATCTTGGAGTTGGGTTTTTAACTCGGCCAACTTGTTAGGAGGCATACGATATGGTCTCTTAGAGATAGGGGCTGTACCAGGTTGGAGTTCTATGATAAACTCGATATCTCTATCTGGGGGCATTCCAGGCAAATCGTCTGGAAAAACATCAGGATACTCGCAGACGACAGGGATATCTTTTAACTTGACCCCAGTGGTAGCATAAGTACAAGGGTGAAGTGTTGCTGTTGTGGAAGATAGAGAATGGTTGACTCACTCTCAGGTGAATTTATTTCTATAGTTCGGGAAGGAATATCTAAGGACACATGTTGCTGGGTCATCCAGTTCATACCCAAAAGGACATCCATTCCTTTTAGGTCTAATACTAGCAAATCTGTTTTGATCAGATGACCACCCAGCTGAATTGGTACCATTCTACAGATTTGATTGGACAAAATCTTACCACCAGGAGTTATAATCCTATAGGCTTCATTTATATAACTGATATCCAAGCCCACTTTGGTCCCGCAATCCATGCTAATAAAACAATGGGTGGCACCAGTATCAAACAGAACAATAACGGGATGATGGTTGATAGAAAATGTACCCGTCATTATCGGTGCCCCTTCAGGGAGTTCGGAGAGTGTGGTGAGGTTCACCCTTCCTTGGCGGACCTGGACCACCTGTTTCTTGCCCTTGCCCTTGTTGGTTGGATTAGATGTTTGCCCTTGGAAAGATTTCCTAGGTTGAGGGCAATCCTTGATGAAGTGAAACGGGCTTCCGCAATTGAAACAACGATAATTGCTGTTTCCGGGAATAGCTGGCGGAAAGCTCGGCCGCAGACCTTGTTGGGGTTGTTGCTGATTTTGTGGCAGTGGTGGTCGGTTGAATTGTGCTTGTTGGGGAGGTCGAGCTACCCATCTGCCAGGTAAATTGCCTCGAGGCGGAGCTCGAGGGGTGTTACTTGGGACCAACCGATACCTTGGCGACTGTGAAGTTGCAGGTCCTGAAGGTGCTTTTCGTTTCTTTTCTGCTCGGTGGGCGGCAATGCAATCTTCCTGAGTAATGGCCATATTGACCAACTCATTGAAATCGTTGGCCTTCACTAAATTCAGCCATTCCTTGAGCTTGGTGTTTAAGCCTCGACGGAAGCGATCACATTTGCGGGCATCCGTGTCCGCATGTGATCCCGCATACTGGCACAGGTGATTGAAAACCTGTGCATACTGTGTAACTGTACGGGTACCTTGGGTCAGACTTAGAAATTCATTGAGCTTTCGCTCAATGAGTCCTGCTGGTATATGATGTGCTCGGAATGCAGTCCGAAACTCATCCCAAATGACCACATGTTCGGCGGGTTGCATTGCATGAAACTGATCCCACCAAAGACGTGCATGGCCTCGGAGTTGCTGGGCTGCGAAGAGCACCTTGTTCTCCTCTGAACATGGAGCTGACAGTAAAGCGAACTTAGACTCGATAGTCTGCAACCAGGCATCTGCGTCCAGAGGCTCATCGGCCTTATGGAATAAAGGAGGTTGGGTGCTGAGAAAGTCCTGATAATTGGTCGATAGAGGTTCACCTCGACCTCGAGGTTGCTGTTGGAAATGGCCCATCTGAGCTTGCACAAGTTGATTTAGAAGCTCGGTTTGCCGGGCCATAACCTCGGCCAGGTTTGGAGGTGGCGGTGGTGGTTGCTGAGAACTACCAGGTTGTCCTGCCCAGAATCCTTCCGGGGTTCCACGAGTAGCTCCAACCATCTGAAATAAAGGAGACATCCATTATCAACCATAATCTTGCTCCAATTTCAGATAATATGCAATTACCAAACGAAATTGTAATGCATATGCTCCATTCAATCCACTTACATAGATACACAGATTTTGAACAAGATAACCAAAACTCAGGATTTAGATTACTATACAGATACTGATATCCCTACATCTTACACTAGAATACTCAAATTATTACAAACTTTTATCTAAAAATACATGCCACACATACAACAAGTAGCTTTATAACTAAATCATCTACACACTACTTATGCTACATCTTATACACTTATTACATCTAACCCATCCCCCTTTCAGCCATAACTAAAAGTCATCAAAATTTCCCACTGATGACTGACTTCCAGAAGAGGAATGATAGGGACTGACGACCGGATCCCCGTGCTCAGAATCAAGTTCTGAGACTCCTTCAATCTCCTCGGGATCTTCCTCTTCAGCCTCAGGTGCTGCCGGTGCTACAGGAGGAATCGGGGGCTGTTGCAATTCCTCAATCTGAGCTTGAGCGTCATCCACCGCAAGGATCAGATCTTGGACTTGTGTCTGTAAAAATTCGATAACAGTATCCCGCTGAGTGATTATATGATCACTCTCATTAATCTGATCTTCCCGATGATGGATGGTCTCATTTTGAGTAGCAATAATCCCATCCTTCTCAATTACTACAGCTCGGAGTTGATCCACCTGGGTGATGTGTCTGGCAGCTTCCCCGTGGAGACTCCGCGCAGCATTAATCAGATGGCCTATCTCACGGCGTAGCAACATATGATAATGGTACTGCACGCCCGTGAAACGCCTCATCCCTTGCAGTACTTCTTCTGGTGGACCTTCCAGTCTATGACTCTCAGGAATTGTCCCGAGGTCCCGCTCTGCTTCATCAGGATTTGTTGTAGCAAACAAACCAATGGGTTGTCCTACAACTTCCTTAGGGTGTTGACTGCAAAAGGCATAAATGGCTTCTAGAGCTGCTGCTTCGATAGTATCCACAATTTGGTAGCCTATCATACTGATCTCAATAGGATGCCATTGTGAACGAAAAGGATGCTGAGGGATAGTCATCCTGACATGAGCCCTATGGATTCCGTCTTCCAAATGTTCAACAGCGTCATACTGAGGGGTTCTGTATAATGGAAGGCCTGCAAAGATTCCCATAGCAAGCGGGGAAAACCCTCCCAATGAAGGGCATTGGTGTGGAGATGCCCTTCCGGATCCCAGAAAACATTGGAAGGTGCTGCCATCTGCGACCAGGATGCAAATGGTAAAACTTGTTATCTTGTTAGGAGAGTACAAGATAAACAGAACAAGATAACCAATTCTGTTAACAGCAAAGGCTGAAAATCAGATGGAAAACTAAGATTTCATATAAGATACCCAACCTAAAGCTGTCCTTAGCACTTTATTAACCTATTCCAAATACAAACAACATGTCCATCATATATGAAATTCTTTTATTGACAAATGATGCATGCACGCGCTACTCGTCCTCACAACCAAAACAACTGCCGAATATGTTCGGACTTACGTAGTTAATTCCGGTGGCATAACCATACGTCTCTCACTATATATAACTAGTCGGTAAACCCTACGCATTCTAATAGCATAAACGTGGTTAGTGTACCTGCAGAAGAACACACAGATATATATAGATATAGCTCATGAACCTTTCATGGCAGCACGACATGAAAGCGTCCCCAAACATTACTGTTCACTATAGAAACAGCATCTGTACAATTACCGCCGTACAGACAACGTTAACATACGTCATCGAAACAACGTATTCACGGGGGGTACCGCAAAATGCGGGGGTATGAACAGCGATCGCCATACCCTGCGCCGAACCATATATTCCCAATATAATCAACCTAAGTTGGTATATTGGCAGCATCTCAAGTAGGCCACTGCTTGAGAAACAGCGTTCGGTTCGCATCACCGACAGGAAGGCCAAGCTCCCTCAGTTGGCTGAGGATCCTTACCCTCTTACCTCCGTACGTAGGTGTCGTTACAGGAAATAAAATTGGATTGTGCAAGAATTTAAGTTTTGACGGAAAGTAGTGCTGCAAGTCAGAACTGCCTATACATATATAGATACTATTAGCCACCTGATACTTTCCCATATAAACCCTTAGGGCTTTACGTTCTAAGCACAACCTTAACGGATCCAACGTACTTTATAAACTCATTTGTTGGCAAACTTTTATCCAGAAAACACCTTTTAAGAGCTTCTCCGGATGTAAAAATAAACCTACAGCTCTGATACCAGCTGTGGCAGAACCGCTCGAATTATTCCGGCTCAAGTGCGCTATTGATCGCCGTACAACCGCAATCAGACCAACGCACTTCAAACGGAACAATCCTTTGGTCTGTCGGGTCTTCGCCCGATACAACCACGGTTCAGCAGGATCGAAGCAGGTTTACCTCGCACGAAGGCGAGTTCACATCACAGAATAGCTCATCAACTTTTAATTTACAGCCATACATACATTATTACAAACCGAGTTCAAAGATAAGTAAATTTTATACAAACCATGTTCAAACCGACAAGCATAACAGCTTGTCCAAACTCACAGCGGAAGAAAAAGTTTTATGCGACTACACACGTCGTGAAGATGGACACAAGGCTTAGCCCAGGGCCTGGTGTCACTCTGGAGGGTCAGTGCTGGCCGGGAACGGGTCCCACTCCACGGACCAGCCAAAAGGAACGGACGTTGGCCACACAAGGTTGTCCGTGGTACTCTCGTAGGTTATACCTGAAACAGACATTAGCAAGGCTGAGTATTCTAATACTCAGCAAGGCTTACCCGGGGCTGGGTATACTTTAGCCCATAACTAGACTCATGAAGGCATTGTAAAGGCTCTAGGTTTATTTTCAGCTGAAAAGTAACAAAGAGTATGTTCTACTTTCAAGTTTTAGCTTTCATCTTCTAGTTGAGTAATTATTCTAGATTAGCACCTACACTAAGCAAGCAAGGTAGTGATTATCATCCATCAAGATTATCCATCATTAGTTCCATTTTTTTACTCAATGTGGTAAAAGGGATCAGCAGTCTCATGCATCGTGAGAGGCGGACGATTCTTGAATCGAGATTCAACCTTGCAAGGTAAACCTAACACACACGCTTGGAATACCAACAGGGCGTTCCGAAGCAACCGTTTATCTTTCTTTCCGACTCGTGGACAGGCCACCACAAGCGACTTGCAGGACCGTACGCACATCACTCGTGCAGGACATACATCTGTAGCGCGACTACAAAACCCGTATTCCTGTCTGCCATGCAGAACGTACTCCCACAGGTCGGTGCGTGTGAACATAACATAAAGATCGAGTGGTGGGAGGTATGTCCACTTACCGGGCCGATTGGCTACTAGGCTTACCGCTTTACCATATTTCGCGGCATGTGGCTAGTACTGTTCAAACGCTTAGCCACCACTACCACACATATCGACCTTATCAACTTTTAACGAAACAGACAGGGTAAACTTCCAGGTCATGATACAGCACATGACCCTGTCCGTCATCCTTATAGTGGTTGCAGGAATGTAAACATGTAACTCCTATATCGCGCGAGTGACAGGAAATCACCCGACTTCTACCGGTCCTATTAGCGGAGCATCTATCCGATAAGGACTCGGGAGCATTACATTGGATTCCTAGGATTCATGCATCTAGGGTTTCATTACAACTCCTAGATTTAATGCAAGATATAATATAATAGACATAGATTGCAGTGTAAATAAAGTAATGGGATATGTCCGGGGCTTGCCTTCTGGAGTGGGGGTGGGGGCAGGAGAGTCAGAGGTTTCCGAACTCGGGTTCAGGGCTTCAGTTAATCCTTCGACGACTTGTGCTGGATCTTCTGGAAAGCCTTGGTCTTGCCCTAAGACCAGTTCGTAGTCCCCGTCGTCGAGTGTCGTTGATTCTATATGAGATGCAATAAATTAAATAAGGTGAAATTTAAATTTAAAAATTCACATTTCAAATATTATAACTCATCCAATTAACACACAAACATGCATAAAATAAAGAGGTTTTAGATTTAAAACACAATTTATAAAGATATGGTAGAGTTTATTGCAATAAGAACTAAAATATTTAAATTAAATTTGAAATGAACCAAAATTTGAATTAAAAACTTTTAAATAAAAGATTATAGAAACTTGTTTATATATTAAACATTATAAAATATTACATTAGTGAATGATAAAAGATTCCAATTAAAGAAGGCTATACATTAGGTTTATTTCAAATTTGAAAGTTCAAATAAATAAAGTTAAATTTTAAAACAAGTTTAAGTTTGCAACTTTGTACAAGGTTATCTAGTGCTCAAAGAACATTTATGCCAAACTTCATAAGTAACCAAACATGAAATGACAAGGTTAAGTGTACATTACCCCTTAACCTTAGATTTAAAATACAGGTAAAAAATATTTTGTTTCAAACTAAACTCTATTAACAAAAGTCATAGAGTTTGGAATCTAGTTCCTAACAAAACTGGTTTTGCTATTTTTGGATTTTTCTATGAATTACTACGAATTTTACAAGACAGGAAATGCTTTCACATGAAATAACAGGCATCCTTTACAAACTAGTCCCTGCATTTTACAACTAACCCCCTGGAAAGAAAACACAGAGAGCAATCAGGTCCAGGGCCATGGCCGGCGGTGGGGGAGCACATGTCCGGCCAAATTCCGGCCGGGGAAGTCGTCGGCGGTGAGGGGGAAAAGGAGGGGGAGCACGAGGAGGTCTTAGGCTACCTGTGGGTGGTCTTGGGGAGGCTCGGAATGGTCGGAGACGAGCTGCCCACGGAGGGCCGGGCCGGCGGCCGGAGGCGCACGGCGGCGGGGAGGTTCCGGCGGGCGGAGGAGGAAAGGGCCGGGCTGGGAGGCTGCAGTGGGGCACGGGGGAGCTACTGGTGCAGTTGGTTTGGGAAGGAAATGAGTGGAGGGTCGAGTTCCACGGCGACCGAAGCTCGGCGGCGCTAATGGGGCAGCGGCGAGGTCTGTACGCGCGCGGGGGAGACCTGGGGTGTCTTTTTATAGACGAACGGAGTGACGGCGAGCCGCTGGTGTCATAGAGCAGAAGAGAGGGGGAGATAAGGCTTGCCCACGGGGGTTTTGCGGCGGCGGCAGTGACTCCGGCGTGCGGCTCTGCACAGGCGCCGTGGCGCGCGGGCTGGGCGCCAACAGGGGAGGGGCTTGAGCGGTGGGCGACAGGAGGATGACGCGTGGGCAGGGGTGGCACAGAAGATGGCCGGCGGTGACCAAAAGCGGTGCATTACGCCGGCGGCAGAAGCACCAGACGTGCAGCGGCGCAGAACAGAGGAGCAGGACGCAGGGAGGAAGAAGGAGGGGGGGGGGGGAGAACTGAACCAGGGACTGCTTTGCAATTTCAGAGAAAAACAGGGACCTTACTGAAAAGAGCTCGCAACTTTTAAACCAGTGCTTAAATGAAGATGGTCCAAAAAGCAAAAGTGCATGGTTTTTCAAACTCTACAACTTCTCTTTAAGGTTCATCTGCATTTGAGCAATAGTTTTAGAAATAAAATAGACTTAGTAATACTTACACTTTTTATGTAAATCCCATGGTAAAATTACTTTTACATATATGCCCAAGGGTAACTTCACTTATTTTTGCCATTTAACCACAGATATCACTTTTTGCAAAACAACCCTTATGCTTTTAAACTTTTCCCGCTATCTCCACCCATTTTGCATAGAAGGACCTCTAGTAAAAATTAATTACACAAACTTCACTTTTTCCATAACATTGCATACATAAAACACACATTGCCATACTTTGGACATAAAAGCATACCAAAACTCTAAGGTGTGACCAAGCTAATTACCTGAGTGTCACAAACATGTTGTGCACTCATGCTGCAGCATTGTTTTAATTGTGTTGAGTTTATAGGTTTGAATTCAAATTGTATTTTGAATTCATTGAATTGGTGTGAGGGTGGAAAAGAGAAAGGAAAAGAAGAGGGAAAGAAACCAGCCCAAAGTCTCTCTTAGCCCGGCCCACTTGCCTCTCCCCTCTCTTCTCTCGGGCCCTCTCTCTCCTCTTCCCTTTTCCCCGCATGGGCCCCGCCGGCCCATTTCCCTCCCCCGCCCGCGGCCCGCGCCCTCCTCTCCTTTCTCTCTCTGCCAGGCCGGCCCCGCGTGTCAGCGCCTTCTTCTCCCCCTCCTTCTTCCTCCCCGGCGCAACGGCCCCCGATATCCCCGGCGAGCTCCTTCCCCTGGGCCCGCACGCCGAGGCCTCGATTCCCCGTCCTTAAGTGGCCCCGCAGACCCTCCCCGCATCCCCTGCCTTACACCGCCGCCACCCAAAACCCTAGCGCCGCCGTTCCCTAGCTCCGCCGCGCCAACCCCCTCGGCCTCACCGTGGTCCAGGCGCTCCGCCGTGCCTCAGACCGCCACGACCTCCGCGCCCGGTTCCCCTCGCCATCCCGAAGCTCCCCGAGCCTGGCCATTAGATCCGACGCCTTCGTATCGACGGGAATTCATCACGAAGCCGCCGCCGGTGAGCCGCTCCGCCGTTCCAATTCGTCGCCGACGGCGTTCGTGGGTCCCCCTTAACCCCTTGAGCAGCTCCACAGGAGTCCCCGGAGCCGATCTACACCAGCCAAGGACCCCGGAGACCCCCGGCATCACTTCCTCCGCGAGAGCCCGATCCCTCCACAGTTGGTCGTCGTCGTCTTCCTCCCTCCATCGCAGCCCCTGCCTCCATAGCCCCTCGGTGAGCCGCACTCCCTCGCCCTGGTCCTTTTGTACCGGATGTCGTGGCCCTTAGCCACCCGTAGGCTCGGGAACGCGCACGCTCCGGTGAGCTCTACTGACCCGAGCCGCCCATGCCATGGCGCGAGCTGTAGCAACCCCCGCAGACTTGTGCCAACTGCCCAGATGGATTACCCGCGCCGCCAGCATCCTCTAGGGCTTGATCTCGCCCAAAATCGAGCCCGGAGCACCGAGATCGGCCAGCTCCGGCGAAGCGCCGCCCTCTCCGCGCCCAAACGCCGCGAGCCATCCGATCTGCATCCTGTGCTCGCGATTAGATCGGGGCCTCGTTGAATTGTGACCCTTAGATCCAGATCTAGCGTACCGGTTCGGGCGCGGGATAGATCTGAATCGTCCAATCCCAGGTGAGTGATCCAGATTCGAGGCGGTTAAGTATAGATCCAAACCTTCGGATCAAGATCCAACGGCTGTTAGGCGTGCGTACCCCTTCGCGTAATAGATCTAATCCAAACCGTTAGATGGCGATCCAAGGGCCCAGAGCAGAAGATACCGGTTCAGCCTGTTAGTTTTGCTAAAGAGTCCCTGGCTTTTCCTAGAATCAACCCGCGGTCCACTTCAGTTCAATAATAATTGTAGTTTAGCCCTGTTTCTTGCACGGACCCCCCTGAGCTTTCCAGTTTTTGAACCCGCCGTCCAATCCCTGGGTTTTCACGTGCTAGCCCCTGTGTCTACCCTTTATTTGCGTTTAGGTCCCTAGTTTTTGTCCAGAACCCCCCCTGTAGTCCAGTTTTTCTCGCAGATAGGTCCCTGGAGCTTGTTTTAAGCGTAGTTTTCACGTCTTAGCTCCGTTTTAGGTGTTCTTTATGTCCGCGTGATCGTTGTAACACGTAGAATAGTTTCAGAATAGTTTTGTGTGCTGTTTCTATGTAATGTTGTACTGTTTCTTATAGTTTGCTATTGTTGTGCATGTGTGTATGACTGGACCATGCTTGATGATCGTGAGTAGACGCAGAGCCTTTGGACGAGTACCAGGAGCCACCATCTTCTGAAGCTTTCGAGCAGCAGCAGGAGAACTTTGAGGAAGGCAAGTATAACATGAACATCCTATCACTTTCAATACAATTTCATACTGCATTTTAATTCTGTATGCCTATAAGGACTTTCCTAGCCACTTTATATCCTTTATATATATCTTTTGGGTTGCATTTTGGTTAGTTGTGCTAGGTTGCTGCGCTATAACACTCTTGGTCCTTTTTAATTAATTTGATTAATGGTCTTATGCAACCTAATCCTGAGAGTGGCCCTCTGTGCTGTGTGCTTGAGCGGCTCACGTCTCCGTAAAAGATGTTTTGTTAGAAACTTGGTTTAGGGGGCCAGCACGGTGCTTAGTGCTTGGTTGGCCACTCTCCATAAGGACCGGTTCATAGAGCAACAACCTGGGACAACCGCGCAACCACAAGACTAGAATGGGACGGTCTTGACTTACTAATTAGGTCATTTTGGTTTGGGAGTAACTTACCTGCGTGGGCAAGAGGGGTGATAAGCTTCAATGGTCCCTGCTCCTCCGGCTTGGTCTGTGCTGTGTGTCTTGTACCCCCGGAGGTGGGCCCATCGTTGCTGATCCAGAATCCTTAGCGGTTACGCCTTACCAACGTGATCCTTTGTAACGGTCTCGTAGTGTGCTTGCTAGCCATCTCACCTAAGGAAGTGTGATGAACAACTAGCGTAGCTCACGACTTGTGGGTAAAGTTGTGCAACCTCTCGAGAGTGTAAAACTGATATATCAGCTGTGCTCACAGTCATGAGCGGCCCAGATCCTCCGTCTGATTAGTGGGGTTATCAACCTTTGGTTAGGGAGATTCCCCCGGGTGGTTTTGGTTTGGATGGTTCTCAGTAGTTCTTAATTAATATTGATTAATTTCTTATGCAATTTGGGTTTATGGTAATTCATCCATTTGTAGTAAATAGCTTTAATAAAATTTTGCTAAGACTAAAAGCTAATGCAGTTGAGTCAGCCAGCCTAGAGTCTCATAGTTTGTGTTATACTTGTTGAGTACTAGTTTGTTCTCACACTTGCCTCTCTACTCCTCTGTTCTATTTCGGATATCTTTGACTGCTGCTCAGTGCCCAGCAACGTGGAGGACTACATCAGCGGCTTCGACGACTTCTAGGCGTTTGTCTCCCAGTCGATGTCCCTGTGGCGCCCAGCTCTTCATGTATTTCATGTTACGCTTCCACACTCTTGAACTGATTCTTGATTCGGTTGTAATAAAATAATTCATTTATGATTTTTATTAATGTTATTCGTGATATGTGTTGTGATATCTTGATGATTCTGTTGTATATATGCGTGACTTGATCCTGGCGCATATATGATTGCTCGATTTATGCTCTTTATAAATCGGGTGTCACAGTGAGTGCCAAGAACTCATTCAATTTCCGCTCCATCAGTCCTTCGGGTATATGATGTGCTCTCAAAGCATTCTGAAATTCTTCCCATGAGATAACATGGACATCAGCTTGCATGGCACAATAATTATCCCACCAAATACGGGCAGCACCACGTAGTTGTTGGGCAGCGAACTGAGCTTTATTAGAGTCCGCACATGGAATGTAAGAAGAGCAAACTTGGATTCAATGGTGTGAAGCCAAGCATCGGCATCAAGGGGCTCCTCAACTTTGCTAAATAACGGGGGCTGAGTATTGAAGAAATCTTGGTAGTTTGCCACTTGAGGATGAAGATCATCACGACCTCCTCGTGATTGCTGACGTTGTTGGTTCTGCTGTGCCTGTACTAGCAGATTAAGAAGTTCGGTCTGCCGAGCCATAACCTTGGCTAGATTTGGAGGTGGTGGTGGCAGTTGTTGGGAACCACTGGCCTGATCTGCCCGGAAACCTTCCGGGGTTCCCCGCGTGGCTCCAACCATCTGAAACAAAGGAGATATCCCTTATTAACCACATAGCCTTACTCCCATTTTAAGAAGATATGTCACTACTCAGATATGTAATTCCCATATTCCATTCAACCAACTTATTTCAGAAGTAAAGATATGGAATAAGATGATAAAACACAAGGCTTATATTACATCACAGATTCTGGTCGTCCTTAACATCGTACATCAGAAGGGTCCGTACACAGGCCATCTATATTACAACAAATGGCACGAGGTCTAGGTAAGCTAATTACTACCTAAGTCACTACACTTTACACTGGTTACATCTAAAGAGTCGACGATCTGAACAAACTAGAAATTGTCGAGATTGCCTACAAAAGATTGACTGCCGGAAGAACAATAATCTAGCTGAGGATTGGGTTCTGGATCTCCATGCTTGGAGTCGAGATTCGAAACTCCCTCGATTTCCTCCGGGTCTTCTTCTCCACCTTCAGGTACTACGGGTGCAGTGGGAGGTACTGGTTGCTGCTGCAGTTCTTCAATGTGCGCATGGGCATCGTCAGCCTCAAGGATCAGGTCATGGATTTGTTCCTGGAGGAACTCAATGATCGTGTTGCGTTGAGTGATTATTGCATCACTTTCATTGATCTGATCCTCTCGATGAAGGATGGTCTCCTCACGTGCGGCGATAATCTCCTCCTTCTCAGTAACCAAAGCTTGAAGCTCTACTATCTGAGTGACCTGTCGATCAGCATTGCAATAATGACCTTGAGCTATGCCAATCAACTGACCCATACCATGGCGTAGCAGGATCTGATAGTGGTGTTGAACGTTCATGAACCTGATAAGACCACGGAGCGTTTCTTCGGCTGAATCCCCCAACAAGTGGCCATAATGGGCTATCCTGAAATTCCACTCCGGATCACCAGAATCTATTGCAGGGAATAGGCCGATAGGATACCCTGCAACTTCCATGGGATGCTGGTTGCAAAAGATGTGGATGGCCTCCAGAGCTACAGTCTTGATGGTGTCGACGAGACGATAACCAACCACATCGACCTCGATGGGCTGCCACTGAGAGTGGAAAGGGTGCTGAGGAATAGTCATTATGACTCTGCACCACGGCACACCTTCCTCCCTATACTACACTCCGTCGTACTGGGGAGGCTTGGTATAGAAGAACAAACTTAATGATTCCCATAAAAGACGGGGAAAACCCTCCCAATGCAAGGCATTGGTATGAAGATGCCCTGCATGATCCGAAGAGACGTTCAAAGGAGCTGCCATCTGAAACAAGAATTCAAATGGTGAGATATATTTACCCTGCTGAGAACTCACAAGGTAAATGGAACGAAACAATCAATTTTGATAACAGCAGAGACTGAAAATTAGATGGATACTTAGGGTACTCAACTAAAGTTACCACAAGAATCCTATTTGTGGCACAACCAATCTGAATTATACTGGCTCAAGTACGCGAGTCCACTCCCGAGGGCCCCAACATGCTTCAAACGGTATAATCCCTTGGCCTGTCGGGTAACGTCCCGATAAACCACCGAAAGCAGGATCAAAACAAGGTACCCCGCACGAAGGCGAGTCCAGAGATACAAAGGTCATCATTTTTTACATCACAGGCAGTTATAATACATGAGTGTTTAAAAGTAACATAAACTTCCCAACCGGGGAATTATTACAAATCGACATAAGTTTTAGAACAAACGGCGATATTAAAGTATGGTAGAGTACACGTCATCAGTACAGATGTCATGCTTGCCCATGCATGACATCACTCGGAGGGTTCCGGGTTGGCCGGGGATGGGTCCCACTCCACGGACCAACCATCAGGCAGAGGGTAGGGCCACGGTACAGGCAGAGCTGGGTCAGCAGGAGCATTACCTGAACCTAAAGTTACAAAGCAAGGCTGAGTATTCTAATACTCAGCAAGGCTTACCCGGTGATGGTATACATAGCCATATAACTAGACTCATGAAATCTGGTAATGGTCAGGGGGTAAATTTTCAGTTGAAAAGCAACTAAGAGTAGATCCTTAATTTTCAACTTTTAGCTTTTAGGTTCTAGTTGATTATCCATTCTAGGTAAGCATCTAAATCTACACAAGCATGGTATAACCTTTGATCATTCATCAGTTTTTATAATAATAACTTAATTGCTCTTGTTACTCAATGTGACAAAGGGATCAAGTAGTCTCAATCATCGTGAGAAGCGGACGATTCTGAATCGAATTTAACCTTGCAAGATAAACCTAACTCACACGCTTGGAACACCACAGGGTCATTCCGAAGCAACCGTTTACCTTTCATTCCGACTCGTGGATCAGATCCACCACAAGCGACTGCAGGACCATACGCACTTCCAAAGTGCAGGACGTACGTTTGTAGCGCGACTACAAAACCCGTACTCCTGGTTGCCCTTGCAACACGTATTCCCACACGTCGAACATAAGTAACCAGAAGAAGCAAGACGAGTGGTGGGAGGTATGTCCACTACTCGGGCCGATTGGCTACTAGGCTTACCGCTAACCATATTTCGCGGCATGTGGTTAGTACTTTCAAACGCTTAACCCCGATCACCACACGCTGCGACCTTATCAAATTTCAATAACACAGACGGGGTATCACCTCAACCATGATACCTCACAAAACTTCCGTCCGGCATCCTTATAGTGATAACAGAATGTAAGCATTACAACTCCTATATCACGCGAGTGACAGGAAATCACCCGACTTCTACCAGCCCTATTAGCATAGCAGCTAGCCGGACTCAAGTGCTAGTATTCAATACATTGGTTCCTAGGGGAATGCAACTAGGGTTTCAAGCAATTCCTCAGAACTTAATGCAGAGATAGATATAATAATATAAATTGCAGAGTAAATAAAGTAGGGTTTATGTCCGGGGCTTGCCTTCTTGTGTAGGGTTGGGGGCAGTAGGATCAGGGTCTTCCGAACCTTGGTTCGGAACTTCAGTTAGATTCTCGACGGTGTCTCCGGGATCTACAGAAGTTTCCTCGACTTGGTCCGCGATCAGCTCGTAATCACTGTCAGCGAGGGTAAACGGTTCTACATGATATGCAAGACAAATAACATTAGGAAATGTGTACTCTTTTACTTGAGTCACATCAAAAGTTATGTTTTAAAAGATTAACACTTCAAGAAAGGCCAAAACAAAGAAAATTTGAGCCTAAATTTATAATTGATGCTTAACTTATAACCACATCATTGCATTAAATTCAAGATAAGCATTAAAACATATTTTAGGGTTAAATTCAAATTAAATTCAAATTAAATTTGAGTTTAAACTTTGGGTAAAGAGTGTTATACATTTTGAATACTAAAAAAAATAGATCACTTACATACTTTATAGTTCATGACCAAGAGATCTAACGAGTTATGTTTTAAAAGGTATGTTTAGCTAATTTTTGGTTCAAAATAATTTGGAATGATTAACCTAAAAGAATTTAAATTATAACATGAGTTTAGATTTGGAAATTTTTCATCACTTTATATATCATTTATAGAAATTGCACATCAAAATTTCAAATAACAAAGTCAACATGTAGGAATTAAAGATATTACACTCCCTTGTTTCAAATTTAAAATAGATTCAAAAAGATTTAGTTTCATATCCAACTCCTTTTACAAAAGTTATAAAGTTCATAATCTAGTTTCTAACAAAACAAGTTTTGCTAATTTTGGAATTTCCTACAATTTGTTATGCATTTTACAAGACAGCATAAGCATCACATGAAATAATAGGCACTTAGGGGGGGGGGGCTTCGGTAACTTTGCACTGGAACCCTTGGAACAAAAGAACTATTTGCAAAAAGGGCCTTGCCGGCCATGGCGACGGCCGGCCGGTCGGCCTCGTTGGCGTTCTCGCCGGCGGCGAGCATTTCGGCGAGGGGGAACGGGCTAGACACGATCTACAGAACCTATGGAATGCACGGGAAGGGGTGCGCTTGGGACAGTAGCTGTGGAATTTGGCTGTCGACGAGTGGGTGCGGCGGCCGTGGCGGAGCTCCGGCGTTCCCGGCGAAGGGCCATCGAACGCGGGCAAAGGAAACGCGCACGAGCACCAGCAGGCCATGGGGAAGCGATTTGTGTACCTGGATGGGCTAGAGGCCAAGTGGGAGAAGCTGTCGACGACGGGATCGATTTCGGGTGGCGGTGGTTCGGTGTCGCGTGGAGGAAGAAGGGGGAACTGCTGTTGGAGGAAGAGGGGAACGTGATCGGTTTGTAGCTGCACTAGCTCACAGAAGAGAGGGAGACGCGTAGAGAAAGGGAGGGCCACAGCTAGGCTCTGGATTGCGGTGGTGAGGTGGTGGCCGGCAAGCACCCGAGGGCACTGTGGCGCGCAGAGAAGGGGACAGCGGGGAGGAGCTACGGCGGCGGCCAGGGCTAGGGCGACACGTGGGGGAGGGCAGCAGGAGTCGAACGATAGTGAGGCAGGGCGGGGCAGGGCCAGGGGAGGTGTTCTATCGCCGGCGCCAGAGGTGAAGCGGGGAAGAGCAGAGGGGGTGCAGAGGAAGAAGAAGGGGAAAGAAGCTAGGGACTGATTTGCAAAACCTTGAAAGCTCGGGGGTCTGCCTGTAAACTAAAAATTCCCATTGATCTAAGGATCAAATGAGAAAAGTCCCAAAATTAAAGTTGTAGAGTTTTTCAAACTCTACAAATTTGTTTTAGGACTCAAATTCAAAAACCCAAAGTTTGTAGCATTACTTGTTAAGTTTTGAATTAAGTAAAGTTTAAATTACTCCTGTCCTTACCAAACAAGATTTTGATTAAATTTTTGACATCTTTGCAAACATTCATAGAATGTCATGATGACAATTAATTTTTTTTACAAATAAGTCCCTAAGTAAGCAGGAAAGTTACTTTTACTCCTCAACTTTTTACACAAAAGACCCTATAACCTGTATTTTTACACATAGGCCCTTGTCCTTACTTAAGGGCTTATTTCTCCTTATAAAAACATAAATTTAACACCCAATATTATGTTTCTCCTAGGTTTCAAGGCTAACTTTCATTCCACCCATTTTACACTTTAAGGCCTATATTGTATAGAAATTACAAATATACCCCTAGCCCTTTGTTCTACCCATACCAAATTAATATTTAGATCCCTTATTACCTAGATGTCACACTATTGACCCATACTAGAGATAAACAACACGCTATATGTCCTTAAAAGAACAATACATACATTGCATCTACTTATTTGATGATGGATTACGCATGCACATATTATTCGACCTCACAACCAAAACAACTGCCGAATATTTTCGGACTTGCGTGGTTAGTTTCGGGGGCACAATACATACGTCTCTCACTAATAACTAGTTGATAAGTCCTATCCGTCTTAGCCTCTTAGCCGTGGTTAGTGTACCTGCAGAAAACCATAATATATTCAATGAACCTTTCATGCCAGCATATCATGAAAGCGTCCCCAATTATTACTGTTCACTATAGAAACAACATCTGTACAATTACCGCCGTACAAACAACGTTAACATACATCATCGAAACAACGTATTCACGGGGGTACCGCAAAATGCGGGGGTATGAACAGCGGTCGCCATACCCTGCGCCGAACCATATACTCCCAATATAATCAACCCAAGTTGATATATTGGCAGCATCTCAAGTAGGCCACTGCTTGAGAAACAGCGTTCGGTTCGCATCACCGACGGGAAGGCTAACTCCCCAGTTAGCTGAGGATCCTAACCTTCTTACCTTTTCGTCGAAGGTGTAGTTACAATATGTAAAGTTGGATTGTGCATAAGATTAAATTTTGATAGAAAAATAATGCTAGTAGTTAGAGTTATATATATACTATGGCCACCTCTAATTCCCTTAATAAACATCACTCTAGGGCTTTACGTACTAAGCACAATCCTTAACGAAGCCAACATAGCTTTACCAAATACTTTGTTGGTCAGATTTTATACTAAAAACATTTCTAAGGTCAATCATATCTCTGGGGTACACTTGTTAGCTCTGATACCAGCTGTGGCTGAACCAAACTGAATTACACCGGCTCAAGTACGCGAGTCCACTCCTGAGGGTTCCAACGTACTTCAAACGGTATAATCCCTTGGCCTGTCGAGTAACATCCCGATAAACCACCGATGCAGGATCAAACAAAGTACCTCGCACGAAGGCGAGTCCAGAGATACAATCACCGTCATATTTTACATGACAGGTATTTATATTACACAAGTTGTCAAAAGTAGTAACTGATAGGATTTATTACAAACCGTTTCAAGTGTTCAAGTTTACTGCAGCGGAACTTAAAACACAACCACTGTACACGTCGCCAGTACGGATATCATGCTAAGCCCTGGCATGATATCACTCGGTAGGATCAGTGTTAGCCGGGGACGGATCCCATTCCACGGACCATCCATCGGGCAGAGTGTAAGGCCATGGCACAGGCAGAGTAGAGTCCTCAGGGGGAACACCTGAATAAAAAGTCACAATGCAAGACTGAGTATTCTAATACTTGGCAAGGCTTACCTGTTTCACGGTATACTTAGCCATGTAACTAGACTTATGAAGGCTTTAATGGTTATGGGTAAAGTTTTCAGCTAAAAAGTAACAAAGAGTAGATCCTTAATTTTAGATTTTAGCTTTTGAGTTCTAGTTGATTATTCATTCTTGGTAAGCACCTATAACTACTCAAGCATGGTAGAACCTTTAGTCAAACAGCATTTTTGATGACCATAAAGTTGCTCTTGTTACTCTATGTGGCAAAGGGATCAAGCAGTCTCAATCTCCGCGAGAAACGGATGATTCCTGAATCGAATTTCAGCCTTGCAAGGGTAAACCTAACTCACACGCTTGGAATATCCAGAGATTGTTCCGAAGCAACCGTTTACCTTTCATTCCGACTCGTGGATCAGATCCACCACAAGCGACTGCAGGACCATACGCAAATTCAATGTGCAGGACGTGCGTCTGTAGTGCGACTACACGACCATACTCCTGGTTGCCCGGCAACACGTATTCCCACACGTCGAAGCGAGTAACAGGAAAAACCAAATACGAGTGGTGGGAGGTATGTCCACTCCTCGGGCCGATTGGTTACTAGGCTTACCGCTTACCATATTTCGCGGCATTAGGCTAGTACTTTCAAATGCTTAACCACCGCTACCACACACTGCGACCTTAGCCAAATTCATTAACACAGACGGGGTATCATCTCGACCATGATACCTCACATAAATCCCGTCCGTCATCCTTATAGTGATTACAGGAATGTAAACATTGCAACGCCTAGATCGCGCGAGTGACAGAAAATCACCCGACTTCTACCGGTCCTATTAACAGAGGATCTATGCGATAGGGACTCAGGCACATTACATAGGTTTCTAGGATTCAATGCATCTAGAGTTCCATTTCATCCCTTATACTTAATGCAAGATATAATAAATATAAGTATAGGATTGCATAATGTAGTAATATAAAATATTGGGTTATGCACCGGGGCTTGCCTTCGTGAGTGGTGTTGGGGATAGGAGTGTCAAGGTTTTTCGAAATTTGGTTCGGAGCTTCAGTTAGATTTCCGACGACGTTCCCGGGGTCTTCAGAAATTTCCACGTCTGATTCCGGGATCAGTTCGTAGTCTCCGTCGGTGAGAGTAGTTGAGTCTATATGATATACAAAGATGTAGTTTAAGAGATGCATACACTTTTATTTTACTTCACAATAAAGTTGCAATCCAATGAAACAGTTCACTCATCACATATATCATTTACTCTTTTACTGGACAGTCATTTATCGGCTATAAACTAACCTAGTTAGCTACATTAGAGAACATATTTTATTATTACAAAATAAACTACCATAGTATTGGGGTTGAAATTTTACTACTTACAGATTAAGCTATGTCTAAGCCATTGTAAATTTATCAAGATTTTATTTTTACAGAAATTAGGTCACAAGGATAAATAACAATAGCACTAAGTATTATTTATAGCTATACATACACACAAGATTTTGGTCTAGATTTTTGTGCACAGGTTACACTATTCAAGTCCAACACCTCAAAATATTTTCATACTTTTTAAACATCTAGAATTGTAGATATTAAATACACAAGATTAAACAAGCATTGTCCATGATTAATTCAATACATTATAAAAATATTATATAAACAAGAGTTTAATTATTTTTCATAAATACTACATGTCAAAGCAAAACTAACTCAATTGGTTTTACATTTTTACCATTTTTCTACTATTTACTAAGCATTTTCATATTCTACAACTACTTAAAATTAACATTTAAATTAGAGTAAAACTATTTAGAAATTGAAAGTCAACCTGTAAGAAAAGTTGTAGATCTTAGAATAAGGAATCCAACAAATTTTAGTTTGTATTTTTCTAATTTTTCCTTGAATTGGTATGGAATTTCAAAGTTTGCAGCAAAAATAACACAGGGGTCCCTATAGGCACTATTCATCTGAGTCATAAGCTTGGCAGACAGCCCCCTGGGCTTTTGTATCTTTTAACGCGAGGCCCTTGGCCGTGGTCAGAGAGGGAGGCGTGGGTTTGACTGGCCAAATCCAGCGACGGCGATCGCTGGCGGCGAGGGTGGGGGGGCGGGGAAGCATCACCAAGTCCTTGCGCACCTGTGGCAGTCCGGACTTAGGGTCAGGATGGCCTGTAGCGGCGGCGCGGCGAGAGCAGGCGGCCGGCGGCGGAGGGGAATGGCGGAGGCGGCGCTCCAGCGGTCTTGAGCAGCGAGGAAGGGGTCGGGGAGCTTCAGGGCGGTGTGGGGAAGCTCGATGTAGGGTCAATTGGAGTCGAGGAGGGTCGGGAAGGGGTGCTCCATGGCGAGCAGGGGGCGGCGGTCGCCGGCAGTGGCGCTCCGGCCGAAATTCGATGGTGTTTAGGAGTTGGTGAGCTTGAGCAGGGGTGGAGGAAGCTTACTAGGGGGTCGGTGGGGGCAATGGGCGATCGGTGGCGGCTACCCACGGTGGCCAGTAGCTCACCGGAAGGGAGGAGCGGGGCGGCGGTGGTGATCGGGCTCAGGGTGCGCACGGCAAAGGAAAAAGAGGTGGAAATGGATCAAGTGTTGTCTTCTGGTACCGCTAGGCAGAAGAGGAAGGGAAGAGAAGTAGACGCGGGCGCGGAACACGGCGGCGACGATGTGGCGGCCAGCGGAGGCTCGGGTGGTCGTGGCGCGCGCGAAACAGGACAGCAGGGAAGGAAACAGGACCAGGACAGGGGGAGAGTGACGCGTGGAGGCCGCCCATGCAGGAGGTGGAGCGGCAGCGGTGGCACAGCGACGGCTGGGGGAGATGCACTGCACCGGCGGCAGAGGGGGCAAAGCAGGGGAGCAGAGGATGCCAGAGGAAGAAGAAAGGAGGGGGGGTCCGAGGGGTCTGCTTGGAATTTTCAAAAATCTCAGGGACCCTACTGTAAAGTAAGATTTCCCGCTAATCCAAAACCCTAATGAGAAAATGACCAAAATAGAAGTTGGAGAGTTTTTCAAACCCTACAACATTGCTTTAGGGTTCAAATTCAAAAACCCAAAGTACACAGCTTTAATTTTAAGTTTGGAACAAAAGTGGTATTCAAGTAGATTGGGTCCTTACTGACGTAGATTTCATGCAGTTTTGGACATAATTGCAAGTTTTCATGCAATGTCATGATGACTTGCATTCTTACATTTTGATCCTAAGTAAACTTTGAAAGTAACTTTTATACTTTAATTATTTTGCATAAAAGGACCCATACTTTTGCATTAATCACATCTAGGTCCTTATTTTCACATAAACACCCAAATTTTCATATAATTTAACATATATATTACAATTTGACACCTAGAGTGTCACATTCTATTCTGACCGAATTAACACGAAAGGGCCCACATTTTTCAAAATTACATAAATACCCTTTTTTCCCTTTTGCACTTAAATTTGAACACACATACACTAGATCAAACATGCACACTTTACACTAAAATCTAGGGTTTATAATTCTAAATACATAAATGTCACATAGAAACCCTTCACGATCCTGTTGCCAAGGCTCGCATCATGCCCTACAAACAAACTCCTCAAGAATCCCTCAGGGCTCATCTTGGAATGTGGGGGATTGTCAGGGACAAATTCCTAAATACCCGCAAGCAAGCTACTCGCAAGGAGGAAGAAGATGGACTCCTACTAGAATTCCTCTGTAATCCTACTAGGACTCTACCCTGTAATCCTACTAGGAATCCTACCTTGTAACCGACTAGAGACACCACCCCCTGGAGTATATAAAGGATGGCAGGGATAACTAGATCAGGAGAATCAACTCAAGCCTAAACTAGGCCAACACAACACCCAAGCGCAGGGCGCAATATACAATACCTCAAAAAGAACATAGGGTATTACGGTATTCTGGCGGTCCGAACCTGTCTAAATCTGTGTCTTGTGTCCTTGCTTTTACCATCAAGCTCCAGGTTTGGCGACCCCCCACCGAACAATCTACTACCTTGGGGTACCCCCTCGGTAGGTTAGTGGATAAAACACCGACATGGATCATAAGGGCAGTGCCAATAAAGATAAACATAGTTGAGGTTCACCTAGACTTCCACATCTACCCCATCCTTGATTTTGATCATCTCATAGGCTACCCTTTGGAAAGACTCCACCTAGAAAATTCGTCTCAAGGGAGCCTTGATAACAAAGCTTAGAAAATCCATTTCCTCCACCATTGATGGTATTTTTAACATCACAGTTAAATCTGCAAGCGCATAGATACCATTGTAGCTTTCACCCAGGAGTATTCCGGGATATCATATCTATTATGGAATGTGTGTATACTCTCTAAGGTTTAGGTTCATCCATGGATACCATACTGGCTAGAGGAAAAGGGTAAAGAGGATTCCTAATGTCGGTGTTTAACCGGCTGCCCACCGAGGGATATGCCCAAGGTGGTAAGTTTTGGGTGAGTGGACACCGAGATCAGAAACTCGAAGGTGCAAGGAACACAAAGCTTAGACAGGTTCGGCCCGCAAAGCGCGTAACACCCTACGTCCTGTATGGTGGTTTGTATTGCCTTAGGTGTGGAATGACCTAGAGATAGTCTGTTTTGAGAGGGTCCCTGTCCCCCCTTATATATCCGGGAGGTCAGGGTTATAAGGATACTAACCAACACCAGCTAAGGAATTGTACCAGAACATATCTCGAGCAGATACCTTCTGTATCGGTTAGCTCTATCTCCTACTTAAACGGGATAAATAAGAGATAAACGAGGTAAATAATAGATAAGACGGACTTAATCTCTTAAACCTCTTAAAACTACGTCATGTACACAGTCCCATAGCCCCGGGTCTGACAAGCCCCCGAGCTCTTCGTAGCTAAGTACTGCAGGCTTATTGAGTACTTTCAAAGTAGTCTTCGACTTCTTTCAAAGTACTGACTTGGCTGCATCGAAGCTATGAGGTGCTCATGCCCCGAATTTTGTTTCTTATATGGTGTGCGATTGAAAAATCGCACTCCATATGGAGTAGCCCCCGAGCCTTAGGTCGAATCCGAGAATCAGGCTGAGGGTCAAATTAAGCTTAAATCTTCCTTACTTACTCTTCGAATAAATTCGAAAAAAATAAGTAGTCGATGCCACGTACCTCGCAGCCCCCGAGCCTTGAATCCAAATCTCTCAAAATTGGAAATAAGGATCCAAAAACCATGGCATGCAGGCTAGAAATAGTATCATGGTAAATTATCAATGTGATGGTACAAATGATGGAAGTTAGATCATGAATTCGAAAAACCCCTTTTTTCGGGCCAATTGACCCTGAAAAAATGATTAATCAAATATTTAATCCAAACAGTCCACCAAATGACCCCTCATCTTCGGAATATTCCCTGAAACGATGCTTGACCTTCGCAACAGTAGAGCCTTACCCCAACCGCTGGTTATTTAACCCCGTGGTAACTGCCAAGTAAAGACTGTGCATCCAATCTACAAATTGCCAAGAGCCTCAAAAAATCCCCAAAGTGAGCCGTGCGCCCGCCGCCATCCTCCCGGCGAAATCCTCCCGCCCAGATCTCCCCGCCCCTCTCCCCGCAGCCCCCGAACGACTCGTGGCGAGCGGATCGGAGATGGCGCCCAAGAGATCAGAGCTTGAAGGGAAGAAGAAGGAGGCGCAGCCACCAACCGGGGAGTAGACATACAGTAAGTGTTCCCTCTATGATCTTAATAGGCTAGTTTCCGAGGGGTTGCTGCAAGACAAGAATCTTGTCAACTGGCGCCCCTCTCTCCGTGAATCTTTCCCCATGGAAAATATTGACTAAATCGTCACATTTTACCATTTTGTCGAACGGGGATTGGCCCTCCCCTCTGGTTCTTTCTTCCGCGGCCTTCTATATTATTACGGGCTTGAGCTGCATCACCTCAACCTGAACTCCATCTGCCACATTTCGATTTTTATCTATTTCTGCGAAGCTTTCCTCGGAATCAAACCCCACTGGGATCTTTTCCGCTTCCTCTTCCGCGTCGAACCACAGCCCACCTCGAAAAACCTTTCTGTTGCAGGGGGCGCCGGCATCCAACTGTGTCAACAGGCCGGCGACAAATATCTATCATACAAATTCCCCTCCAACCTTCCCGGGTGGAAAAATCACTGGTTCTATATCAAGAACCATGCCCCCCAACTCCCAGCAAAATCAAACAATCCGCCTGTAGTGAGGCCATAGTGGAATCTTGAACTTTCCAGGGGAGACATGGATCAAGTCGAGGAATTGCTAGACATCATAGAGGTGCAGAAGATGATGGGAGTGACCGGTGCTTCCGTCATGTTCTCATTTTTCAAACGCCGCGTCCAGCCGATCCAACAACGCCACCGACTTGGATTCGAGTACACAGGCTCTGCTGATCCTTCTCGTATGTGTGCAGAGGAACTATCAGATGAAGCCGCACTCCTCCGAGTCCAGCGGGTGTTATTGGACGTGGACGCCGTGCCTTACGTGCCTGAGTTGTTTCTGCGCAAAATCCGCCCAAACCGGTGAGTATTCGACTACTTTTTGTTGAAGATGAACTCTATTCTGCCGCTGCTAATTGAAAACCTTCTGCAGGGACACACAGAACTATACCGCAGCTACCCGCCGCGACCTGACAATCCCCCGATCGGACCACCTCCTCCCCAGCGCCGCTGTCGACGCAAAGAGGGCTCGCATAGCCCAGGCTCTGCATAGCAGCGACTCCACGGAGGACGAGAGCCCCCTGGTGGAGAAAGAAGCCGAAGGAGGGGCGAGAAGGGACAACTCCTCCGAGCCAGCCGTGGAGTTGACCGAGACTCTACCTTTGGTACTGCAGGGTCGTCGGTTGGTGCGGAAGCGGAAAGCTAAAGCAATCGAATCTTTCGGGTACTGACTTGCCGCTTTGTTGTATTGTTGTATGTTGATATTGTGATGTGCTGACAGTATCCACTTGCAGTCCTTCTGCCTCATCCTCCCAAACTGAGCCCGAAGAAGTTGGAGCAGCCCCATCAGCCACCACAACCGTCACCATCGCCGTGGCGGGAACCGCGCCACCGGCTGGTGAAAACCCGCCACCACCGACGGAAACCCCACAAAGGGCCGTGCGGGTGAAAAAGGCCGTCAAAAAGAAATCTACACTGTGAGTTTGCACCCGGTTGCATAATAAACATGCTGCTGTTTTCGACTTGTATGATGACAGACTCGACTTCATCAGGGCTGCAAGCGCCATGAACCTCCAGCTGACACCAGCCATGACTACCCCAGCCCCCGGGTCATCAACCCGAGAAGAGTCTATGAGCGCAGTGCCAGTCACGGCTGCGCCAGCCCCCGAGCCGTCAGCCCTAGAGGAGTCAACGCCCACGGAGTCAACCCCCAGAGCGGACGCGATGCTGCCCGACTTGCCGCCTCCCGAGCTCCAACAAGTCAAAGCCGGAGCTGGTGGCGAGGAACAAGTCGGGGTCCCTGTTGCCTCTTCTACGGATGGCACAGGTGAGCTTCTGACCGCCCACGGGTAGATGCCGAAATCCACGCACCTTTTTCTAAAAACATTTGTAGTTGCAGGTACCCATCAGACGCCCCCTGAGGAAGCCGCAGGAACCTCGAGGAGACCCGGTGAGCTGCTGGTGACCGGGTCCGGGTGTCAGGATATCATCGCCACCGACCTGGTGGACGATCCGTTGCTGACAATCAACAACATAGAGAACTTCAAGAAGGCGTGTGACTTTGCCATGGTAAGACCTGGGTGCTTTTCTTGCTGGTAAACACTGTCGGGTTGCTTATCTGAGTCTCCTTCCTTATGCAGAATGTGATCACCCACTCCCAGAAGAAATTGGAGAAACTGAAAACCGTTGTGAGTGGTCACCAAGAACTTGCCGCCCTGGAAAAGCGCCTCGCCGACGAAAGAACAAAGAACTGCTCTCTCGAGAAAGCGAACTCCGGACTCCGAGAACAACTCGAGATGCAAAACAAAGCATACCAAGAGCAGCTCAAAGAGCAGAAAAGAGCACACCAGGGTAAGCCATTGCTTCCCTCGAGTACTTGTATTTGACAATTTATCGAGGATTCTGAAAAAAACTCTGCACCGCAGAACTTAGGAAAATATTAATGTATAAAGAAGAGTTGCTTACTGACGTGAAGAACCTGCTGTATCGCCGTACAGATGACGTCGAGAGGTTGCAGAAGGTGATCGGCGGCACCGAACAACAGTTCATGAACTGCCTTCAGCAAATCAAGACGCTGGGCGAGAAGGATGAGCGGCGACAAAAGGAGCTGGAAGACCTTAGGGGAGCCGCCTAGGAGCTAGTGGACATGGTGGATCCAGCGGAAGAAGGCAAGGCGAACCCACGGCCCCTGCTAGAGCGACTCCGCGGAGCCCCCAAGAAAGTGCTCAAAGTCTTCTCAGAGGCTCCAGTCGCATGTGTCAGCAACACCCTCGCATTTGTGAAGTCTTTCTTGCCGGATGCGCACCTAGAGATATTTGCTCAGGAAATGGCGGCGGATTGCACCGAAGAGTGATTCGACGGGTACCTCCAAGAAGCCCAACCTGTAGCAGAACAAATAGTGCAAAGTGTCCTGCAAGATTAGGTTGTGGAGAAACAAGTACTCATTCCCCTGTATATATATTGTACTTGATGTCTCTACTTGTGTGTGTGCGCCTTGGCTGAATCAGAATTCAGGCTTAGAGACTAAGTAGTAGACACTGCCCTGGGTGCAGTGACCCTGAAGGTGGCCATAGCTCCAAGTAGGAACTCATCTAACAAGTTAGCCACAACTCGATCGAGCGGGTATAAACTGTTAGGAAAGGACGCGAGCATCATCGCGGAATTGCCGTGCTTAAGGCAGAAAAAACTACCCCGAGTGCGTCGACTCTGGGTGTAGTCAAAATCGCTCCTCATGCGAGCGCGCTCCACAAGTTAGATAGGAACCGGACGGATGGATCAAACTTGTTGGGAGCAAATGCGGGCATTGCCGCGGGTCTGCCGTGTTTGTGGCAAAAAATGAAACTACCCTGAGTTCAATGACTTAGGATGTAGTCGAGGTAGCTCTTCATGCGAGCCCGTCCAACAAACTGGATATAAACCAGTCGAACAGATCGATTTTGTTGGGAAAAATGCGACTACTGTCGCGTGCGACCATCCAAGGTCGCGGTGGGAGTCGATTCGTAGAAGATTTGAACGGAGGCCAAGGGGTCCGTCGGAACATGAAGTCGATAAGATATAAACGTGGTCGTAGCCTTCGTATAATTCACGACAAGGAGTCGATTTATGTAAATATTGCACGTGGCCGTAGCCTCCGTATGTTCATGAAGGAAATTACAATCAAAATCTTGTGGCACACAGCCTCCAAATTGACTCGAGAAAAGGAGACCGCCTAGGCGCTCGGAGATTCAGCTATCCCCGGACATCTTCTCATGGGTAAAACTTCTGCAGGTTCTGAATGTTCCAAGAGTTCGGGACATCTTGGCCATCAGGGTATTCTAGTCGATATGACCCTAGTCTGGTAACCTGCCTGACGACGAATGGACCCTCCCACCTTGAGTTGAGCTTGTGTAGGCCGGACTTGTCTTGGATGCGACGTAGAACCAAGTCACCTATGCTGAATGAAAGTTCCTTCACATTGCGATCGTGATATCGCCGAATCCCCTGCAGGTATCGGGCTGACTGAACAAGAGCGGTGCAACGAGCCTCCTCAACAGAATCGAGCTCTAATTGCCTCACCTCGTCTGCGTCGCCTTCATTGTACATTTCAACCCTTGGGGATTTCCACATGATATCGGCCAGCAAGATAGCTTCAGATCCGTATACAAGAAAGAATGGCATTTGTCATGTAGCTTTGGACAACTGAGTCCGAAGCCCCCAGATGACATGTGGCAGCTCATGTATCCATTTGCCTCCCTTCTTGCTATTTTCATCATAGAGTCTCTTCTTGAGGCCGTCGATTATCATGCCGTTCGCCCTTTCGACTTGTCCATTGGCCCTTGGGTGTGCAACAGAAACATATTTAATCTCGATGCACGCATTCTCACAGAATTCCCAGAACTGGTTGGCCGTGAAATTTGATCCCAAGCCTGTGATGATGGTATTTGGGAAGCCGAAGTGATGCAAGATATCAGAGATGAAACCAACAACCCGATCTGGTGTAAGCTTGGCTATCGACTTGTACTCGATCCACTTGGTGAACTTGTCGATAGCCACCAACACATGGGTGAAACCGCCTGGCGCCATTGTGAAGGGCCCAATCATATCAAGGCTCCAACAAGCAAAGGGCCAGGATGGCGGTATGGTGACGAGGCTGTGGGCTGGAACATGAGACTGCTTGCCGAAGAATTGACAATTTTGGCACCTACGCACGAGATCCTCCGCATCGGATACCGCGGTGGGCCACTAGAAACCGGCCCTGTATGCTTTCCCAACCAGCGTTCTTGAGGCTGCGTGGTTGCCGCAGACACCTTCGTGGATCTCTCGTAGTATGTTGTAGCCATCTTCCTTTGTGACACACTTCATGAGAACACCTGACCGGGCGCCGCGCCGGTAAAGCTTGGTGTCGACTAGGACAAAGCCCTTGCTTCTACGCATGACGCGTGCCGCCTCTGCGCTCCTGGCGTCAATTCCTGCCGGTAGCCTTTGGTCTCGGATGAAGTCGATAAAAGCCTCTCGCCAGTCCTCCCCCAGCACCATAACCCTCTCGATCGGGTTGTTGGGACCCGCGTCGATGGTTACCTGCGGAGAAGACTTGATGGATGGCTGCTTGAGCTCTTGGACAAAAACTGTGGCAGAACCAACCTGAATTACACCGGCTCAAGTACGCGAGTCCTCTCTAGAGGGCTACTTCGTGCTTCAAACGGTATAACTCTATTGGCCTGTCGGGTAACGTCCCGATTAACCACCGAACGCAGGATCCAACAAGGTACCTCACACGAAGGTGAGTCCAGAGATATAATGCCATTACATTTTACACCACAGGCAGATATATTACAAAAATTTACAAGCATTCTCAGTTCCCAGTGAAGGGAGATTATTACAAAACAAGTTCAAGTTTTAGTCGAAGCAGTGGAGTTTAAAAGCGTAAACATAGTATACGTCGTTATTACAGATATCATGCTAGCCCTGGCATGATATCACTCGGTGGAATCTGTGTTGGCCGGGGACGGATCCCACTCCACGGACCAACCATCAGGCAAGGGGTAGGGCCATGGTGTAATGAACGCTGGTTCATCAGGAGGATTACCTGAAGTAAATCAACAAAAAAAACAAGGCTGAGTATACTAATACTCAGCAAGACTTACCCGGAATTGGGTATACCTTAGCCCATAACTAGACTCATGATGGCTTTTAGCTTTGGGTAGAGTTTTCAGCGAAAAATCAACAAAGAGTAGATCCTTATTGTCAACTTTTAGCTTTCAGGTTCTAGTGAATTAACCATTCTAGGTAAGCACCTATAACTACTCAAATATGGTAGAATCTTTAATCAATCATCATCTTTGATAATCACATAATTACTCTTGTTACTCTATGTGGTAAAGGGGGTAAGCAGTCTCATTCATCGTGAGAGGCGGACGATTCCTGAATCGAGATTCAAAACCTTGCAAGGATAAACCTAACACACACGCTTGGAATACCAAAGGGTCGTTCCGAAGCAACCGTTTGCCTTTCATTCCGACTCGTGGATCAGGGCCACCACAAGCGACTGCAGGACATACGCACTTCCAAAGTGCAGGACGTACGTCTGTAGCGCGACTACAAAACCCGTACTCCTGGTTGCCCAGCAACACGTATACCTACACGTCGAATAAAGTAACCAAAAGAAGCAAATACATGTGGTGGGGGGTATGTCCACTCCTCGGGCCGATTGGTTACTAGGCTTACCACTTACCATATTTCACAGCATGTGGCTAGTACTTTCAAACACTTAACCACCGCTACCACAACTGCGACCTTATCAAATTCATCAACACAGACGGGTATCATCTTGACCATGATACCTCATAAAATTCCCGTCCGTCATCCTTATAATGATAACATGAATGTAAACATCACAATTTCTATATCGCGCGAGTGATAGGAAATCACTCGACTTCTACCGGTCCTATAAGCAGAGCAGCTATTCGGACTCAATTTCTAGTGTTCAATACATCGGTTCCTGGAATTATGCAACTAAGGTTTCCAAACAACTCCTAAAAACCTAATGCATAAAGATATACACAAATAGTATAGGTTGCAGTGTAATAAAGTAGGGGTTATGTCCAGGGCTTGCCTTCGCTAGTGGGGTTGGGGTTAGTCAAATTAATATCCTCCGAACTCTTGTTCGGGGCTTCAGAGAAATCCGCGACGAGATTCCCGGGGTCTTCAGAATAAACTTCTTCTGGTTCCGGAATCAATTGATAATCCCCATCAGCGAGTGTGGTCGAGTCTACATGATATGCAAGATGAAGTTTAAGGGATGCATACATTTTCATTTCAATTCACGATAAAGTTGCAATTCAATTAAAGGACATTACAATTTGACAATCAACCTAACTACCCTATATTGGGCAGTCATTTATCGGGTATTATATGTTTTGTCTAAACCCATTAAACAACAGGGTTAGCTACACTAATTACCTAACTAGTGGCATGGAGCAACAAGTGGGGTGGTTCCTAATAATTATAGGTAAAAGCTTTATTCATTGGCTATACTAATTATTTACATGATCTTTGTATTACTATTACATTATGGACTAATTAAATTATGTCCAATTTGTTTGACATTTAATTCTTGGTTGGAAATTTAATCACATGTCACATTATTAAAGAACAGTATTCACAAATATTTTCATGATTTTTGAACAATTAGAATCTATAAAAATTAATTATATAAAGTGAACTATACCTCATTTCTAATTAAACTTGTACAGTAAGAAAATAGTACTAAAATATTGGAACACTTATTTTTATTCAAATCTATATGTTAAAAGAAAATTAACACAACTGGTTTCATAATTTTATCATATTTCTATGAATTACTATGCATTTCTTAAGCCCATAATTAACTAAACTTAACATTTAAATTAAATCATCAAACATTCAGAAACTGAAATTCATCCTTTAAGTAAAGTTGTAGATCTTTAACTAGGGATTCCAACAAAATTTAGTTTGCATTTTTATGATTTTTCCCTGAATAGATATAGAATTTCTAAGTTGACAGCCTTATTTACACAAGGGGGTCCTTCGGTACTATTTCTCTGAGTCTAGGGCTTTGCAGAAAACCCCCTGGACTTCTATTCCTTCTAACCCGACGTCCCTGGACTAGAAACCGAAACAGAGCAAGAGGATGGCGGCCGTGCTCCGGCGACGGTGGTCACCGGCGGCGAGGTCCAAGGGCAGGAAAGGGCGCAGGAGCTCACGAGGGTTCTGCGCAACCACGTGTCGAGGGTTGGGGTGGCCCGAATGGTGGAGTTCGACGAGGACCCGAGGCGGTGGCGGAGGGGTCAACGGTGATGACGATGTTCCGGCGGTGAACGTCGGCAAGGAACCTGCGCACGAGAACTAGTACGTCATGGGGAAGGTGTACGTGGAATCAATTGGATGATTAGACGCTGGATCAAGGGTGATCGACGGAGACCGAAGTGGCGGCGGCGAGGAAGAACGCCGGCGAGCGTCGGGAAGGCGCGGTGGTGGACTAGAGAGCCAATGAATGGGTCGGGGAGCTTCGGGATGATGATGTGGGGCTGGCTACGGTGTCGTGTTGGCGCGGAAAAGCTCGAGTTGTGCTGCCCACGGTGAGGCCGAAGGCGGCGGCGGACGGTGGTCGTCGGAGACGAAATTTCAGTTGAAATTGGAGGGCAACGAGTGGTCGAGGAGCACCAGTGATCTACGGGGAAGCTTGTGCATAGGTTAATTGGGGCGGAGATGGTCTGGTGTGGGTTGCCCACGGGCGTGCCGTGCGCGGCCGGAGCGGAAGAGGACGGCGGCGGAGGAATGCGGCTCGGATGCTCGGAATTGGGCACCGGGAGTAGCAGAACAGGATGTAGGTGTTGAAGCTGTGATGCTGCGCGCGAGAGAGAGGGAGATAAGGTGCCGGGGTAGGCTGTCCACGGCGACGAGGAGGTGGCGGCCGGCAGAGGCTCGGGGTCGTCGTGGCACGCGCGCGCGAGGCCAGGAAGGGAGGGAACAGCGGCGGGGAAAGCAAGGGGCGACGCGTGGGCATGTGTAGCAGCTGGAGGTGGAGCTCAGGGTCCTGTGCCGGTGGTCAGCGGCGGAGGCAGAGCGGAGCAGAGGGGGAAGCGTGCGTGACAGAGGAGGAAGAAGGCAGACAGGAGTCAGAAGGACCCCTTTGCAAAATGAAAAACTTCCAGGGACTCCTCTGTAAAGAAAGATTTCCCACTGATAGAAAATCCTAGTGAGAAAAATGTCTAAAGCAAAGTTGTAGAGAATTTCAAATCCTACAAGAATGCTTTAGGGTTCAAGTTCAAAATCTCAAAGGATACAGTTTTATTTTAAACTTTTGAACACAACTCAAATTATAAACTGTAACACCCTAAGGTAATTTCCTTAAATTTTAATGAAATTATTTGGACTTAAATAAATTTTCCAGGCTTTTTGTTTAATTTTTGTGGCATTTAAAGCAATTTATAACACAAGAAAATAAAATTTATTATAGGTTTAAATTGTTTGTGCATACATGCTGCTGCATTATTTCATTTGTGTTGAGTGTATAGGTTTGAATTCAAATTTTATTTGAATTCAATTAGACTTGTTTGATTTTTAGTGGGAGTTTAGAAAAGGAAAAGAAGGAAGAAAGCAGCCCCCAAGCTCTTGGCCCAGCCCAGCTCAGCTCCCCCTTTCCCCTCTTCTCTCCTTTCCCTGGCCCAAACTCCCAAAGAGGCCCAATACTCCTCTCCCTCTCCTTTCCCCGCACGGGCCACGCCCGGCCCACTTCTTTCCTCAGCGCCAGCCCGACCGAGCCCCTCCCTCTCTCTGACCTAGCGACCCCACGGGTCAGACCCCTCCCCTTCCTCGCGCCCTCCCCTGTTTTTTCCCCCTCGCCGGCCGGCCGCTCTGCCGCTGCCAATGGTCCCGCTCTGCCGCACGCCCCGCTGCCCCCTGGACCCACTTCTCCGCACCGCGCCCCGTCTAGAAGCATCCAGAAGCTACCCGAGCTCGAATGAGGCTCGAGCGGCAACCGCCCGCGGGATGCGCGGCACCCGTTGGATCGGTGGCCCGCACGCCGAGGCTGCCGGCCCTTCCCTCTTCTTATCCGTAGCGCCTTCGGGTCGCCCTAAGCCGTAGCAATTTCCCCCAGCGCACCCGAGCCCCGGCACAGCCTGTAGCCGCTCGGATTTGGATCGCCGCCGTCGTAGCCGCCCCTGCGCCGCCGCCGCGATTCGCCCTTGCCGCCACCTCTTCGGGCCTGTTAGCCCCGGCACAACCTTCCTCGTCTGCGTGCGCCGCTGGCCGAGGTGCCAGGAGCCCCGCAGCGCAGCCGAGGCTCGCTCTCCACGAGCGCCGGCCTTCCTCCCCCGCCAGACTCCGTCGAGGCCTCCGCGCCGTCGCGCTCCAGCCCGATTTGAACCTCGGTGAGCAATAACCGACGTCCCTCTTTGTTTTGCGCATGATGTAGTGCTGCGTAGACCGCTCTAGTGGCCGGAACGCTACCCCGGCATTCCGTCGCCGCCGCTCACCGTTGCGAGACCTAACCCGACCCCGCTCCGCCGCACTTACTGCTCAGACGGGTTCGCCGTCGCCCACTCTCTCTCCCCGACGCAGTCCCGACCACCCAGAACCCCCGGAGCACCGATCTTGGCGAACTCTGGTGAGTCCCGAGCCGCGCCGCCGCGGGGACCGCCACCGGTGTCGCATCGCCGCCAGCCCGTGCTCCTTTCGCTCCTGGCTGTCCGATCTGATGTCCACGGGTGAGATTAGATCACGACCTCCGTTGATGTGAGCCGTAGGATCGAGATCCGAGCACCCAGAATGGAACGTACCGGTTCGGGCGTGAGGTAGATCTGAACCATCCAATCCCAGATGAGTGATCCAGATCCGAGGCAGCTAAGTATAGATCCGAACCTTTGGATCCAGATCCAGCGGCCGTGGTGCGCGCGTACCCCTTCGCGGGAGGGATCTAATCTGGGCCGTTAGGATTAGATCTGACGATCCAGATTAAAACATACCGCTTCAGCCCGCTTCTTTTGCTAAAGAGCCCTCGGGTTTTCTGAGAATCAACCCGCAGTCCACCCGTAGTTCAAAAGTAATTACGTCTGGGTCCTGTTTTATGCTTTTAGACCCCTGAGCTTCCTGGAATTTGAACCCGCCGTCCAGCCTGAGGTTTTTAAACCAGCAAGCCCCTGTGTCTAGGGTTTAATTACGTTTAGGCCCCTGGTTTTTTTGTCCAGAACCCCTGGAAGTCCAGTTTTTCTCGCAAATAGGTCCCTGGACCTTGTTTTAGGCGTAGTTTTCGCGTTTTAGCTCCGTTTTAGGTGTTCTTTATATCCACGCGATCGCGGTAACGCGTAGAATCGTTCTAGCATAGTTTTGTGTGCTATTTCTATGTAATGTTGTACTGTTTCTTATATTTTTTGTACTTATTTGCGTGTATGTGTATGTGCTGGACTATGTTTTGGCGTTACGATCATGAGTAGACGCGGAGCCTTTGGACCAGTACCAGGAGCAGCCATCTTTCGAGCAGTTCGAGCAGCAGCCGGGAGAGTACGAGGAAGGCAAGTATAACATGAACCTCCTATCACTTTTAAATTCAATTTCATACTGCATTTTAATACTGTATACCTATAAGGACTTCCTAGCCACCTTTATATCTTTACATATATCCTTTGGGTTGCATTTTGGTTAGTTGTGCTAGGTTGCTGCGCTATAACAAATCTTGGTCCTTTTTAATTAATTTGATTAATGGTCTTATGCAACTTAATTCTGGAGCTGGCCCTCTGTGCTGTGTGCTTGAGTGGTTTGTGCGTCCTTAAAAGATGTTTTTGTTAGAAACATGGTTTAGGGGGCCAGCACGGTGCTTAGTGCTTGGTTGGCCACTCTCCATAAGGACCGGTTCATAGAGCGACAACCTGGGACAACCGCGCAACCACAAGACTGGAATGGGACGGTCTTAGCTTACTAATTAGGTCGTGTTGGTTCGGGAGTAACTTACCTGCGTGGGCAAGAGGGGTGGTAAGCTTCAATGGTCCCTGCTCCTCCGGTTGGTCTGTGTTGTGTGTCTTGTACCCCCGGAGGTGGGCCCCATCGTCGCTGATCCAGAATCCTTAGCGGTTACACCTTACCAACGTGATTCTTTGTAACGGTCTCGTAGTGTGCTTGCTAGCCATCCCACCTAAGGAAGTGTGATGAACAACTAGCGTAGCTCACGACTTGTGGGTAAAGTTGTGCAACCTCTCGAGAGTGTAAAACTGATATATCAGCTGTACTCACAGTCATGAGCGGCCCAGATCCTCCGTCTGATTAGTGGGGTTATCAACCTTTGATTAGGGAGATTCCCCGGGTGGTTTTGGTTTGGATGGTTCTCAGTAGTTTTTAATTAACACTGATTAATTTCTTATGTAATTGGGTTATGGTAATTCATCCACTTGTAGTAATTAGCTTTAATAAAATTTGCCAAGACTAAAAGCTAATGCAGTTGAGTCAGCTAGCCTAGAGCCTCATAGTCTGTGTTATACTTGTTGAGTACTAGTTTGTACTCACACTTGCCTCTCCATTCTTCTGTTCTATTTTGGATATCTTCGACCGCTGCTCAGTGCCCGGCAACGTGGAGGACTACATCAGCGGCTTCGATGACTTCTAGGCGTTTGTCTCCCAGTCGACGTCCCTGTGGCGCCAGCTCTTCATGTATTCATTTTACGCTTCCGCATTCCTTGAACTGATTCTTGATTCAGTTGTAATAAAGATATTCATTTTATAATTTATACGCTTTTATTCGTGACATGTGTTGTGATATCTTGATAATCTGTTGTATATATGCGTGACTTGATCCTGGCGCATATATGATTGCTCGATTTATGTTCTTATAAATCGGGTGTGACATAAACTCTTTGTTATAATTCAAACAAAATACTTTAATGTTTAGGGTCTTCTTGCAAGATTGCTTGCAGTAATCATGACAAGCTCTTTTAACACTTTAGCCCTTAAGTAAATCTGAGTTTAACTTTTATCTTTCAACCATTTCACATGTAAATCCTTATACCTTTGTGTTAATTACACATAGGCCCTTAGTTTTATACAAAGTCTATTTCTCTTAGGTTTTAACTTTACATTTGTACTTTTCTTTCCTATAGTCATGTGAATTTGACATTTAAGAGCATTTTCACACAATTGCACATAAGGACTTATAAAATTCATAATTTACAAATACACCCCTAGTTCTCTGTACAAACCTTAATACAACACACTAATACCCAGTGTCTATATTCTAATTACAGGAATGTTATAGCCTTCCCCCCTTAAAAAGAATCTCATCCCGAGATTCCGAAGCTAAGCAGAAATGGATGATTAGATTTGGGGATTCGCTTGAAGGAAGTCTGGGAAATTCCGTTGAAGATAAGACTCTGTTTCCCAAGTCGCTTCTTCCTTGGTGTGATGATCCCATAAGATTTTGTACATCTTGACGGCCCTTCTTCTGGTGAGTCTTTCCTTGGTATCCAGGATTCGAAGGGGTTGTTCGATGTACGATAGATCGGGTTCAATCTCGATGGCACATGTCTCAACAATTTTCGTGGGTACTTTGACACACTTCTTAAGTTGAGAGACATGGAAGACATTGTGAATAGCAGCCAATTGAGATGGAAGGCAAAGCTTGTAAGCCACTAGGCCACAAACATTGAGGATTTCGAAGGGTCCGACATATCGAGGTGCTAACTTCCCCTTTATGCCGAAACGTTGGACGCCTTTGGTAGGAGATACTCGGAGATAGACAAAATCTCCAACTTGGAATTGCAGAGGTTTCCTCCTCTTATCTGCGTAGCTCTTCTGTCTAGACTGAGCAGTTTTAAGATTAGATTGGATAATCTTAACCTTATCTTCGGCTTCAACAACTAGGTCTGGTCCGAAGATTTTGCGTTCACCGGTCTCTGACCAACTCAAAGGAGTTCGACATCTGCGACCGTATAACGCTTCAAAAGGAGCCATTTGAAGACTAGCTTGATAACTGCTGTTATAAGAGAATTCAGCTAGAGCAAGGCATTTGTCCCAGCTTGTACCATAATGAATAATACAAGCTCGGAGCTTGTCTTCAAGGATTTGGTTAACTCGCTCAGTTTGTCCATCCGTTTGGGGATGATACGCGGAGCTTCGAATCAATTTGGTTCCTAGAGCAGATTGTAACAGTTCCCAGAAACGTGCAATGAATTGAGGTCCTCTATCAGAGATGATAGTTTTAGGAACGCCGTGCAATCGAACGATTTGTTCCAGATAGACTTCAGCATACTTCTTAGCATAGTTTTAGGAACGCCGTGCAATCGAACGATTTTTGTGAGTCTATCAATGATCACCCATATGGAGTCATGCTTTTGAGATGTGTTGGGAAGACCGACAATAAAATCCATGCTAATGTCTTCCTATTTCCATGACGGAATGGGTAATGGCTGATGTGTACCGGAGGCTTTTAAATGGCTAGCTTTGACTCTCTGGCAAGTATCACACTCAGATACATATTTGGCAATTTCTCTTTTCATTCTGGTCCACCAAAAATGTTGTCGTAAATCTTGATACATCTTGGTGCTACCAGGATGAATAGAGAACTTGGATAGATGTGCCTCATCAAGGATTTGTTTGCGAAGTGGATGATCTTTAGGTACAACAATGCGATTGTTGAACCATAGGACTCCTTGATGATCAGTGTGAAAGCATTTATATTTAGCTTCTCCCTGAGATAGCTTTGATTTGATGATTTTGATACCCTCATCATGTAGTTGCGACATGATGATTCTATCTCGAAGAGTAGACTCAATGGATAGCAGATTCAGACTACCTTGAGGAATAATCTCTAGATTGAGTTTTCTCATTTGATGGCAAAGAGTGTCACTAAAGGTGGATACGGATAAGCAGTGACAATGTGACTTGTGGCTAAGTGCATCCGCAACCACATTAGCTTTGCCCGGATGATAGTGTACCTCAAGGTCATAGTCTTTAATCAATTCCAACCAACGCCTTTGCCTCATATTTAAGTCAGCTTGAGTGAAGATATACTTGAGGCTCTTATGGCCAGTGTAGATATTACACTTAGCGCCCATAAGATGATGTCTCCAAATCTTGAGAGCATGAATAACAGCTGCCAATTCAAGATCATGAGTTGGATAGTTCTGTTCATGGCTCCGAAGTGCTCGGGATGCATAAGCAATGACCCGGTTGTTTTGCATAAGAACACAACCAAGGCCAGTTCCGGAAGCATCGCAATAGACATCAAAAGGCTGAGTGTTGTCTGGCTGAGCTAACACGGGAGCAGTCGTTAGAAGTTTTCGCAAGGTGTGAAATGCTTCCTCACATTTATCATCCCAGCGGAACTTAACTTCTTTCTTAAGTAGCTCAGTCATTGGTTTGGCTATCTTGGAGAAATCTGGAATGAATCGGCGATAATATCCCGCTAATCCAAGGAAACTTCGAATTTGATGGACTGAAGTTGGAGGTTTCCAGTCCATAACCTCTTGGACTTTGGTTGGATCAACCGATATGCCTTGACTAGATATAGTATGTCCCAAAAATTTCACACTATCCAGCTAGAATTCACATTTCGAGAATTTGGCATAAAGGCGATGATCACGTAGTCGTTGAAGAACGGCACGTAAATGATTAGCATGGTCTTCTTTAGTTTTGGAGTAGATTAGAATGTCATCAATGAAGACCACGACAAACTTGTCTAATTCCGGCATGAATACTGAATTCATGAGATACATGAAATATGCCGGTGCATTAGTAAGTCCGAATGACATAACCAGATATTCGTAAAGTCCATATCTGGTTGAGAAGGCCGTTTTTGGAATATCACAAGGCCTAATCTTGATCTGATGATAACCAGAGCGTAAGTCAATCTTAGAGAAGACCTTAGCTCCGGCTAGCTGATCGAACAAAATGTCAATGCGGGGAAGAGGATACTTATTTTTGATAGTAACCGCATTGAGTGGACAGTAATCGACACATAGCCTTAGGCTATCGTCTTTCTTCTTGACAAAAAGAGCAGAACAACCCCAAGGTGAGGCACTTGGGCGTATATAACCCTTATCAAGAAGATCTTGGAGCTGAATCTTCAGTTCTGCTAATTCATTTGGAGGCATGCGATACGGCCTTTTTGAAATAGGAGCAGTGCCAGGTTGAAGTTCAATGATGAACTCGATGTCTCTATCTGGTGGCATTCCAGGCAAGTCGTCTGGAAAGACATCGGGGTATTCACATACTATAGGGATATCCTTGACTTGGATATTTGTGATGGTATAAGTGCAAGGATGCAGACATTCTGGCTGCAGCAGATAAAGGGTGGTGATCCCATAGTATGGTGAATCAATTTCAACAACTCGGGAAGAAATATCTAGCCGTACTTGATGTTTAGTCATCCAGTCGGTCCCAAGAATAACATCAATACCCTCTAAACTGAGTAAAACCAAATCAGTTTTGATCTCTTTACTACCTAACTGAAGTGGTACATTTCTACTCATTTGGTTGGAGGTGATTTTTCCTCCAGGGGTAGAGATCATATATGACCCCTGGATAGGACAAGAATCAAGTCCTAGTCGGGTACCACAGTTGTTACTAATAAAGCTATGTGTTGCTCCAGAATCAAATAAAGTAACAACTGGTTTGTGGTGAATAGAAAATGTACCCGACATGACGGGAGCCCCATCTGGAAGTTCTGCCAGAGTGGTGAAGTTAATCCGTCCTTGCCGGACTTGCATCACCAGCTTCTTGCCCTTGTTCTGGTTACCCTGAGTAGAGCTTTGCCCTGGATTAGGTTTCTTGGGCCGCGGACAATCCCGGATGAAATGATCCACGCTTCCGCAATTGAAACAGCGATAGTTGCTGCCTCTCTGTGGCACTTGTTGAACATTTGGCCGTGGGCCAGATGTTTGTGCTTGTTGCGGAGGAACGGGAGGTCTATACCTTCCCTGCTGTTGGGGCGGCCTGAAAACCAATCTACCCGTTGGGGCATTCCGCTGCGGTGCTCTGAATGGTGTATTGGGAACAACCCGATACCTCGATGATTGAGCACTCGAGGGTCCAGTAGGAGTCTTCCTCTTCTTCTCAGCATGATGTGCCACTATGCAATCTTCTTGAGTTAAAGCCATATTAACCAACTCGCTGAAAGTATTAGCCTTTACAAGATTCAGGCGTTCCTTGAGCTTGGTATTAAGGCCTCGACGGAAACGATCTTGTTTCTTGGCATCGTTATCCGCATGATATCCTGCATATTGACACAGATGATTGAAATTCTATGCGTACTGCAGGACTGTACTAGTGCCTTGAGTAAGAGCCAGGAATTCATTCAACTTTCGCTCTAGTAATCCTTCCGGAATATAATGTGCTCTGAAGGCTGCCCGAAATTCATCCCAGGTGATAACATGCCCTGCAGGTTGCATGGCGTAGAAATTATCCCACCAGATCCGAGCAGCACCTCGGAGTTGCTGTGTGGCAAAGGAAGCTTTGCTGGAATCCGCACAAGGTACTGTCAATAGAGCGAACTTTGATTCAATAATATGGAACCAAGCATCGGCATCCAAGGGCTCTTCAGCTTTACTGAAGAAAGGAGGCTGTGTACTGATGAAATCCTGGTAACTAGCCACGGGAGGATTGTGATCATCTCGACCTCCTCGGAACTGTTGACGTTGCTGATTTTGCTGCGCTTGAACCAGCAAGTTAAGCAACTCAGTTTGCCGAGCCATAACTTCGGCAAGGTTAGGAGGTGGCGGTGGCGGTTGTTGAGAACCGCTAGCCTGATCTGCCCGGAAACCTTCCGGGGTTCCGCGCGTGGCTCCAACCATCTGAAACAAAGGAGATGTCCATCATTAACCATATAGCCTTACTCCCAATTTCAGAAGATATGAACAATGCACATACTCCATTCAATCATCTTATTTCATAATCATAAGGATAATGAATAGGATGATAAAATAGGAAACTTATATTACAACACTTATTCTGATGATTGTTCACATCACACATCCGAAAAGTTCACTACGTAGGCCATCTAAATTACAACAAATGGCACGAGGTCTAGATAAGTCACACACTTCCTAAGTTATTACACTCCTCACATGTTACATCTAGATAGTCGACGATTTGCTAAGCTAAAAATCGTCGAAGTTGCCTACAGAAGACTGACTGCCAGAGGGAGAGTGATAGGGACTAAGAACAGGATCTCCATGCTCAGAGTCAATCTCTGAAACACCCTCAATCTCTTCTGGATCTTCTTCTTCTTCTTCAGGCATTATGGGTATAGCATGAAGTATCGGTTGCTGCTGCAATTCCTCAATGTGAGCCTGAGCATCATCAGCTGCAAGTATCAGATCATGAATTTGTGCCTGTAGGAACTCAATAACAGTGTCACGCTGAGTGATAATATGATCACTCTCATTGATCTGATCTTCACGATGGAGGATTGTCTCATCTCTTGCTGCAATAATTTCATCCTTCTGAGTCACCAAAGCTTGTAATTCTTCTATTTGGGTTACTTGATGGTCAGCATTCCGATAGTGACTTTGAGCCACTCCAGTTAACTGACTCACACCATGACGCAGTAGCATCTGGTAATGATGTTGCACATCCATAAACCTGGTAATGATACGGACGGTTTCTTCAGCCAGATCTCCTAGCATATGACCAAGATGCTCTGTCCGAAAATTCCATTCCGAATTATCAGGGTCTATGGTAGGAAATAACCCAATAGGATATGCAGCAACTTCCATCGGATGCTGAGTGCAGAAAAGTTTGATAGCCTCCAAGGCAGCAGTTTCAAGGGTATCAACCAGACGATATCCAACCACTTCCACTTCTATGGAATGCCATGAGGAGCGGAAAGGGTGTTGAGGAATTATCATCTTAACCCGGCATCGAGGAACTCCTTCTTCATGATATTCTACCCCATCGTATTGAGGAGGCTCTGTATAATGAAACAAACATAAGGATTCCCACAAGAGACGAGGAAACCCTTCCCAATGTAAAGCATTGGTGTGGAAATGCCCTTCCTGATCCCAAAAGGCATTGGAAGGAGCAGCCATCTGCGACAACAATGCAAATGGTAAGATATATTTACCCTGCGGAAAGTTCTCAAGGTAAATGGATTAAGATAGTTGATTCTGATAACAGCAAAGGCTGGAAATCAGATAGATACTTAAGAGCTAAAGATTGCTATCTAACCAAACTAGGAAATACCAATATGTTACTTATTTCTTAGAAAGCATCAAAATTAAGCATTCATTTTGTTGATTAGTGTGTTATGTATGCACGCACTACGCGATCTCACAACCAAAAATAACTGCCAAATAATCTTGGTCTTACGTGGTTAGTTTCGGTGGAATAATACATACGTCTCTCCTTAATAACTAGTCGATAAGCCCTATCCGTCCTAGTTTCGTAATCGTGGTTAGTGTACCTGCAGAAAACCACAATGCACATATATATATATCCAATGAACCTTTCATGCCAGCATGTCATGAAAGCGTCCCCATTCATTACTGCTCACTATAGAAACAACATCTGTACAATTACCGCCGTACAGACAACGTTAACATACGTTGCCGAAACAACGTATTCACGGGGGTACCGCAAAATGCGAGGGTATGAATAGCGATCGCCATACCCTGCGCCGAACCATATACTCCCAATGTAGTCAACCGAAGTTGGCACATTGTGAAACGTCCCCTCATCCGAGGAGACTTAAATGTGATATACAAATCAGTCCCAGGAGGCTGATACACATTTATTACATCAGATGGTACATTACCGTACAAACCTCCGAGGAGGCGGGCACTCGATACAGACGATAACTAGTAATAAAATAGCTATGGTAATACACCAAAGCGTGACCCACGTGGGATCCAGCTCGGGCTCAGAGTAACACGCTAGCAGAAGCATCTTGCGGAGGGCCAACACCACAGGCAGAGTTGGGCGCGGACACAACCCTTATTCGTCGTTTCCGATCACGTAGTCCGGGTCTTCCTCTGAGAAAACCACATATATATACAGGGTGAGTACAAAGGTACTCAACAAGTCCAACCACACCCGCGGAGGGGGTGATAACAGAGATCATGCACGGTTATATCAAGGGTGGGGTTAGGGTTTATTTGCGATAAAGCAAGATTTTTCACATGCAAGGGTTTATTTAACAAAAGCACTTTCTCAAAACATTTTTATAGTAATCGAATCTTAAGTAGTGTTGATCCTGCACAAAGGATCCAAGTTTTAGTGTCATCGGACTCGACGTCCACAGTAGCTTACTGCACAACTGCCGAGTATTTTCAAAACAACCTATGCCACAAAACCAATCATCCCGAAACATCTATTGAAGTGACCATGCCGTAACGCGCCCAATACCGTGGACACGGCTATTCGAATAGGTTTTACACTCTGCAGAGGTTGTACACTTTACCCACAAGTAGGGTACCGCGCTACGAACACCTTAATGTCGCGGCGGATCCTAACAAAGCCATTACCCACCTTAGCTGGATCTAACTAGCCAACACGGAAGCTACCATGGGGTTAATGACCCATCAATGAAGTCATAACCGGAATATCACTCACACAGATCGTATCCCTTCTCCATGGTCTCCCGTTACTCACCCGCTCTCCTTTTTGGCTAGTAGAACAACTAGTGGGGTTTATGCTAAGCCGTTGCCCACACAACGGTCGAGTGGTTGTACGATAAATGAGTTAGGCAAGATGACACCCTAGTTCATCCTTATACTGACCAGACAGACATCTCCCGACCATGCTCAACCACAAAGGTAACAAGCACACTAGCGGCATTTCACACAGAAAACGCCCTCCATCTCGTCGGATTATATCTCTCTTTTATTTTCCCAAAATCCCGTTTTAGCTTTTAAAACACTCGTACCCTTACTTTTTGGTAAAGCACTTGTGGTCGTGGTTCAAAATATAATAAAGGGAATAACAGGTATTAGGCATCTCTAGCAGTAGTTAGCGTCTAGCAGAGCAACCCTAGGTCATCAAGGAGTAGTCATAGCAATCAAAGGGTGGCTATCCAACCATGTCTTGCAATAAAACGATGCATTTTATAAAACAGGCCAACAGGTTGTATTTATAAATCTAGGATAAATATGCATCAAAGGATGGGATTGGACTTGCCATTCACAAAGCCTTCCGGGAAGTCCTGATCGAGGTACTGTCCTTCAGGTTCGGGCTCACGGCACTGGTTCTCGGACTCTTGCTTGCAGTATTGCTCGTCGACTGGTTCTCCCTCGGTCACCTCGTGATCTACGGCGCACACGAACAAACATTCCATAAGGAAAAAGAATTAAAGGTTCTATTTACAAGCCCGAATCAGGAATAACTTAAGAAACTATGGTAGAAGGAAGATTTCCAGGGGATTTCTTGATGGCAAGGCCGTCATTATGCTAGAAATGCCATGGTAAAGTTTCAGGGCAAACGGGGGATTTTTGGCGCATAAAATAATAGGCCGAACGGGGTTTTAGGGAAGGAATAAGGGCCTGAGGACCTATTTGTAATTACTGTCGGGGAGGGGAGGGCTTGATTGGAATTTCTGGAAATACCCAGGGTACCCTGGAAAAGGTCGGGGGTTTATCCGTAATTATTTTGTATAGGAGGGGGGTTCACTTCCTAAATAGAATGAGCAGGGGGTTTTATTTGTAAAAGGGACTAAAGGGGGGGGGTGGGGCTCTTAAGGGGATAAGCAAAAGGGGCAGGGGGTTCAGGGCAAATGTGCCCTTCTTCCTCCTCCCGTTACCAGGAGCAGAGGAGGGGACAGGGGCCGGCGGCGCCACCAAATCCGGCGGCCCTAGGGCACGGCGGCGGCCGGGGGCAGGGCTACACGGAGAGGGGAGCGAGGGGAACTCATTCCTCCACTCACCGTGGGTCGGGGCGGCGCGAGGCGGGCTGCCCACGGGGGCCAGGGGCGGCGGGCGGAGGGCCTGGCGGCGGCGGTGGAGCAAGGCCGGGGAGGGGGCTAGGAGTTGCGGGGGAGCTTGTGGTGGTGGAGAGGCGCGTCGTGGGGGGGTATTTGTAGGCCGGCGAGGGCGGGAAGGAGGGGGGCGCGGTGGAGGTCGGTGGCGGCAGTAATGGCAGTGGGGCGGCGGTGGTACGGGGCTGCTGCTGCGCAGGGCGGCCGGTGGCGCTGGTCGTCGCTGCGCAGGGCGGGGTGGTGGCGCGTAGCGGGGAGGGGCGTCCTGGGGGCGTGCGGCGCAGGGGGAGGCGGCCCGTGGCGAGGCGACGCGCGGCGGCCGTCACTGCTCGGCGTCGCGGCACGCAGGGGCAGCGCGAGCGCCAAGACGGCAAGGGGGGGGGGGTACGGCGCGCGCAGAGGAGGGCCGGGTTAGGCAGCTCCTGTGGCGTCGTCAATGGGCGAGGGGGGGTGGTGGTGGCCGGCGTCGAGCTCAGCTCAGTGCTGTGCTGCGTATGCAGGGGAGCAAGGGAAGCAGGAGACAGGAACAGAGAAAGGAGAAAGGAAAAGGAAAAAGGGGTAGGGAAAAAGAAAAGGAGGGGGGGGGGTAGCGTCGGCGGATTTTACGGCGGCGGTCGCGAGCGCGAGGTCGAGCACGCGGGGGGGGGGGGGAATGCGTCGGCGGGATTCGCGGTGACGGTCGCGAGTGCGGGGTTGAGCACGCGGCACGTCGCGGGGGTCGAGGAAAAGAAAAAAGGATGGCGGTCAAATTCGGGTGTCAGGCGGCGAAAGGTCGTGAGATGTTTTGGGCGATTAGGGGTTCGGACGGTGAGGGTTTAGGATCGATCCGAGCTTGTCGAAAGAATATTTTCTAGCGAGCGATTGTGCTGTAATTTAGATAAGGTAAAAACGCGGGCGTTACAAACCTACCCCACTTAAAATGAATCTCGTCCTCGAGATTCGGCTGGTCCCTAAATAGATGGGGAAACTCTTTCTTAAGGGCATCTTCGCGTTCCCATGTGGCTTCTTCTACTCCATGTCTGCTCCACTGAACTCTGCAAATCCGTACTTCGGAGTTTCTTGTTCTCTTTATGACCGTGTCCAAAATCTTGATAGGCACTTCCTGGTACCAAAGATCTTTCTGTAAAGCTATTTCTTCTTCCGTCACCCGTTCTCTTTCGGGTACCCTCAGGCATCTTCTCAGTTGGGATACATGGAATACTGGGTGTATGTCAGACATTCCTTCTGGTAGTTCTAGACGGTAGGCTACAGCTCCAATTCTCTTCAATACTTGGTACGGTCCAATGTACCGAGGGGCTAGTTTCCCATGTACTTGAAATCTCCGAGTCCCTCGAATAGGTGAAACCTTGAGATAGACGAAGTCTCCTGGATTGAAGCTTACTTCTCGTCTCTTCTTGTCTGAGTAACTCTTCTGTCGGGATTGGGCGGCCTTCAGTTTCTCTCTAATTTTGGCCACTCTTTCTTCCGCTTCTTTTATGAGTGCGGGTCCAACCAGGGCACGCTCCCCAACTTCTGACCACATCAGGGGGGTCCTGCACTTTCTCCCATAGAGAGCTTCAAATGGTGACATGCCCAAGCTTGCTTGATAACCATTGTTGTATGAAAACTCGGCGTACGATAAACTTTGTTCCCAATCCTTGCCATAAGTAAGGACACATGCTCTTAGCATATCCTCCATAATCTGGTTCACCCTTTTTGTTTGACCGTCGGTCTGCGGGTGATAAGTTGAACTGAAGTCCAACTTGGTGCCCATGGCCTTGTGCAAACTTTTCCAAAACCTAGAGGTGAATTGGGTTCCTCTATCAGAAACAATTTTGCTAGGCACGCCATGCAGCTTCACTATGTTATCTACATAGAGCCGTGCTAGCTTTTCTCCACCATAATTGGTCCGTACAGGTAGGAAGTGAGCGACTTTGGTGAGCCGGTCCACTATCACCCATATGGAGTCATGTCCTTTCTGCGTCTTGGGTAAACCCACTACAAAATCCATTCCTATCTCATCCCATTTCCAAACCGGGATGGGCAAAGGTTGCAGCAATCCTGCTGGTCTCTGATGTTCAGCCTTGATCCTTTGACAATTATCACAATGGGCGACGAATCTTGCGATATCCGCTTTCATTCCACTCCACCAATACTTTTGCCTTATATCTACATACATCTTGGTGGATCCTGGGTGGATGGAATATGCTGAGTTGTGGGCCTCGTCCATAATAGTCTGTCGGAACTCTCCTTCCTTAGGTACGCAAATTCTATCCTTGTACCATAAGGTTCCTTTGTCATCCACTCTGAAATCCGGTGCCTTGTTTTCTCCCGTATGCATGCGGATTCTCATCAAGTCCTTATCCGAACCTTGGGCCTTTCTGATCTAATCCTCCAAAGTAGGTTGAACACTCAACTTGTGTCTGGAACCCTGGGGGATGATGTGCACATTTAATTGTGCCATCTCTTCTTGAAGGTGGGTATTCTTAGGTCCATAAGGTTTTCGGCTTAAGGCATCCGCTACCACGTTTGCTTTGCCAGGATGGTAATGAATTACCACATCATAATCCTTAACTAGTTCTAACCACCTTCTTTGCCTTAAGTTTAATTCTGGCTGGGTGAAGATGTATTTTAAGCTCTTATGGTCTGTGTAGACCTCACACCTATTCCCAATCAGATAGTGTCTCCAAATCTTGAGGGCATGTACTACGGCTGCCAATTCCAAATCATGGGTCGGGTAATTTTGCTCATGAAGCTTGAGTTGTCGGGAAGCGTATGACACTACTTTCCCTCCTTGCATGAGGACACATCCTAATCCTTGACGGGATGCATCACAATAAATGATAAAGTCCCGTTGGATGTCTGGCAAGGTTAGTACCGGGGCGGTTGTTAGTCTTCTCTTTAATTCCTGGAAGCTTTTCTCACATGGCTCGGTCCAGGTGAACTTCTTCTCTTTCCTGAGTAGCTCTGTCATGGGTCGGGCTATCTTGGAGAATCCCTCAATAAATCTCCGGTAATATCCGGCTAAACCGAGAAAACTCCTGATTTCACTAACATTGGTTGGCTGCTGCCAATTGAAGACCGCTTCAACTTTTTCGGGGTCCACTGATACTCCTTCCGCGGTCAAGATGTGACCAAGAAACGCTACTTTCTCAAGCCAAAATTCACACTTGCTGAACTTGGCATAGAGCTTGTGCGCTCTCAACCTTTCTAGAACCACTCGCAGGTGCTGCTCATGTTCGTCGACACTCTTGGAGTAAATAAGTATGTCGTCAATGAAAACTACGACAAACTTATCTAACTCTTCCATAAACACCTTATTCACGAGGTTCATGAAGTAAGCGGGTGCATTGGTGAGCCCAAAGGACATCACGGTAAACTCATATTGCCCATAGCGGGTGACGAAGGCCGTCTTTGGAATATCACTTTCCTTAATCTTGAGCTGGTGATATCCCGACCTTAGGTCTATCTTGGAGAAATACTTGGCTCCCTTCAACTGATCAAAGAGGTCATCAATTCTGGGAAGGGGGTATTTGTTCTTGATGGTGACATCATTTAGTGCGCGGTAATCCACGCACATCCTCATGCTTCCGTCCTTCTTCTTGACAAACAAGACCGGGGCTCCCCATGGTGATGAGCTTGGTCTAATAAAACCACTTTGTTGTAACTCTTCCAGTTGTCTCTTTAGTTCTGCCAATTCTGAAGCTGCCATCCTATAGGGCCTCTTAGCTATAGGAGAGGTTCCAGGGACAAGGTCAATGACAAATTCTATATCCCTATCTGGTGGCATCCCCGGGAGTTCTTCTGGAAAAACATCTAAGTATTCTTTTACTACTGGAACTTCTTCCAAAAGTTTAGCTTCCATGCTAAAAACCATTGGGTCTGGTCCACTTCCCCGAGTGTGGCAGGTTACTTGTACTCCTTCTGGGTTGGTTAGGTGTACCACCTTGTCAGCACAGCTTATAAGGCCATTGTGCAGGCTTAGCCAATCCATTCCAAGGATCACATCTATGCCTTTAGACTTAAGTACTACTAGGTCTGCTAGGAACTCTACCCCACTTAAGATGATCCTTACCCTAGAACAACCCAGCCGGCACTTAATGTCACCTCCGGGCATTCGGGTTAATAGGGGTGTCTTAAGTAGCACTGTAGGTATATTGTGTTTTTCCACAAAACTTGAGTATACGAATGAGTGTGATGCTCCGGAATCAAACAATATTGTTGCCAAAACTGAGCTGACTAGGAACTTACCGAGCACTACGCCCTGAGCGTCCTGAGCCTCCTGGGCGTTGATGTGGTTGATGCGGGCTCGTCCGAAGGATTGCTGGGGCGGTCCCATCTGCTGGTTGTTGTTGCCGGTATTGTTATTGCGGATGGGTACACGATTGGCTCCTGATAAGGCTGGCCTTGGTCCATTCACTGAGTTGGAGAGGGCTGGTGCCGCCGGCTTGTTATTGGCATATGGGCAATTGGCAATGAAGTGTCCTGTCTCACGGCAGTTGTAGCATGCTCGGGGATTGCTGCTGGCAGTAACTTGGCTTGTATTACTCTGTGGGACCTTCATGGTGTTCTGGCTCTTGAATTGTCTAAGCTGGGTGTTGGGGGCTTGAGAGCCAGCAGCTTGTGGCTGGGTCCTATACTGCATAGGGGCTTGGGACTTGGTCGCCGGAGGGCCAAAGTGCCTTGGTTTCTGGAAACGGTCCTGCTGGCGAGCTTTGGCTTCTAGGAACTTACGCTTATTGTCTCTCTTTTCCTCTGCCATGGCTCTTTCAGTGATGATAGCCATATTCATCAGTGTGTTGAAGTCTGGGTAGATGCATGGGGAAAGCAGCTTCTTGAGTTCTGCATTTAAACCCTTTCTGAACATATCCTGCTTCTTTTCATCCTTGTCTACTTCCTCCGGTGCATAGCGAGCTAGTTCTATGAACTGGTATGTGTACTCTTCAACTGACTTGTTGCCTTGCTGCAGTTCACGGAACTCATCTGCCTTGCGTTTCATGGTGGCTGCTGGGATGTGATAGCGACGGAATTCATCCACAAACTCGTTCCAAGTAATAGTGGAGGCATCCTGCGCAGCTGCACAGTAGTTTTCCCACCAAGCTAAAGCAGTTCCAGTGAGCTGGTGAGCAGCTAAACGGACCTTGTCACGGTCTCCATGCTCAAATGGTTCGAGTTTCCTCTTGATAACGCGCAGCCAGTCGTCTGCGTCCAAGGGGTTGTAGGAGCCTGCAAAGGTGGGTGGCTTGGTCCTCAGAAAGGCTGTCAGTTTGTCATTTGCATTCTGCTCACGGGGTCTTGGGTTGGTGACGACATTGGTCAAAGCTTCCAGTAAGAGGTTCTGGTTGTTCAATACTTGCACCAGGTCAATGGCCGGTGGGGGTGGGGCATGTCGTGCTCCTACTTGGCTTTCTCCTCCCTGCTGGCTCACTTCCTGATCCTCCTGATCTTCCTGATCGGGGGCTTGTCCTTGCATCCCCTGTTGTCTCTCCGTACTTGGGGTGGCATGTGCCCGTCTTTGGAAGGCCCTGTTGTTACGCCTAGGGGCCGTCTGCGGATTGGGTAAAACCCTTATGAGACTTAGATTTAAGAGATATTTTATTTTTGAAAAGGCAGACTCTATCTAGTGCCGGCAATCGCATAGACTAACAAGCATTAAGTGCAAATAGTTTTATTTATTATGCTGGGGTACAACACTTGAGGAAAGCACGGCTACACACTATATGGTCGGGTACAAAGGTCATACAGGTGGGTGGGCACAAATCTAGGCTCGGGGCCGAGACGGTTTTATCCCGAGGGCACCTCTAAAGCATATTACTCACGGGGCGAGTCGTCTTCCGGGGCGGAGTGAACTTCCAGTGGAATGAGTAGTTCTTCCTCGTCGTCCTCGAGGATCCCATTTTCCCGGGGCTGTTCGATAGCTCCTCCTTCTATGGCTGCAGTTGTCCTTTCGGTACCTTCGGGTGGAGCTTGCGGGGTCCTAAAAAGTCCTCCCCATCCTGTGATGGGTGTTCCGATTAGGACTCGGGTTTCCCCGATTGCCGGGACGGGCGTTCCGCCGTTGGTCCATTCTTGCATGCGCCGATCCTGGATCTGCCTGAGGCTTTCCTGAGCGACGGCTTCGCTACTTATAGCAGCCGTGGTCCTAGCTTCGGCTTGCGCCACCCGGATTTGGTGCATCCTCACTGCAAGCTCGGCTTGCTCAGCCCGGTGGGTTTGCTCCCTTAAGATTTGGGCTTGCTCGTCAAAGAGCTTGTCCAGGGAGACAAGGTATGCGACCACATGGTATAAAAGGTCTTCATGTTGGCGGCGCCGTTCCAAGTTCCTCATGCGGGCCTGCCAGACTTGCGTCCTGATGACCGGAGGAAAAAGCCTCATTGGTATGGGAATGAGGTGCTCTTCGAAGATCCGGCACAGGTATCGGAGAGCTTTTCTGATGGCCAAGGGATAGGCATCCTGATGTTGAAATCCTGTGGCAGTCACTCGCCATGGTTCGATGTCGGGGTGGCGGGTGCTTCTGGCGATGGAGAGAACCACCCTACAGCGACGAGTACCGAGGTATTCGTACTCCCTGCTGTAGTACCTTGGGCGCTCGGTAATGCCGAGGCGCTCCAGAGAGTTGATCAAAAGGCGGGGAAAGCCAGGTTCCTCTTGGCAAACGCCCTGGGTCCACCCATTCTCAGCCATCTGAAAACAAGGACAGGATAAACAATCTGGCACAGGTGCAAAGGGAGTAGATAACATTTATTATTACAACAGAGGTGGTACAGTTTTCATGGGTACGTGGTCATTAGGGTAAGGTTCTAGTTCGGCATGCTAATCCTATCATGGAGACTCTCCCTTGATCCTGATAGGGCGCTTCTTTATTGGGAGGCTTTGATCCATCTCTTCGGTTTGTGTGCCTCTATCCCAGTGGGTTTCCATGGGTTCTTCTTCTTCTTCTTCTTGTCCAAGTCCCCTTATCCGGGCAATCCAAGTGCGTCCCCTTCTCTCAACGGGTGGGAAAAATCCCATAGGGGTCCGCTGAAGGTGGTGCCTGTAAAGCACACGCAGCCGTCGCAGGGCTTTACGGGCGGCCCTTCGGTAGGTGTCGGGGAAGCGGAAACCAACGGTGGAGATGAACCAAGGGTCCACATCAGGGTAGCGGGTGCTTCTCTCCACAAAAATTATAATGTCGCACCGAAGGGTGCCTCCGGAGATGTATTCACGGTAGGCATACTCTGGTGGTTCCATAACCCCAACGCGTTCCAGGCTGAGCAATAATAATTTAGGAAGGCCGGGCTCTGCGTGGCAGATTCCGTTGACCCATCCATTGTCAGCCATCTGGAACAGGGCAGAAAAACAAGTGGTGAGTGTTTGTGCAGAAAAATATCTAAATCAAAACAAGTCCTAGGGTTTAAAAGGGGTTTCGCTCTTAGGGTCACGTCCTACGGCCAACCTACGGCTCTGATACCACCTGAAGCGTCCCCTCATCCGAGGAGACTTAAATGTGATACAAATCAGTCCCAGGAGGCTGATACACATTTATTACATCAGATGGTACATTACCGTACAAACCTCCGAGGAGGCGGGCACTCGATACAGACGATAACTAGTAATAAAATAGCTATGGTAATACACCAAAGCGTGACCCACGTGGGATCCAGCTCGGGCTCAGAGTAACACGCTAGCAGAAGCATCTTGCGGAGGGCCAACACCACAGGCAGAGTTGGGCGCGGACACAACCCTTATTCATCGTTTCCGATCACGTAGTCCGGGTCTTCCTCTGAGAAAACCACATATATATACAGGGTGAGTACAAAGGTACTCAACAAGTCCAACCACACCCGCGGAGGGGGTGATAACAGAGATCATGCACGGTTATATCAAGGGTGGGGTTAGGGTTTATTTGCGATAAAGCAAGATTTTTCACATGCAAGGGTTTATTTAACAAAAGCACTTTCTCAAAACATTTTTATAGTAATCGAATCATAAGTAGTGTTGATCCTGCACAAAGGATCCAAGTTTTAGTGTCATCGAACTCGACGTCCACAGTAGCTTACTGCACAACTGCCGAGTATTTTCAAAACAACCTATGCCACAAAACCAATCATCCCGAAACATCTATTGAAGTGACCATGCCGTAACGCGCCCAATACCGTGGACACGGCTATTCGAATAGGTTTTACACTCTGCAGACGTTGTACACTTTACCCACAAGTAGGGTACCGCGCTACGAACACCTTAATGTCGCGGCGGATCCTAACAAAGTCATTACCCACCTTAGCTGGATCTAACTAGCCAACACGGAAGCTACCATGGGGTTAATGACCCATCAATGAAGTCATAACCGGAATATCACTCACACAGATCGTATCCCTTCTCCATGGTCTCCCGTTACTCACCCGCTCTCCTTTTTGGCTAGTAGAACAACTAGTGGGGTTTATGCTAAGCCGTTGCCCACACAACGGTCGAGTGGTTGTACGATAAATGAGTTAGGCAAGATGACACCCCAGTTCATCCTTATACTGACCAGACGGACATCTCCCGACCATGCTCAACCACAAAGGTAACAAGCACACTAGCGGCATTTCACACAGAAAACGCCCTCCATCTCGTCGGATTATATCTCTCTTTTATTTTCCCAAAATCCCGTTTTAGCTTTTAAAACACTCGTACCCTTACTTTTTGGTAAAGCACTTGTGGTCGTGGTTCAAAATATAATAAAGGGAATAACAGGTATTAGGCATCTCTAGCAGTAGTTAGCGTCTAGCAGAGCAACCCTAGGTCATCAAGGAGTAGTCGTAGCAATCAAAGGGTGGCTATCCAACCATGTCTTGCAATAAAACGATGCATTTTATAAAACAGGCCAACAGGTTGTATTTATAAATCTAGGATAAATATGCATCAAAGGATGGGATTGGACTTGCCATTCACAAAGCCTTCCGGGAAGTCCTGATCGAGGTACTGTCCTTCAGGTTCGGGCTCACGGCACTGGTTCTCGGACTCTTGCTTGCAGTACTGCTCGTCGACTGGTTCTCCCTCGGTCACCTCGTGATCTACGGCGCACACGAACAAACATTCCATAAGGAAAAAGAATTAAAGGTTCTATTTACAAGCCCGAATCAGGAATAACTTAAGAAACTATGGTAGAAGGAAGATTTCCGGGGGATTTCTTGATGGCAAGGCCGTCATTATGCTAGAAATGCCGTGGTAAAGTTTCAGGGCAAACGGGGGATTTTTGGCGCATAAAATAATAGGCCGAACGGGGTTTTAGGGAAGGAATAAGGGCCTGAGGACCTATTTGTAATTACTGTCGGGGAGGGGAGGGCTTGATTGGAATTTCTGGAAATACCCAGGGTACCCTGGAAAAGGTCGGGGGTTTATCCGTAATTATTTTGTATAGGAGGGGGGGTTCACTTCCTAAATAGAATGAGCAGGGGGTTTTATTTGTAAAAGGGACTAAAGGGGGGGGGTGGGGCTCTTAAGGGGATAAGCAAAAGGGGCAGGGGGTTCAGGGCAAATGTGCCCTTCTTCCTCCTCCCGTTACCAGGAGCAGAGGAGGGGACAGGGGCCGGCGGCGCCACCAAATCCGGCGGCCCTAGGGCACGGCGGCGGCCGGGGGCAGGGCTACACGGAGAGGGGAGCGAGGGGAACTCATTCCTCCACTCACCGTGGGTCGGGGCGGCGCGAGGCGGGCTGCCCACGGGGGCCAGGGGCGGCGGGCGGAGGGCCTGGCGGCGGCGGTGGAGCAAGGCCGGGGAGGGGGCTAGGAGTTGCGGGGGAGCTTGTGGTGGTGGAGAGGCGCGTCGTGGGGGGGTATTTGTAGGCCGGCGAGGGCGGGAAGGAGGGGGGCGCGGTGGAGGTCGGTGGCGGCAGTAATGGCAGTGGGGCGGCGGGGGTACGGGGCTACTGCTGCGCAGGGCGGCCGGTGGCGCTGGTCGTCGCTGCGCAGGGCGGGTGTGGCAGAACCAACCTGAATTATACCGGATCAAGTACGTGAGTCCACCCCGAGGGCTCCAACGTGCTTCAAACGGTATAATCCCTTGGCCTGTCGGGTAACGTCCCGATAAACCACCGATACACAGGATCAAATAAGGTTACCTCACACGAAGGTGAGTCCAGAGATACAATCACCATCACATTTTACATCATAGAGAATTACATAACAAGGGTTGTCCTAAAGAAGTATGAAGTTTCAAATTTAGAGAAAAGATTACAAACTGTTAAAGCTAGGGTTATTAGCAGCGGAAAACATATGCGAAGATTTACAATACGTCGTCAAGATGGATGTCATGCTAAGTCCGGGCACGACATCACTCGGTATCACCAATGTTGGTCGGGGACGGATTCTATTCCACGGACCAATCATCTGGAAGAGCATAGGGCCAAGGCAGGGAAGAGTAGGGTTTTCCAGAACATTACCTGCAAAACATATAACTAGCAAGGCTGAGTATACTAATACTCAGCAAGGCTTACCCGGGATTGGGTATACTTTAGCCCATAACTAGACTCATGAAGGCATTGTGAGGGTTCTGGGTTTATTTTCAGCTGAAAAGCAACAAAGAGTACGAACTACTTTCAAATTTTAGCTTTCATTTTCTAGTTGAGTATTTATTCTAGATTAGCACCTACACTAAGCAAGCAAGGTAGTGATTATCATCCATCAAGATTATCTTTCATTAGTTCCACTTCTTACTCAATGTGGTAAAAGGGATAAGCAATCTCAATCCTCGTGAGAGGCGGATGATTCGAATCGAATTTAACCTTGCAAGGTAAACCTAACACACACGCTTGGAAGATCCAATGATCATTCCGAAGCAACCGTTTGCCTTTCATTCCGGGTCGTGGATCAGGTCCACCACAAGCGACTGTAGGACCGTACGCACACCCAATGTGTGTAGGACATACGTCTGTAGCGCGACTACAAAACCCGTATTCCTGTCTGCCTTGCAGAACGTACTCCCACACGTCGGTGCGTGTGAACATAACATAAAATCGAGTGGTGGGAGGTATGTCCACTTGCCGGGCCGATTGGTTACTAGGCTTACCGCTTACCATATTTCGCGGCATGTGGCTAGTACTTTCAAAAACTTAGCCACCACTACCACACATTTCGACCTTAAAGCTTTTATCAACACAGACAGGGCAATCCTCCGGTCATGATACAGCACATGACCCTGTCCGTCATCCTTATAGTGGTTGCGGAATAGTAAACATGCAACTCCTATATCGCGCGAGTGACAGGAAATCACTCGACTTCTACCGGTCCTATTAGCGGAGCATCTATCCGATAAGGACTCGGGAGCATTACGTTGGGTTCCTAGAGTTCATGCATCTAGGGTTTCACTTCAATTCCTAGACTTAATGCAACATATAATATAAATAAGCATAGATTGCAGTGTAAATAAAGTAATGGGATATGTCCGGGGCTTGCCTTTACTGGTGGGGCTGAAGTTAGAAATGTTAACATCTTCCGAACTTTGGTTCGGGGCTTCAGATATTCCCTTGGTGACATTTACTTGATCTTCAGGAACATCCACCGTAGACTTCTGGAAGATCTTGTAGGAACTGCGTGCGGAAGTAGTCGTATCCACATGCAATGCGACATCACATTCAAAGCATGCACGTGAAGCTATTTCACCTCACAACAAAATTGCAATTCAACACTCCTTTAACATATTATTTACATAACAAACAAAAGACTTGCAACTAAACTTGGATAGAGCTATAGGGAAACAACTATTTAGAATCAGCTACTTGCTGAGGGTTACTACAGAGTCGATTGGAAACAACGGAGGTTTAGCTGATGGAAAGATGCATTAGGTTTCTAGATGATCGATGAAAGCATCGATTATCTTGGTAGAAGGATGATTCCTAAAGCAGTTGTCTTAACTGAGATGTGCTTAAGTGTTATTCTAGGTAACTAGGTGTGGTTGTATCGACTGGATTACGTCAGCACAGCAATTGAGTGACGTATAGCCGAATGGAGTGTGGTTAAGGGTATATGACCGATAAGTATAAGGCCGACCTCTCAGTCGATAGATCGACTGATAGAGGTGTGTGGATAAGGATGGAAAACTAAGGATGGATCGACCACATTTGATCGATATGGAAGACAACTAGGATTAGCTTAGATCAGCCGATAGAAAAAGTCCTAAGATTGTGTGTGCATCTCCGATACATCGACTATGTACAGCCGATGTAGAACAGAACAAAAGAACTGTATCGGCAGTAGCCGATACTAGAAAGGTAATGACCGTATCAGCTAACCAGCCGAGGGTAGAAACATACCGAAAGAAATGTATCGGCGGACAGCCGTTACAATGAAACATCATAGATTCAAAGGAAACGGATGTTTAGCAGCTGAGCTAAAAGCCGACGTTAAAGCATAACTGTAGAGATGTAGTGGCTAAGCAGTAGATAGACACGGACTAACATAGATTTTTATACGAAGAGAACCTTAAGGAAACGATAATCAAGATGAGGACAATGTCTTGAGGGCAGAGATATGAGCACTCATATGAAAGGACTAACTAAATATCACACATTTTTTATCAAAGACATATATTCTATGAAGCATACAATATAAAGCACAATAAAACATTCATTCGCTAACATTTGACCTAAACCACACATCAAAGACTTCAACTCAAGATCACAACATAAAACTTGTAGAGTTTAACTTAGGGTTTCAACAAAACTGGTTTTACATTTTTATGAACTTCCTACGAAAATCTATGAAATGTAGAAGTACATCGTTTTGAAATACAGAAAGCTTTGGAAAATTTACAAAGAACACGCTAGAACTTTTTAAAATATAGCAATCAAGTATCAGAGCCGTGTCAACTGTAGGACGAAGCCTAGATAGAATTGGTCGATTTTAGGACTCCTTCCTCTTGCCTTGCTTCCGCAAATCTTCAGCCATCATTTTTCTGCTTCTATTCCTTGAGTCTTAAGCTCTAGATTTGCTATCTTTCCTGTCTTTTCCGAGAAGTAGCTTGAGCTTTCCGTAGACGTTGGCCTGAGACGCCTAATCCTGTGATTTATAAGTTTAGGTTGTCCCGATAAAAAAAAATACGCTAGAACGAGTGTGTTAGTCGAGTAGTGTGGAAAACTCGACTAAGTTGTGAATATTGGATGTTTGTTATTGTGCAAATGTTTGATTTGGATTTTTGGTTGATTGCATAGACTAGTAGCTAAACTTGTTCATGCAAATTGATCCTAACCCAACTCGAATCAAATAGTAAAAAAAAATTTGATTTGGATCGTTGGGGGTAAAACCTATATTCCTTTCTCTCTGTTATATCCTATCGAAGTTTCATCTCCTCAACGGCACCATATCTTATTCTCATAAATATCTTATCCTACTCAGCTCGGGATCGTGATGCTCTCACGTGGGACCAGTTCCGTGAGCGTTTTAGGAACCACCACATTCCTGAGGGGATTATGAAGATGAAGCAGAAGGAGTTCCGTGCTCTTAAGCAGGTAAATTTGAATGGAATCCCCTGCAGTTTCTTTTGAGCTTCGATCTATCCTTGACCTCTTTCGTGAGCCTGACCTATTGAGCAATTTCTATCCTTGTTATCTGTGTTCGTTATTTCAGGGATCTATGACGGTGACGGAGTACCGTGACCGTTTCGTTCATCTTGCCCGCTACGCCCCTGCTGACGTCGCTCGTGATAGCGATAAGCAGGAGTACTTCAAGGAGGGACTGGATGATCACATCCAGTATGCGCTGCTGAACCACCGCTTCGACAACTTCAACCAGCTGGTTGATGCGGCCCTCAACACCGAGCGTAAGCGCCGGGAGATTGAGGATAAGAAGAGGAAGATGGCTCCATCCTCTTCGGGCAGCAACACTCGTCCCCGCTATCAGCACCCACCACAGCAGCAGCAGAGGCCGCCCCAGCAGTACCAGCAGAGGCAGCAGTTTCCGCCTCGTCCTCAGCAGCAGCAGCAGGCGGGACAGGGCCAGAGGCTTCCGGCGCCTCCGGCTCCACCAGCTCAGAGGCAGGGAGCGCCCACTCCTCCTCCTGGGCAGCAGGCTCCGGCACTTCCTCGAGTGTGCTTCCACTGCGGCGAGCCAGGGCACTACGCCAACGTCTGCCCCCGGAAGGCGCAGGCAGGACAGCAGGGCCGTGCAGCTCAGCCCAAGGCCCCAGCTCAGGGCAGGGTGAACCACATGACGGCCGAGTCAGCGGCCGAGGCTCCCAACGTGGTTATTGGTACGTTCATGGTTAATGCCCATCCTGCTACAGTGCTTTTTGATACTGGTGCTACACATTCTTTCATCACCCAGTCTTTTGTTGAGCATCATGGCATTCCTACTAGCGCATTAAAGAGGTGCATGTTAGTATCTTCACCGGGAGGGCAGTTGAGGTCTCATGTCTTCTGTCCCAGAGTCAGTGTGGCCATAAGGGGGGTAGATTTCAGTGCGAATCTGATGGTGCTAGACACCAAGGGTATTGATGTGATCCTCGGGATGGAGACTCTTGCCAAGTGGGGAGTCCGGATAGATTGTGCTCAGAGGACTGTTCTTCTGTCAGCACCAGATGGTCAGGAGGTCACTGTTGGTGCTACAGAGCCTTCTGGATTTCTTCATCAGATGGAGGCCAGACCCACGGATGGTATTCGCGTGGTGTTTGATTTCCCGGATGTCTTTCCGGATGATTTGCCAGGTATGCCGCCTGATCGCGACATTGAGTTTTCTATTGATCTCTTGCCTGGCACAGCTCCTATTGCTAAGAGGCCCTATCGTATGGCTCCTGTCGAGCATGAGGAGGTTAAGAAGACTGTCGACGAGTTGCTAGCTAAGGGTTATATCCGTCGCAGTTTCTCTCCTTGGGCTTTTCCTGTATTGCTTGTAGAGAAGAAGGATGGCGCGAAGAGAATGTGCGTCGATTATCGGGATCTGAATGCAGTCACTATCAAGAACAAGCATCCATTGCCCCGTATTGAGGATCTCTTTGATCAGCTTCAGGGTGCTTGTGTGTTCTCGAAGATTGATCTGCGTTCGGGTTATCATCAGCTGAAGATTCGTCCTGAGGATATTCAGAAGACGGCATTCACCTGCAAGTATGGGCTATACGAGTATACGGTCATGTCCTTCGGCTTGACCAATGCTCCGGCTTTCTTCATGCATCTGATGAACAAGGTTTTCATGGATTATCTGGACACCTTTGTGGTGATATTTATTGATGATATCCTAATATATTCCAAGTCAGAAGCGGAGCATGAGAAGCATCTGAGGCTTGTGTTGCAGAGGCTCAGAGAGCACAAGCTGTATGCCAAGCTCAGCAAGTGCGAGTTCTGGATTGATGAGGTTCCTTTCCTCGGTCATGTTATCTCCAAGGGAGGTATTGCTGTGGACCCCGGAAAGGTGAAGGATGTGCTTGACTGGGTTGTACCACAGACGGTGAAGGAAGTCCGCTCTTTTCTGGGCTTAGCAGGCTATTATCGGAGGTTCATCGAGAATTTCTCCAAGATTGCGAAGCCTTTGACTTCCTTGCTGGAGAAGGACGTGGGTTTCTCTTGGACTGATGAGCGTCAGAAGGCCTTCGAGGAGCTGAAGAAGAGGTTGACTACGGCGCCAGTCCTTACTCTGCCAGACCAGAGCAAGAGGTTCACAGTGTATTGTGATGCTTCGAGGGATGGTCTTGGTTGCGTCCTGATGCAGGAAGGCAGAGTGATAGCTTATGCCTCGCGGCAGTTGCGCCGGCACGAGCTAAATTATCCCACTCATGATCTGGAGTTAGCCGCAATTGTGCATGCTCTGAAGATATGGAGGCATTACTTGTTTGGGCAGAGGTGTGATATTTACACCGATCACAAGAGCCTCAAGTATATTTTCACTCAGAGTGAGCTGAACATGCGGCAGAGAAGATGGCTAGAGTTGGTCAAGGATTATGACCTGGAAATCCACTATCATCCGGGCAAGGCTAATGTTGTAGCAGATGCTCTGAGCAGGAAGAGCTATGTTAACATGGCCGTGGCTTTTCAGATGCCTCAGGAGTTATGCGAGGAGTTTGAGCAATTGAGTCTGGGTTTCGTGCATCACACCTCGGGTACATCGTTCGAGGCGGAACCCACTCTAGAGGCTGAGATCAGGCAGCATCAGAAGGAGGATCAGAAGCTGCAGGAGATTCGTGAGTTGCTCAAGATTGGCAAAGCTCCTCATTTCAGAGAGGATGATCAGGGTACCTTGTGGTACAAGGGTCGTATATGTGTGCCGGATGTGAATGACCTCAGGAAGTTGATTCTGAGTGAGGCTCATGATACAGCATATTCTATCCATCCAGGCAGCACGAAGATGTATTACGACCTGAAGGAACGGTTCTAGTGGTATGGAATGAAGCGTTCCGTTGCGGAGTACGTGGCTATCTGTGACACTTGTCAGCGTGTCAAGGCCGAGCACCAGAGGCCAGCAGGGTTATTGCAGCCGTTGAAGATTCCAGAGTGGAAATGGGAGGAAATCACAATGGACTTCATTGTTGGCTTGCCTCGCACTCAGAAGGGGTACAACTCCATATGGGTAGTAGTGGATCGGTTGACGAAAGTTGCTCACTTCATCCCGGTGAACACTACTTACTCCGGTGCTAGACTTGCAGAGTTGTACATCTCCAGGATTGTCTGTCTGCATGGTGTTCCTAAGAAGATTATATCTGATCGAGGATCTCAGTTTACTTCACGGTTCTGGGAGCAGTTGCATGATTCGTTGGATACGAAGCTGCGCTTCAGTACTGCTTATCATCCTCAGACAGATGGGCAGACAGAGAGAACCAACCAAGTGTTGGGGGATATGCTTCGAGCCTGCGCTATTCAGTATGGTACCAGCTGGGATAAATGCCTGCCGTATGCAGAATTTTCGTATAACAACAGTTATCAGGCCAGTCTGAAGAAGTCTCCTTTCGAGGCCCTGTATGGTCGGAAGTGCAGAACTCCGCTGTATTGGGATCAGATTGGTGAGAGGCAGGTATTCGGTCCGGATATTGTTGAGGAGGCCGAACAGCTGGTACAGCAGGTGCGAGAGAATCTGAGGGTCGCTCAGACTCGTCAGAAGAGCTATGCGGATGTTCGTCGCCGAGATTTGACCTTTGCAGTGGGTGATCATGTATACCTGAAGGTCTCGCCGATGAGAGGAATCCGCAGGTTTAATGTACGAGGGAAGCTAGCTCCTCGATACATTGGTCCGTTCAAGGTTTTGGAACGGAAAGGTGAGGTGGCATATCGTTTGGAGTTGCCACTCAATCTCTCGGGAGTACACGATGTGTTTCACGTGTCTCAGCTGAAGAAGTGCTTGAGAGTGCCAGAAGAGCAAGCACCGATAGAAGGGTTAGATGTGCAGGAGGATCTGACCTATATCGAGCATCCGGTGAAAATTCTGGAGACGTCTGAGAGGATTACCAGAAACAAGAAGATCAAGATGTGCCGTGTTCAGTGGAGTCACCACACGGAGGATGAGGCTACTTGGGAGCGAGAAGACGAGCTGAGGAAGACATATCCCGATCTCTTTGCTAGCTAGCCTATCCGAATCTCGGGACGAGATTCCTGTAAGGGGGGTAGGTTTGTAACACCCTCAGGTAATTTCCTTAAATTTTAATGAATTCATTTTGGGCTTAAATAAATTTTCCAGGATTTTCTCTAATTTATCTCGCATTTAAAGTAAATTATAACGCAAGAAAATAAAATTTATCATAGGATTAAAGTGTTTGTGCATTCATGCCGCAGCATTGTTTTAATTATGTTGGGTGTATAGGTTTGAATTCAAATCGCATTTGAATTCAATTAGAATTGTTTGAATTAATGAGTTAGAAAAACAAAAGAAGGAAAGGAAAAAGAACAAAGGTAGGCAGCCCAATCCAACAGCCAGCCCGACCCAGTTTCCCCTCTCCCTCTCTCCCTCACGGGCCCCCTCCCCCAGGCCCATTTTTTCCTCGGGCCCTCCTCTCTTCTCTCCTTTCCCTTCCGGGCTCCTCTCCTTCCCCCGCATGGGCCAAGCCGGCCCATTCCCTTTCCTCCCAGCCCAAGCCAGCGCTCCTCCCTCCCACGCGAGCAGCCCACGGCCGTTCTCCCCTCTTCTCTTCCGCTGCCAGACCGGTCCCACCGGTCAGGTGTTTCTTCCCCCCCCCCCCTCGCGACCTCCTCTGTTTTGCCCCGCCGGACTTTCCCCTTGGCCGCTGGCCGTGGCCCTCCCCTCCGCGCCTCTGGGCCCTTTCCCGAGCCGCACGCCGAACCCGTTCCCCACCCGGACCCTTCTAGAAACCCGGCCGCGATCGGATTGGATCGAGCCGTAACGGGACCGCGGGAAGCTCGGGGTCCGTTGCGTGTGACCCGCACGCCGAGGCCGCCCTTCTTCCCCTTTCTTAGACCCGGCCGCTTCCTCACGTTCTCCCTCAGCCGCGTCTCTTTTCCCCACTCCTGTTCCCCGTGACCCTACGCCACTACACCGCCCTCAGATTGGAGCCGCCGCCATCGACCGAGCCTCTGCGCTACCGCGACTCTCCCCCGACGCCTCGGTCCCCGGCCTCCAACTGCCGTTGCAGTACCCCGGAGTGGTAAGGAACACGCCGCACTCATTCCTGGCTCCTCTCTCCCCCTCTGCGTGCGTGTTCCCCTTGACCCAGTGACCCCGAGCTGCCTCCGCCGCGGGGAACACCGCCCCGAGCTCCAATCCGCCCTGCTGATCGCTTAGATGGGTTACGCGTGCAGCCAGCGTTCTCCAGGACTTGATCTCGTCCTGGATGGAGGCCGGACGGCCGAGATCGGCCTAAGCCGGCGAGGCACCGCCGCGGAGACGAGCTCCGGCGAGCGATCGCCGCCGGCCGAGCCCCAATTCTCCCGGGCCGTCGGATCAATAGCCAGCGTCCCTGATTAGATCGTGGCCTCCTTTGATGCGAACCGTAAGATTCTGATCCGAGCGACCACGTCCGCGCGTACCGGTTCGCCCCCGTTTTAAATCCGAGCCGCCTATCTCAGATCCGGCGCGCCGCATTAGATCTGAGAGAAGAGAGAGTCGGGAGCGTCGGATCTGGATCCGACGGTTGACAGTCGCGCGTACCCCTTCACGAGGCAGATCTAATCTGAGCCGCCCGATTTTGATCCAACGATCCAGAACAGAAGGTACCGCTTCAGCCCGTTTCTTTTGCTAAAGAACCCCCGGATTTTCCTGGAATCAACCCGCAGTCCACCTGTAGTTCAAAAGTATTTACGATCAGGTCCTTTTCTTCTCGTTTAAGCCCCTGTCTTTCCTGGAAATTGAACCCGCAGTCCATCTCTTGAGTTTTTCTCGTGCTAGCCCCTAGATCTAGGCTTTAATTACGTTTAAGTCCTCGGTTTTTGCGCAGAACCCCTTAGGACCTCCAGTTTTCTTACAAATAGGTCCCTGGATCTTGTTTTAAGTGTAGTTTTCGCGTTTTAGCTCTGTTTTAAGCATTCTTTATATCCACGCGATCGTTGTAACGCGTAGAATAGTTCTAGGCCAGTTTTATGTGCTGTTCCATTGTATTGATGTACTGTTTCTTATGTTTTGCTATTGTTTGCATGTGTGTGCATGTGTGGCGCATGTATTGCTGTTATGATCGTGAGTAGACGTCGAGCCACCGGAGCAGTACCAGGAGCAGCCGTCTTCCGAGCAGTTCGAGCAGCAGCCGGGAGAGTACGAGGAAGGCAAGTATAACATGAACCTCCTATCACTTTTTAATACAACTTCATACCGCATTTTAATACTGTATGCCTATAAGGACTTTCCTAGCCACCTTTATATCCTTTATATATATCCTTGGGGTTGCATTCTTGGTTAGTTGTGCTAGGTTGCTGCGCTATAACATATCTTGGTCCTTTTTAATTAAATTTGATTAATGGTCTTATGCAACTTAATCCTGAGAGTGACCCTCTGTGCTGTGTGCTTGAGTGGCTCACGTCTCTGTAAAAGATGTTTTTATTAGAAACATGGTTTAGGGGGCCGGCACGGTGCTTAGTGCTTGGTTGGCCACTCTCCATAAGGACCGGTTCATAGAGCGACAACCTGGGACAACCGCGCAACCACAAGACTGGAATGGGACGGTCTTGACTTACTAATTAGGTCGTGTTGGTTCGGGAGTAACTTACCTGCGTGGGCAAGAGGGGTGGTAGGCTTCAATGGTCCCTGCTCCACCGGCTTGGTCTGTGCTGTGTGTCTTGTACCCCCGGAGGTGGGCCCCATCGTCGCTGATCCAGAATCCTTAGCGGTTACACCTTACCAATGTGGTCCTTTGTAACGGTCTCGTAGTGTGCTTGCTAGCCATCTCACCTAAGGAAGTGTGATGAACAACTAGCGTAGCTCACGACTTGTGGGTAAAGTTGTGCAACCTCTCGAGAGTGTAAAACTGATATATCAGCTGTGCTCACAGTCATGAGCGGCCCAGATCCTCCGTCTGATTAGTGGGGTTATCAACCTTTGACGAGGGAGATTCCCCGGGTGGTTTTGGTTTGGATGGTTCTCAGTAGTTCTTGATTAATACTGATTAATTTATTATGCAATTGGGTTTATGGTAATTCATCCACTTGTAATAATTAGCTTTAATAAAATTTGCCAAGACTAAAAGCTAATGCAGTTGAGTCAGCTAACCTTAGAGCCTCATGCTCGTGTTATACTTGTTGAGTACGAGTTTGTACTCACACTTGCCTCTCTACTCTTCTGTTCTATTTTCGGATATCATCGACTGCTGCTCAGTGCCCGGCAACGTGGAGGATTACGTCAGCGGCTTCGACGACATCTAGGCGTTTGTCTCCCAGTCGACGTCCCTGTGGCGCCCAGCTCTTCATGTATTCATTTTACGCTTCCGCATTCCTTGAACTGATTCTTGATTCAGTTGTAATAAAGATATTCATTTATTAATTTATACGCTTTTATTCGTGACATGTGTTGTGATATCTTGATAATCTGTTGTATATATGCGTGACTTGATCCTGGCGCATATATGATTGCTCGATTTATGTTCTTATAAATCGGGTGTGACATCAAGTCCCTGGTCCGGGAAAACAGATAACAAGAAGATAATGATGATATTCCGGTGAAGGAATCGCCGGCACTAAGAAGATCTAGTAGAACAGGACAAACCTTGGGTAGCTTTGGTTATGAAGGAGAATACGCGGAAAGTGAATTCCCGCGGTGAACCAAATTGGCGACGAGAAGAGCTCGACGGTGACGAAGAGTAGTAGTTGCTGGATGTCGTGGATCATGGGACAAGACGATGGAGCCGGATGGGTTCGTTATACCGACTTCTCCGCGAACCCTAGGGTTTTCCTGCTCACGAACTGAGTCGGCCACCGGCAGAACGCTTTCGCTCGCACTCGCGAACGCGCTAGTTCAATTCAGTCGGACCTCCGCCTTCATTTAGCCGTGCCACACTCGCCCCTTCTGCCACCGCGAGAACCGAAGCCCGCTCACACTGGGGCCATCTCCATATCCTCCGCGAGCAGTCCGCAATGCCGCTTGACTTCGTCCGCGGTTTCCTTCTCAACGATCCCCGACGTTCTCCACGCGCGACTCTACTGCTTCCTGGGCAGGTCCGCCTGCAGCCGCCGCATTGCAACTTCTCTCGCATCTCGCGTGATCTCCCTGCGCATCGTTGTCCTGCACGCCGTGCAGCTGCTCTTCCGCTTCCTGCTGCCGAACCCGTGTTCGCCCGGCCTTGCCGCGTCACTCCCGCGCTCGCACACGCGTTCCAGCGCTGCTCGCGCAACATGTCCTCCGGTCGCCCAGCGCTTGCACTCCAGTGCGCTGCGTGCCGCTCGTTCCTGCACGCGCCGCCACGTCGTGCTCCACCAGCTCCCGTACGCCACCGCGCGCACGCCATCGCCCTGCGCTGCTAGCTCCTGCGCACGCCGTCGCGCATGCCTCCCGCGCGCCCGCATCTGCGCGCTCCATGCCGCCCGCCCGAGCCGTTGCCGCTCCGCCAGCCGAGCTCCGCTCTTGCTTCGGCCGAACCGCTCCTCGTTCGCCCAATGCACTAGCGCCGCGCCGCTCTGCCGCCCGGGACCTCGCCCGAACGCTTGCACCATGAGCTACCCTCGCTGCGTCGCACGACACCCGCTCGCTCCGCTCCATCCGCGCGGCGTTCACCCCTTGCTGCCGTGCACCTGCGCTCCGCACCCGAGCCAGCGCGTCCGCGCGCCGCTGGCCTGCTCCCTCTGCCGCGCTGCGCCTCTGCTCCCCGCGCGTCCGCCTGCCCGCGCGCTCGCCTGGGCCGCACCTCCAGCCGCTCGGGCTCGCTCCCTGCGCTACGCCTCCAGCCGCTCGGGCCTCCGCGCCAGCCACCGCGTGCCCGCCTGGATCCACCTGCTCCCGCGGCTGCCTGCGCGCCACGCCGATGCGCGCCGCCCAGAGCTGCTGCACACCGCCCGCTGCTGCCTGCAGCAGCGCTGCCGCCAGCCGCCCGACCGAGCCCTGCCTGCTGCGCAGCGCTCGCTCCGCCTGCCTGCGCACGCCCGCGAGGCCGCCGCTCCAGCCCCCGCTAGCGCCGCCACAGCGCCGAGCCGCACGCTCCCGCGCGCCGCTTGCTGCCGGTCAAGCCGTGCGCCGCTTCACTCGCCCCGCTCGCGAGCCATCCGCCACTCGGGCCGTCCGCGCCGGGCCGCCTGGCTGCCCGCGCGCGCGCCCGCACCTGGCCACGCACCCGCGCCCTGCGCCGGCCGCTCGCTCGGGGCCAGTTCTCCTCCCGCGGCCGGCCGCCCGAGCCCGCGCCAGGAGCCGCCGCCAGCCCGCCTGGGGCCGCACGCTCGCCCGCCTGCGCACGTCCTGCGCCGGCCGAGCGCCTGATGGAGAAGAGGAAGGAAAAAGGGATTTGACAGAGCATGTGCCGGTGGGGAAGGGGAAAAAGAACAGAGACGTCAGGATAAGGAAGAAGAAGAGAGAAGAGAAGAAAGATAGATGGACTTTCCCAAGGGCTTATACGCAATTACAGAAAACTGCAGGGACTTGTTTGTAAAACAAAATTTCCCATTGATTTAAAACCCTAATGAAGACATGCCCAAAACGAAAGTTGGAGAGTTTTTCAAACTCTACAACATTGCTTTAGGGCTTAAGTCCAAAAACTCAAAATTTGTATCTTTACACGTGAATCTTTGAACAAAAGTCGGATTTGTATTGCTTTTGTCTTAAAGAATGAAATTTTATAAAATTCAGGATCTAAATGCAAGCATTTATGACACGTCATGATGACGGGATAGACTCGTCATAATGATTGGATAGACGTGTCATGATGACTTGCATCTTTTACACTTTAGTCCTAAGTAATTTTGAAAGTTACTTTTTTTTTAAATCAATTACTTTGCATAAAAGGACTTGTACTTTTATAAAATTACATAAACACCCTTATTTTTACCATTTTACCCAAAATTTTTACACACTTCAACACACACATTTCCAATGAAACTTTTGTACAAATAATATATATTTTTACAAGAGATAAAATAAAGGAAACATGTTTACAAAACCACCTTTCACTTATTTTGGAATTACCCTAATCCAAATATATTTTACAAAAACAACCATAGGTTTTTCTGTAATTACAAAAATACCCTTTTTACTTACACTTTTATATTTTCAAAAGTTTCACATAAACACACATAAGCTTTATACAAACAAACACATTTTTCACACTAACAAAATATATCTAGTATTGCAAGTACGCGAACTGTCACAGCGGGGTGGTGGCGCGTAGCGGGGAGGGGCGTCCTGGGGGCGTGCGGCGCAGGGGGAGGCGGCCCGTGGCGAGGCGACGCGCGGCGGCCGTCACTGCTCGGCGTCGCGGCACGCAGGGGCAGCGCGAGCGCCAAGACGGCAAGGGGGGGTACGGCGCGCGCTGAGGAGGGCCGGGTTAGGCAGCTCCTGTGGTGTCGTCAATGGGCGAGGGGGGGTGGTGGTGGTGGCCGGCGTCGAGCTCAGCTCAGTGCTGTGCTGCGTATGCAGGGGAGCAAGGGAAGCAGGAGACAGGAACAGAGAAAGGAGAAAGGAAAAGGAAAAAGGGTAGGGAAAAAGAAAAGGAGGGGGGGTAGCGTCGGCGGATTTTACGGCGGCGGTCGCGAGCGCGAGGTCGAGCACGCGGGGGGGGGGGGAAATGCGTCGGCGGGAATCGCGGTGACGGTCGCGAGTGCGGGGTTGAGCATGCGGCACGTCGCGGGGGTCGAGGAAAAGAAAAAAGGATGGCGGTCAAATTCGGGTGTCAGGCGGCGAAAGGTCGTGAGATGTTTTGGGCGATTAGGGGTTCGGACGGTGAGGGTTTAGGATCGATCCGAGCTTGTCGAAAGAATATTTTCTAGCGAGCGATTGTGCTATAATTTAGATAAGGTAAAAACGCGGGCGTTACACATTGGCAGCATCTCAAGTAGGCCACTGCTTGAGAAACAGCGTTCGGTTCGCATCACCGACGGGAAGGCCAAGCTCCCTCAGTTGGCTGAGGATCCTTACCTTCTTACCTCACGATCGAAGATGTCGTTACAGAAAGTAAGGTTGGGTTGTGCATAAATTTAAATTTCAACAGAAAAGTAATGCTGGAAGTCAGAGTTATATATATATATGTTACAGCCACCTCTAATTCCCTTATAACATTACCCTAGGGCTTTACGTACTATACATAATCCTTAACGAACCAACGTAGTTTGCAAATACTTGATTAATCAATTTTTATACTAAAAATTACTTTTTAAGGCTAATTATATCTCCAGGGTACACTTGTTAGCTCTGATACTAGCTGTGGCAGAACCAACCTGAATTACACCGGCTCAAGTACGCGAGTCCTCTCTAGAGGGCTACTTCGTGCTTCAAACGGTATAACTCTATTGGCCTGTCGGGTAACGTCCCGATTAACCACCAAACGCAGGATCCAACAAGGTACCTCACACGAAGGTGAGTCTAGAGATATAATGCCATTACATTTTACACCACAGGCAGATATATTACAAAAATTTACAAGCATTCTCAGTTCCCAGTGAAGGGAGATTATTACAAAACAAGTTCAAGTTTTAGTCGAAGCAGCGGAGTTTAAAAGCGTAAACATAGTATACATCGTTATTACAGATATCATGCTAGCCCTGGCATGATATCACTCGGTGGAATCTGTGTTGGCCGGGGACGGATCCCACTCCACGGACCAACCATCAGGCAAGGGGTAGGGCCACGGTGTAATGAACGCTGATTCATCAGGAGGATTACCTGAAGTAAATCAACAAAAAAAAACAAGGCTGAGTATACTAATACTCAGCAAGACTTACCCGGAATTGGGTATACCTTAGCCCATAACTAGACTCATGATGGCTTTTAGCTTTGGGTAGAGTTTTCAGCGGAAAATCAACAAAGAGTAGATCTTTATTGTCAACTTTTAGCTTTCAGGTTCTAGTGAATTAACCATTCTAGGTAAGCACCTATAACTACTCAAATATGGTAGAATCTTTAATCAATCATCATCTCTGATAATCACATAATTACTCTTGTTACTCTATGTGGTAAAGGGGGTAAGCAGTCTCATTCATCGTGAGAGGCGGACGATTCCTGAATCGAGATTCAAAACCTTGCAAGGATAAACCTAACACACACGCTTGGAATACCAAAGGGTCGTTCCAAAGCAACCGTTTGCCTTTCATTCCGACTCGTGGATCAGGGCCACCACAAGTGACTGCAGGACATACGCACTTCCAAAGTGCAGGACGTACGTCTGTAGCGCGACTACAAAACCCGTACTCCTGGTTGCCCAGCAACACGTATACCTACACGTCGAATAAAGTAACCAAAAGAAGCAAATACATGTGGTGGGGGTATGTCCACTCCTCGGGCCGATTGGTTACTAGGCTTACCGCTTACCATATTTCACGGCATGTGGCTAGTACTTTCAAACACTTAACCACCGCTACCACACACTGCGACCTTATCAAATTCATCAACACAGACGGGTATCATCTTGACCATGATACCTCATAAAATTCCCGTCCGTCATCCTTATAATGATAACAAGAATGTAAACATCACAATTTCTATATCGCGCGAGTGACAGGAAATCACTCGACTTCTACCGGTCCTATAAGCAGAGCAGCTATTCGGACTCAATTTCTAGTGTTCAATACATCGGTTCCTGGAATTATGCAACTAAGGTTTCCAAACAACTCCTAAAAACCTAATGCATAAAGATATACACAAATAGTATAGGTTGCAGTGTAATAAAGTAGGGGTTATGTCCGGGGCTTGCCTTCGCTAGTGGGGTTGGGGTTAGTCAAATTAATATCCTCCAAACCTTGGTTCGGGGCTTCAGAGAAATCCGCGACGAGATTCCCGGGGTCTTCAGAATAAACTTCTTCTGGTTCCGGAATCAATTGATAATCCCCATCAGTGAGTGTGGTCGAGTCTACATGATATGCAAGATGAAGTTTAGAGGATGCATACATTTTCATTTCAATTTATGATAAAGTTGCAATTCAATTAAAGGACATTACAATTTGACTATCAACCTAACTACCCTATACTGGGCAGTCATTTATCGGGTATTATTTGTTTTGTCTAAACCCATTAAACAATAGGGTTAGCTACACTAATTACCTAACCAGTGGCATGGAGCAACAAGTGGTGTGGTTCCTAATAATTATAGGTAAAAGCTTTATTCATTGGCTATACTAATTATTTACATGATCTTTGTATTACTATTACATTATGGACTAATTAAATTATGTCCAATTTGTTTGACATTTAATTCTTGGTTGGAAATTTAATCACATGTCACATTATTAAAGAACAGTATTCACAAATATTTTCATGATTTTTGAACAATTAGAATCTATAAAAATTAATTATATAAAGTGAACTATACCTCATTTCTAATTAAACTTGTATAGTAAGAAAATAGTACTAAAATATTGGAACACTTATTTTTATTCAAATCTATATGTTAAAAGAAAATTAACACAACTGGTTTCATAATTTTATCATATTTCTATGAATTACTATGCATTTCTTAAGCCCATAATTAACTAAACTTAACATTTAAATTAAATCATCAAACATTCAGAAACTGAAATTCATCCTTTAAGTAAAGTTGTAGATCTTTAACTAGGGATTCCAACAAAATTTAGTTTGCATTTTTATGATTTTTCCCTGAATAGATATAGAATTTCTAAGTTGACAGCCTTATTTACACAAGGGGGTCCTTCGGTACTATTTCTCTGAGTCTAGGGCTTTGCAGAAAACCCCCTGGACTTCTATTCCTTCTAACCCGATGTCCCTGGACTGGAAACCGAAACAGAGCAAGAGGATGGCGGCCGTGCTCCGGCGACGGTGGTCACCGGCGGCGAGGTCCAAGGGCAGGAAAGGGCGCAGGTGCTCACGAGGGTTCTGCGCAACCACGTGTCGAGGGTTGGGGTGGCCGGAATGGTGGAGTTCGACGAGGACCCTAGGCGGCGGCGGAGGGGTCAACGGTGACGACGATGTTCCGGCGGTGAACGTCAGCAAGGAACCTGCGCACGAGAACCAGTACGTCATGGGGAAGGTGTACGTGGAATCAATTGGATGATTAGACGCTGGATCAAGGGTGATCGACGGAGACCGAAGTGGCGGCGGTGAGGAAGAGCGGCGGCGAGCGTCGGGAAGGTGCGGTGGTGGACTAGAGAGCCAATGAATGGGTCGGGGAGCATCAGGATGATGATGTGGGGCTGGCTACAGTGTCGTGTTGGCGCGGAAAAGCTCGAGTTGTGCTGCCCACGGTGAGGCCGAAGGCGGCGGCGGACGGTGGTCGTCGGAGATGAAATTTCAGTTGAAATTGGAGGGCAACGAGTGGTCGAGGAGCACCAGTGATCTACGGGGAAGCTTGTGCATAGGTTAATTGGGGCGGAGATGGTCTGGTGTGGGTTGCCCACGGGCGTGCCGTGCGCGGCCGGAGCGGAAGAGGACGGCAGCGGAGGAATGCGGCTCGGACGCTCGGAATTGGGCACCGGGAGTAGCAGAACAGGATGTAGGTGTTGAAGCTATGCTGCTGTGCGCGAGAGAGAGGGAGATAAGGTGCCGGGGTGGGCTGTCCACGGCGACGAGGAGGTGGCGGCCGGCAGAGGCTCGGGGTCGTCGTGGCGCGCGCGCGCGAGGCCAGGAAGGGAGGGAACAGCGGCGGGGAAAGCAAGGGGTGACGCGTGGGCATGTGTAGCAGCTGGAGGTGGAGCTCAGGGTCCTGTGCTGGCGGTCAGCGGCGGAGGCAGAGCGGAGCAGAGGGGGAAGCGTGCGTGACAGAGGAGGAAGAAGGCAGACAGGAGTCAGAAGGACCCCTTTGCAAAATGAAAAACTTCCAGGGACTCCTCTGTAAAGAAAGATTTCCCACTGATAGAAAACCCTAGTGAGAAAAATGTCTAAAGCAAAGTTGTAGAGAATTTCAAATCCTACAAGAATGCTTTAGGGTTCAAGTTCAAAATCTCAAAGGATACAGTTTTATTTTAAACTTTTGAACACAACTCAAATTATAAACTCTTTGTTATAATTCAAACAAAATACTTTAATGTTTAGGGTCTTCTTGCAAGATTGCTTGCAATAATCATGACAAGCTCTTTTAACACTTTAGCCCTTAAGTAAATCTGAGTTTAACTTTTATCTTTCAACCATTTCACATGTAAATCCTTATACCTTTGTGTTAATTACACATAGGCCCTTAGTTTTATACAAAGTCTATTTCTCTTAGGTTTTAACTTTACATTTGTACTTTTCTTTCCTATAGTCATGTGAATTTGACATTTAAGAGCATTTTCACACAATTGCACATAAGGACTTATAAAATTCATAATTTACAAATACACCCCTAGTTCTCTGTACAAACCTTAATACAACACACTAATACCTAGTGTCTATATTCTAATTACAGGAATGTTACCAAAACTCCCGGTGGAACCTGAGCACGAGTTGACCCCAGCTTGGACAAAGCATCTGCACCAATTTTGTGCTCCCGTAGCATGTGATGAACCTCCAAGCCGGAAAATTTGTTTTCCAACCTGCGCACTTCCTGCACATAGGCGTCCATCGTCTTCTTGTTGCAGTCCCACTCTTTGTTGACTTGCTGGACAACAAGAAGAGAATCGCCATAGACAAGTAGTCGTTTGATCCCTAGTGATATCGCCAAACGAAGCCCGTGAAGCAATGCTTCATACTCGGCTTTATTGTTGGATACCTCCCACAGGATCTGAAGGACATATTTCAATTGTTCACCTCGTGGAGAAATAAGCAGAACTCCGGCGCCGCCGTCATCGAGCTTGAGGGACCCATCAAAGTACATGGTTCAGTGCTCTGGCTTGTCGACTGGAGTTGGGACTTGATTCTCTCTCCATTCAGCCATGAAATCGACTAGAGCTTGAGACTTGATTGCAGTGCATGGCTTGAAGTCGATTGACAAGGCCCCTAGTTCCACTGCCCACTTTGATATACGCACCGTGGCATCTTGATTATGAAGAATATCCGCTAGCGGGAAATCCATAATCACAGTGATCTTGTACTCGTCGAAATAATGGCGCAGCTTTCTTGATGCGATTAGAATTGCATATAAAAGCTTTTGAACGGGGGGTACCGTACCTTGGATTCGGAGAGTACCTCGCTGACAAAGTAGACAGGCCTCTGCACTCCAAATGCATGGCCTTCCTCGCCGAGCTCGACTATAATAACACTACTGACAACATGAGTTGTTGCCGCGATGTAAACTAGTAGGTCTTCCCCTGGCAATGGTGCTGTAAGGATCAGAGGAGACTGAAGGTGATGTTTCAGATCTTGCAGAGCCCGCTTGGCCTCCTCTGTCCATTGGAACTTATCTTGGCGTTTCAGGAGCTTGAAGAAGGGTAGTCCTCTCTCCCCGAGTCGGGAGATGAACCTGTTCAGGGCTGCCATACCACCTGTTAGCTTCTGCACATCCTTGATTGTGGCCGGAGCCTCCATATCAGTAATGGCCGAAATCTTCACAGGGTTGGCTTCGATGCCCCGATTGCTGACGATAAACCCAAGCAATTTCTCTGAAGGTACTCCAAAAACGCACTTGGTTGGGTTGAGCTTCCACCGAAATCTGTGCAGGCTACTGAACGTTTCTTCCAAATCTATGATCAAATCGCCGGAATCCCTGGTCTTGATGACCACATCATCCACATAGGCCTCAACGTTCTGATGCAGCTGATCCGCGAAGCACATCTGGATCGCACGCTGGTAGGTTGCTCCTGCGTTTTTCAAACCAAAGGACATGGTTTTGTAGGCATATGTCCCGTATGGGGTGATGAACGCTGTCTTGATTTGGTCCTCCTCCTTGAGCGCAATCTGATGATATCCTGAATAACAATCAAGGAAACAAAGAAGGACACAACCAGCCATCGAGTCGACAACTTGGTCAATGCGCGGGAGCCCAAAGTGATCTTTGGGACAGTGCTTGTTGAGATCAATGTAGTCGACACACATTCTCCATTCATTTTTCTTTTTCTTTACAAGAACAGGATTAGCTACCCACTCTGGATGGATTACTTCTTTAATGAATCCAGCCGTGAGAAGTTTAGCTATTTCCCGCTTAATCGCCTCATGCTTGTCGTGGGCAAACCTTCGCAGGCCTTGCTTTTTCGGCACAGCCCTTGGGTGTACATTCAGACTATGCTCGATCAACTCCCTGGGCACCCCTGGCATATCCGCAGGTTTCCATGCGAATATGTCTCGGTTAGCCCGAAGGAAGCTGACGAGCGCGATTTTCTATTTCTCACCTAAGCTCGCGCCGATGATGGCGGTCTTAGATGAATCACCCTCCTTGAGCTGGATCGTCTTGAGGACCACGTCGTCAGTCGACTGAATGCTCGACTTGCTGGCCTTTCCCGAGGGAATCTCCAGCCCGGACTGAGAGAGCTGCTGCGTGGCCGCAAGTACTTCTCCCGAAGCATCTGGCACACGAGTAGTCAAAGCGTACTAGATCACCTCCTGATTGCAGTCATACGACTTCTTCAAGTCGCCCCGGAGAGTGAGTACTCCACTGAGTCCTGGCATCTTGAGAAGCAGATAAACGTAATGTGGCACTGCCATAAACTTGGCGATTGCCGGACGACCCAATATTCCATGGTAAGAAGATTCAAAGTTAGCCACTTCAAATTTGATGAACTCTGTGCGGTAGTTCTCCCTCATGCTGAAGGTGACTGGAAGAACTACCATACCAAGTGGGTGTGCCGCGTTACTTGGGATGATGCCGTAAAAGGGGGACTTGCTCGGAACTAGCATGTCCTTGAAGTCCAGGCCCATCTTCCTCAGAGTGCTGGCGAAGATGAGGTTAAGACCGCTCGCACCATCGATGAGCACCTTGGTGAGCCTGACCTCTGCCACCACAGGATCCAGAACCAGGGGGAACTTGCCGAGTTCCAAAAAGCTCGTCCACTGGTCGTCGTGAGAGAATGAGATGGGGACCTCCGACCAACATAGTGGTTGTGGTACCGCCGGCTCGACGGACATGATCTCCCGAAGAAGCAGCTTCTGGTCCCGCCTGGAGCCAAAATCCTCATCTCCTCCAAAGATGACGTTGACGGTCTTCGAAGCATCCTGGAACTTCGGGTTGCACCCTTGGTCCTCCTGGTCATCATCCTCAGGTTCTTTGTCCGCAGGCTTCTTATTCTTCTTACCACCACCGGAGTTGCTGAACGTCCTCCGGAGATGGTAGTAGTCGATGGCCGCATGGTTGGCACCTGGATGCCATGGGCACTTCTTCTGCAGGAGCTTCTCGAACTCTTCCTGCGTTGTCAACTTCTTGCCCCGCGAGGGACGATCCACAGCCGCGATGAGATCATCTGGCTTGCGTTTTCGGGGTGGACCCGAATAGTCCCGCTGGCCTTTGTCGTTGCGGTTGTCGTTTGGGCGCCTCAGATTGCTATCTTGGCACCGCGAGAACCGCTCCCGCATCTTCTCCTCCTGCTCGGACCAATCGTGCATCATATCACGAAGGCCCGCAACAGTCTTCGGCCTGTTCCGCCCAAAATCCCTGTAGATGCCTGGGTCGGTGATGCCGTTGTAGAAACAGTCGATGATGTCATCCTCCGAAATGTTCGCGATGGTGGCGCGGACGTCGAAGAAATGACGTGTATAGGACCGCAGGAGCTTGTTACGTTCCTATTTACACTGAGCAAGATCATGACGAGTACCTGCGCGAGCAATCGCTCCCTCGAAGTTGTCAATAAAGACCCTCTTGAGCTGTTCCCAGGAGTTGATGGAGTTGTTGCTTAGGCTCTCTAGCCACGTGAGCGGCGCAGGGTCCAAGGCCATCAGAAAGTAGACGACCTTGGTGATGTTCGAGCCCCCTGCGACCTCAATGGCCGTGGAGTAGCAGCGTAGCCACTGCTGAGGAGCCTGCTTGCTGTCGTACTTGGTGCTGCCGATCGGCTCGAAGCCCTCAGGGTACTTGTAGCTGCTGAAATGTGTAGAGAAAGCTGGGAATTGGTCACTACAGTCAGTACCTTCGGTTTCGACTTCTTCGCGGACCTTGCGCCTGGAGAAGATTACGGACCGCACGTCGCGGCCTTCATTGATGTGTTGGCGCAGGTCCTCTGGAGGAGGCTGATGGTTGACCTGTCTCTGGTTACCCCTTGGAGGTGGCTGCTGCCTCCCGCCAGGGGCCTAGCTCCCTCGAGCGTTGTCATTGTTGAGGCTGGGCTGAGGTCGTGGACGTCCGCCAGCCGTTCGGCGGTGGCCCTGGCTACGGCTCTCGCCCACGCGCTCATCCCTGATGGTGGACACCGGGTTATGCTGATCCAGCTAGATCCAGGCCCTCTACGCGTAAAGAAGTACTTGACGCACATTCGGGTCATTACTACGCTCGAGGATGGCCGTAACCCTAGCGATGTTGGCCACCGGAGTCCTGAAGCCTCGTTCACTCATGGCAGCGAACTCAGGATCAAGCTCGTGATGCATAGATCGCCTCCGCTCGTTGGCCCTCCTCCGCCGGATTGTGCGGGCCCTGTTCCTAGCCCTCCGCGCCTCACGATCGGCGTCGTTCTCGTCGCCGGCATTGGCTGTGACCTCGTCTTTGGAGACCACTTCAAATTCGATGATGGGAAGATCCCCATCATCCTCGCCTTCTTCTGCCATTAGCACCTGGCGGGAGGCGAGCTCATCGGAGCTCGTGTCGACTAGTTCTGTTGACTCCTCCACCATGGTAGCCAACGGCCTACCCTCCAGGAAAGGCAGAGGCTCGAGATGGGCCACAAGTTGAGCCTCGGCCTCGAGTAGATCGGAGAGCTCCATCCCCCTCCAATGTACGAAGCGCCCCTCGGGTGTGGAGGTGATCATCAGATCACTGGCGCCAAAACTACCCGAGGCCCGCCGCCATGCGGTGGCTTCGGGCCCTCCAAGTTGGAGCAGGGAATCCAGGTCCTCCTCTAATGCAGAGAAAGACTCGGAGAAGTTGGCCCCCTGAAGATCAGTGGCCAAGTTGCGTGAACCGAGTTGAGATCGGTTACGCAAATCCTTAGATTGGAACGAATCCAACCCAAGGGAAGTTGCCACAACGCTGAATGAAGTCAAGCCTAGAGCAGACTCCACCTCAATCTTTGTTGAGGAAGCATGGGTCGACAAGTCGTCGAGCCCGTCGATGAACTTGTCGAGGTCGCTGCGGGGATCCGCAGCGGAAGTCTTTGGCTTCATGTCAACGAGGAGTCGACAGAAGTTGCCTGCACCGTCTGCGATGCAGACCCACGAGCCAAAAACAAATATCGTGCCCTAAGAGGGAACTGACCTGGAGAATCGGAAAGATTCCATCGAGCTCGCTGGTGGATCTTCGACGCGTTCCCCTACCTGGCGCGCTAGCTGTCGGTGTTTAACCGGCTGCCCACCGAGTGATATGCCCAAGGTGGTAAGTTTTGGGTGAGGGGACACCGAGATCGGGAACTCGAAGGTGCAAGGAACACAAAGCTTAGATAGGCTCGGGCCGCAAAGCGCGTAACACCCTACGTCCTTGTGACGTCCCGAAAATTTCGAATTTAAACTACGCGTTAAGGTGCCCTGACCGAAAATTTATCCGTCGTAAAACCCTGACTCCCTCCGTTTCACTGCCACACCGACGGCCGACGCGAGCCTGACCGCCGACCCATCCCGCACCGCTCACACGCTAGAGTAATTCGTAAAAACGGTTCGACGACAAAACCCTAACCCTAACTGGATCGCTGTCCCGTCCCGCGTCGCTCGATGGCTTGTCACTCACGCGCGACCGCCCGCCGTGATTAGCGCTGGCGCGACACCTTTCTTTTCCCTCTCCCCTCGCGCGAATATCGTGCGCGTGGCCGACCGGCCGCGGTCGCCGCCGCGACCGGCGCCGACGCGTTCCCTTTTCCCTCTCTCTCTCCTTTTTTCCCTTTCTTTTCTTTCTCTTTTCTCTTTTCCTTTCTCCCTTTTTCCTTTCTTCTTCCTTCTTTCTTTCTTTCCTCCCTTCTCTGCTCCTGAACGCCGCCCGGCCCCGGCTCCCAAGCCACGGCCACCTCCCCTCCCCTGTGCGCACGCACGCCCCCGGGCTCGGCCGCCCGTGCCCACGCGCGCACGCCTCTGCGCTCGGCTGAGCATGCCCCGCGCGTGCTCCACGCGCCGCGCCACTCGCCGCGCCGCCCGTCGCACGGTCGCGCCGCGACGCCGCATCGTCCGCCGCTGCCGCGTCCTCCCTCGCCACTACTCCCACGTGCGTGCGACGCGGTGAGCACCGCCCCACCCCTGGCCCGCGCCACGCCGCGTCGCGATGGCCGCAAGCGGCCGGAGCGCCATTAATGGCGCCCGCACCGCCCGCCGGCCGCCCCATCCCAATCCCCTCCGCCCCGCCGCCTCCTTCCCCTATAAATGGGCTTCCCGCGCGGCTCACCCACCCCACAACCCGCTCCGCCACCCGGCCCCTCGCCTCCCCCAGCCCGGCGCCGCCTCCACCGAGCCGCCTAGCGCCGCCGCCCTTGCCCCGTGGGCACGCCCCCCCTCGCCCGCCTCAGCCCAAGGTGAGCCTCGGGGGAGGGCTCCCCGTGCGCCCCTCTCCCTCCTCTCCCTTGCCCCGGGCGGCCCTTGGCCCCGGCCAGCCGGCAAGGCTGCCGCCGCCGCCCCCAATCCCCTCCCCTGTTTCGGTCACGAGGGGGGGGAGGGAGGAACAAAGGGCTGTTAGCCCAAAGCCCCCCTCCTTTGTTTCTGTTTTCCAAGGGAACCCCCTCCTATTTACCCTCTTTTTCAAAAGAAGCCCTATCCTTTCCACTATTTTAAATTAAACCCCCATTTCATGAACCTGGATGTACTCGGCACCCCTTAGCGTGCCCTGGACGTTCCTAAGATTCGCAATTTAGCCCTTGCTTCCTTTAGATATTTACGAATAAGCCCAGAAACCCTGTTTAACCACCCAAACCCCCTTTAGCTCGTCATTTTATGTGCGAAATGACCTCCGATGGAATCGAAACTTTACCACGCCCTTTCTAGTATAGTTTTAGCCATGCTATTAAGAAATCACCCAAGGATACCACCCCTAACTCCGTAACTAAATTATTTCCGATTCAAGCCCAACGATAAAAGCTTTTAATTCTTTCGCTTGATTGCATGTCTGTTTGTTTGCGTCGTAGGACACGGAGTGAACGAAGGAGTTCCCGACTGCGACCAAGCAACCGAGGACCAGTTCTGCAACCCCGAAACCGAGGGACAGTGTTTCGATCAGGACCTCCCGCAAGGGTTTGATGATGGCAAGTTCAATCCCGCCCTTTGATGCAAGTTTCTGTCCTAGTTTTTATAAACACAACCCGATGGCCTGCTTTTATAAAATTGCATGGTTTTGCGTGCCGTAACCAGGGTAGGATAGCCACCCTTGTTGTGATAACCATACCTGGAACACCTGATTTTATAAAGAAAATGCGTGTGTGTGGGAAAGGGTAAAAATGTGGTTTTGAAAGACGAGTCGGACGGGATGGATGGCATTTCTGTGTGAATTGCCGTTGGTGAGCTCGTACCTGTGTGGTTGAGCGTGGAAGGGAGATATCCATCTTGTCACCCCTAAGGACCGAGTTGATGTGTCATCTCACCTAGCTTCCTGTCGTGCAAACCACTTGACCGTTGTATGGGCAACGGCTTGGCCTAACCCCACTAGTTAGTCTGATAGCCATCAGAAGAGCTGGGAGCAACGGGTGATCAAGGAGACGGGATAAGCTCTGTGTGACTTATGCTCCGGTTAAACCTCGGTGATAGGTCGAATGACCCCTTGATAGATCCCGTGGTGGCTAGTCAGGTCTAGCTAAGGTGGGTAAGGGCTTTGATGGGATCTGCACCGGCACTAAGGTGTTCGTGCTGTGGTACCCCACCTGTGGGTAAAGTTGCACACCTCTACAGAGTTAAAAATCTATTCGAATAGCCGTGCCCATGGTATTGGGCAAGTTATGGTGTGGTCACATAACTAGTGTTTCTCTTGGGAATGAATGGGCAGGTGTGAGTCGTTTGGAAAGTGTTCGGCAGTTGTGCCGTATGCTACGGCGGACGGGGAGTCCGGTAGCGGTTTAAAATTTGGATCCGTGTGGATCAACATCGTGTGCCCCTTGGTGATGGGAAAACTTGTTTTGAAAAGTGCTTTTAAAACGAACCCCTGCATACAACTGTGTTTTCCGCAAATGAACCGTAACCTTATCCTTGGACTACCCTGTGCATTAAAGTCTGTTATAACCTCTCCGTGGGTATGATTGGACTTGCTGAGTACGTTTGTACTCACCCCATTCTTACTTTTACAGTGGAAGACCCAGACTACGTCCCCGAAGACAACGAGTAGGGTTTCGTTCTGCACCCAGTCTTGCCTGTGGTTGAGGCCACCGTTGGATTCCGCATGGCGCAAGACTCTGATGATCCTCTTTTCGTAACTAGTGTAGTGGTGTGGGTTTTAGTTGTAATCCTCGCGATAGTGGCGCTTCACTGCCCATTACCGCGAAGAGTTGTACGGTGATGTACCATCTGTTGTAATAAAAGTGTTATCAGCCTCCTGGGACTGATAAATTACACTTTTAAAGTCTTCCCTGATGGGGGGGACGCTCCAGTCCTGTATGGTGGTTTGTATTGCCTTAGGTGTGGAATGATCTAGAGATAGTCTGTTTTGAAAGGGTCCCTGTCCCCCTTATATATCCGGGAGGCCAGGGTTATAAGGATACTAACCAACACCAGCTAAGGAATCGTACCAGAACATATCTCGAGCAGATTTCTTCTGTATCGGTTAGCTCTATCTCCTATTTAAACGGGATAAATAAGAGATAAACGAGGTAAATAAGAGATAAGACGGACTTAATCTCTTAAACCTCTTAAAACTACGTCATGTACACAGTCCCGTGGCCCCGGGTCTGACACCTAAGGCTGAGAATCAGAGATAAGATAGAACTATCCTAATTGTTTACTTCGGTCTACTAGCTTCTCCCTGGATAAAACCTGGTCTGCTCCAGCAATACGGCACAAGCCAGGTTTTATCTGGAAGACGCCGGTAGCCCAAAGTAAACAATTAGGATAATTCAATCTTATCTTTGATTCCTAGCCTTAGGAATCCTCTCTACCCCTTTTCTCTAGCCAGTGTGGTGTTCTTGGACGAACCTGAACCTTAAAGAATATATACACATTCCTTAGTGGATACGATACCCTACTCTTGGTTGAAAGCTACAACGGTATCTGTACGCTTGCAGATTTATTTGTGATCGTTAAAATACCCAACTAGCTTTCTAGCGCCGTTGCCAGGAAACGGTTGCTATATTCTCTTTGTTAAAGTCTTCGATGTGATGCTTAGCTTTCGTTTCATCTTTGCAAGACCCATGCTCCATTTGTTCTAGCACTTTGAGTGTTGGATTTGTTTACTAGGAAGTCTTGTTTTGGACGTATTTATTTATTTATTTATAAATCTATCAAGAACCTCTATATGCATGTTGTCAATACTATACCAGGTCGTGAGTTTTGTTTCTCCTATCCAAAGCCTTAAATTCTAAACTTTTAGTCCACCATAAAAAAATTGATGCCATAAGTCGGGCTAAGATTATTTTCTCTTCGAAGTTTTAATTTCGAGCATTGATCGCATCCTCTGATTTATCCAGACTTCAACACCCTGATGAACAAGGCTATCCTCACAGAAAGAGCCAAAGCTGAAGAGAGAAAGGATAATAAACGCAAATTCCTGGAAAGTAAGGCCCGCCAACAGGACCGCTTCCAAAAGCCGAGGAACTCCAACTACACTGCACCAAGATCCCAGGCTCCAATGCAGTATAGGACTCAGTCCCAAGTGACAGGATCACGAGCCCCTGAAGCACAGCCTAAGAGTCAGAATACCATGAGGGCCCCGCAGAGCAACACCAGCCGGGCTGCTTCCGACAACAGCAACGTTAGGGCCTGTTTCAACTGCCGTGAGACAGGGCACTTCATCGCCAACTACCCTTACGCCAAGAATAAGCCGGCCACGTCAGCCTTCTCCAACACAGTGAATGGGCCCAGACCAGCCCTGACCGGTGCCAACCGAGTGCCCGTCCGCAACAACGACGGCAGCCAGCAGGTGAAGCAGCAATCATTTGGACGAGCCCGCGTCAACCACATCGACGCGCAGGAGGCTCAAGAAGCTCAGGGCGTAGTGCTCGGTGAGTACTTAGTCAACTCAGCACTGGCAACAGTACTATTTGATTCTGGAGCATCGCACTCGTTTATATCCTCAAGCTATGTGGAGAAACACAAAATACCTACAGTACTACTAAAAACACCCCTATTAACCCGGACGCCTGGAGGCGACATCAATTGTCAATTAGGTTGTCCACGGTTAAGGATCAAATTAAGTGAGGTAGACTTTCTAGCAGATTTGGTAGTACTTAAGCCTGGGGGAATAGACGTGATCCTTGGGATGGATTGGTGAAGCGTCCTCCCATCAGGGAAGACTTAAAAGTGTTACTTTATCAGTCCCAGGAGGCTGATAACACTTTTATTACATCAGATGGTACATCACCGTACAACTCTTCGCGGTAATGGGCAGTGAAACGCCACTATCGCGAGGATTACAACAAAAACCCATACTACTACACTAACTACGAACAGGGGATCATCAGAGTCTTGCGCCATGCGGAGCTCCAACGGTGACCTCACCCACAGGCAAGACTGGGTGCAGGACGGGACCCTACTCGTCGTTCTCGGGGATGTAGTCGGGATCCTCCACTGAAAAGTAAAAACGGGGTGAGTACAAACGTACTCAGCAAGTCCAATCACACCCACGGAGGGGGGTACAACAGAATTAAATGCACAGGAATATTCAAGGATGGAGTTAGGGTTTATTTACGGAAAGCTCGGTTATATGCAAGGGTTCGTTTTGGAAAACATTTTCAAAATAGATCTCAAGTATCAAAGAACACACGATATGGATCCACACAGGATCCACGTTTTAAATTGCTACCAGACTCCCCGTCCGCCGTAGCACACAGCACAACCGCCGGGTACTTTTCAAACAACTCACACCAGCTCAACCATTCCCAGAGAGAAACACTAGTTATGTGACCACACCGTAACTTACCCAATACCGTGGGCACGGCTATTCAAATAGATTTTAACTCTGCAGAGGTGTACAACTTTACCCACAGGTGGGGTACCACAGCACGAACACCTTAGTGCCGGTGCAGATCCCATCGAAGCCCTTACCCACCTTAGCTAGACCTGACTAGCCACCACGGGATCTATCAAGGGGTCATTCGACCTAACACCGAGGTTTAACCGAGGCATAAGTCACACAGAGCTTATCCCGTCTCCTTGATCACCCGTTGCTCCCAGCTCTCCTGATGGCTATCAGACTAACTAGTGGGGTTAGGCCAAGCCGTTGCCCATACAACGGTCAAGTGGTTTGCACGACAGGAAGCTAGGTGAGACGACACATCAACTCGGTCCTTAGGGGTGACAAGATGGATATCTCCCCTCCACGCTCAACCACACAGGTACGAGCACACCAACGGCAATTCACACAGAAATGCCATCCATCCCGTCTGACTCGTTTCTCAAATCCACATTTTACCCTTTCCCACACACGCGCGTTTTCTTTATAAAATCAGGTGGTCAAGGTATGGTTGTCACAACAAGGGTGGCTATCCTACCATGTTTACGGCACGCAAAACCATGCAATTTTATAAAGCAGGCCATCGGGTTGTGTTTATAAAAACTAGGACAAAAACATGCATCAAAGGGCGGAATTGAACTTGCCATCGTCAAACCCTTGCGGGAAGTCCTGATCGAAGCACTGTCCTTCGGGTTCGGGGTCGCAGTACTGGTCCTCAGTTGCTTGGTCACGGTCGGGAACCTCGTCGTTCACTCCGTGTCCTACGACGCAAACAAACAGACACACAATCAAGCGAAAGAACTAAAAGCCTTTATCGTTGGGCTTGAATCGGGAATAATTTAGTTACGGAGTTAGGGGTGGTATCTCTGGGTGGTTTCTTGATGGCATGGCTAAAACTATACTATAAAAGGTGTGGTAAAGTTTCGGGTCGATCGGAGGTCGTTTCGCGCATAAAATGACGCACTAAAGGTGGTTTCAGGGCTTAAACGGGGGTCCAGGGGCTCATTCGCGATTATCTGAAATGGGTAGGGGCCTAATTGCAAAACCCAGCGATACCCAGGGCATGCTAGAGGGTGTCGGGCATTGTTGGGTTTTTATGTAATGGAGGGATTCAATTCGAAATATTAGAATGGGCAGGGTTTCTTTTGCGAAAGGGGGCTATTAGAGGGGGGGTCCTTATTTAGAAAAGAGAGCAAGGGCAGGGGGTTATCGGGCATTTTGCCCTTTCTTCCTCCTCTCCCGTTGACAGGAAACAGGGGAGGGAGGGGGAGGTCCGGCGGCGGGAATCCCGGCCGGCCCGGGGCCTGGCGGCGGTCGGGGCGGGGGGAAAAGAAGGAGGGAGGCGAGGGGGTCCTATTCCCCTCCTCACCTCGGCTTGGGACGCAGCGAGGAGGCGGGACCGTGGTGAGGGGCGGCGGCCGGTGGTGGCACGCGCGGCGGCGGCGCTCGGGACAGGGGGAAGAGGGTAGGGGCGGCGGTGGTGGTTGTGGTGGTGAAGTGCGGCGCCGGGGGGGGGGGTATTTATAGGGAGAGGGTGGTGAGGCGGAGGCCCTCGGGGGTGGCGGCCGGCGGGCTGCACGGGGCGCCATTAATGGTGCCCCAGCGGCTTGCGGTCGTCGCCGTGCGGCGTGGCCTCCGAGGGCTGGGCGTTGTGCGGCCACAGCGGCCAGGAGGGGACGGCGCGCGGTCGGGCAGGGCGCCAGCGACGGGCGGCGCGGCACGTGCTCGTGCGCGTGCGGGCGGCGCGGCGAGGTGCGGGCCTGGGCGGGGCGTGCGGGCGACGGGCGGCGCGGCGAGGTGCGTGGCCACGCGGGGCACGCGGAGCACGCGGGGCGGGCGCGTGCGTGCGGCACGGCCGGGGCGGTGCAGGCGCTCGGCCTGGGCGGCGTGCGGGCGTGCGGCAGGGGAAGCCAGGAAGGGAAGAGAAAGAGGGAAGGAGAGGGAGAAAGAAAGAAGGAAGGAGAAAGAAGAAAAGGGGAAAGAGAAAAGAAAAAGAGAAAAGAAATGGAAGAAAGGAAAGGAGAGAAGGAGAGAGAGAGAGAGATGTGTCGGCGCCGGTCGCGGCGGCGACCGCGGCCGGTCGGCCACGCGCGCGGGATTCGCGCGAGGAGAGGGAAAAGGAAAAGGAGTCGCGCCGGCGCTAATCGCGGCGGGCGATCGCGCGTGAACGACAGGCCAACGAGCGAAGCGGAACGGGACAGTGACCCAGTTAGGTTTTAGGGTTTTGGCGTCGAACCGTCTCTACGAGTTACTCTGACGTGTGAGCGGAGCGGCGGTCAGGCTCGCGTCGGCCGTCGGTGTGGCGATGAAACGGAGGGAGTCAGGGTTTTGTGACGGATGAATTTTCGGTCAGGGCACCTTAACGCGTAGTTTAAATTCGAAATTTTCGGGGCGTCACAAACCTACCCCACTTAAATGAATCTCGTCCTCGAGATTCGGTTGATTCTTGAATAGATGGGGAAACTCCTTCTTTAGCGCTTCCTCGCGTTCCCAGGTTGCTTCTTCTATTCCGTGTCTGCTCCATTGAACCCTGCAAATCCGCACCTCAGAGTTTCTTGTCCTCCTGGTGACAGTGTCCAGAATTTTGACCGGCACTTCCTGATACCGCAGATCCGGTTGCAGGTCTATTGTTTCCACCGGCACGTGTTCTCCCTCAGGTACTCTCAAACACCTTCTTAACTGCGAGACATGAAATACTGGGTGTATATCCGACATTTCTTTTGGTAACTCCAGTCGGTACGCCACGGCTCCGACTTTCTTTAGAACCCGATACGGCCCAATGTATCGAGGGGCTAGTTTTCCTTGTACCTGAAATCTTCGTGTCCCTCGAATGGGTGAGACTTTGAGATAGACAAAATCTCCCGGATTGAAGCTTATTTCCCGCCTCTTCTTGTCTGCGTAGCTCTTTTGTCGAGACTGGGCCGCTTTCAATTTCTCGCGGATCTCCGCTACTTTTTCTTCAGCTTCTTTTATAAGTGCGGGCCCTACTAGCGCACGTTCTCCAACTTCCGACCACATTAAGGGAGTTTTGCACTTTCTCCCATAGAGGGCTTCGAATGGCGACATGCCCAGGCTGGCTTGGTAACTATTGTTGTACGAGAATTCTGCATAGGGCAGACTCTGTTCCCAATCATTTCCATAGGTCAGGACACATGCTCTCAGCATATCTTCCATGATCTGATTCACTCTTTCGGTTTGACCATCCGTCTGTGGGTGGTATGCGGAGCTAAAGTCTAACTTAGTGCCCATGGCTTTATGCAGGCTTTTCCAAAACCTAGATGTAAATTGGGTCCCTCTATCCGAGACAATTCTGCTAGGCACTCCATGTAACTTTACTATGTTTTCCACGTAAAGTTTTGCCAGCTTTTCTCCACCATAAGTGGTCCTTACGGGTATGAAATGTGCCGATTTAGTGAGTCGATCCACAATTACCCATATGGAATCGTGTCCCTTCTGTGTTCGGGGTAGTCCCACTACAAAGTCCATCCCTATCTCATCCCACTTCCACACCGGAATAGGCAAGGGTTGCAATAATCCTGCCGGCTTCTGATGTTCGGCCTTTATCCTTTGACAAGTGTCACAATGAGCCACGAATCTTGCAATATCCGCCTTCATTCCATTCCACCAATATTTTTGCTTTATGTCCATATACATCTTGGTGGATCCTGGATGGATGGAGTAGGCTGAGTTATGGGCTTCGTCCATGATTACTTGCCGGAAGTCTCCATTCTGGGGTACGCAAATCCTATTCTCGTACCACAACGTCCCCTTATTGTCCACTCTAAAACATGGTGCTTTGTTTTCTCCAGTTTGCTTGCAGATCTTTACTAGCTCTTGATCCGAGTTTTGAGCTTCTCTAATTTTATCCTCTAATGTTGGTTGGACGTTCAGTACATGGCTGGAACCTCGCGGAACAATGTGCACGTTTAATCGTGCCATTTCTTCGCGTAGGTGGTCATCCTTGGGTCCATAGGTTTTTCGGCTTAAGGCATCGGCTACCACGTTCGCCTTTCCGGGGTGATACCGAATTTCCAAATTATAGTCCTTGACCAACTCCAACCATCTTCTCTGCCTTAAATTTAAATCCGGCTGGGTAAAGATATACTTCAGACTCTTGTGGTCGGTGTAAACCTCACACTTATTCCCGATCAGGTAATGTCTCCAAATCTTAAGGGCATGCACTACGGCTGCTAGTTCCAAATCATGGGTCGGATAGTTCTGCTCATGAGTCTTGAGTTGGCGGGAGGCATATGCAACGACTTTCCCGTCTTGCATCAGTACGCACCCTAAACCTTGTCGGGATGCGTCACAATAAATGACAAAGTCCCGATGGATGTCCGGTAGAGTCAGCACTGGGGCGGTTGTCAACCTTCGTTTCAACTCTTGAAGACTTCTTTCACAACCTTCCGTCCAGGCGAACTTCTTCTCCTTCTTAAGAAGTTCCGTCATGGGTCGGGCTATCTTGGAGAATCCCTCAATAAATCTCCGATAGTACCCAGCTAATCCCAGAAAGCTTCTGATTTCACTAACGTTAGTCGGTCGCTACCAGTTGGAGACTGCTTCGACCTTCTCTGGGTCCACAGCTACACCTTCCGCGGTCAGGATGTGACCAAGGAAAGCTACTCTTTCCAGCCAGAATTCGCACTTGTTAAACTTAGCATAGAGCCTATGTGTCCTCAGCTTCTCCAAAACTACCCGCAGATGTTGCTCATGTTCCTGAATACTCTTGGAGTAGATAAGTATGTCGTCGATAAAGACTACGACAAACTTATCCAGATCGTCCATAAATACCTTGTTCATGAGATTCATAAAATAGGCAGGGGCATTGGTTAGTCCGAAGGACATTACGGTGAACTCAAACTGCCCGTAGCGGGTGACAAAAGCTGTTTTAGGGATGTCACTTTCCTTAATCTTGAGCTGAAAATATCCTGACCTTAGATCGATCTTGGAAAAGTACTTGGCTCCTTTTAGCTGATCGAAAAGGTCATCGATCCTGGGAAGGGGGTACTTATTCTTAATGGTAACCTCGTTCAGTGCTCGGTAATCTACACACAACCTCATACTTCCATCCTTCTTCTTGACAAACAGCACTGGGGCTCCCCACGGCGACGAATTTGGTCTAATAAAGCCAATTCGTTGCAGTTCTTCTAGTTGCTTCTTTAATTCTGTCAACTCAGATGCCGCCATCCTATAGGGTCTCTTGGCTATAGGGGATGTTCCGGGGATAAGGTCTATGACGAACTCTATATCCCTATCTGGCGGCATACCGGGAAGCTCTTCGGGGAATACATCTGGGTATTCGCTTACTACCGGGACTCCTTCTAAGGGCTTGGCTTCCGTGCTAAACATCATTGGGTCAAACTTACTATCCCGGGTATGGCAGACCACTTGTATTCCTTCGGGGTTTGTTAGGTGTACCACTTTGTCAGTGCAGCCTATGAGACCATTGTGTCGGCTTAACCAATCCATTCCAAGGATCACGTCTATTCCCCCAGGCTTAAGTACTACCAAATCTGCTAAAAAGTCTACCCCACTTAAATTGATCCTTACCCGAGGACAACCTAATTGACAATTGATGTCGCCTCCAGGCGTCCGGGTTAATAGGGGTGTTTTTAGTAGTACTGTAGGTATTTTGTGTTTCTCCACATAGCTCGAGGATATAAACGAGTGTGATGCTCCAGAATCAAATAATACTGTCGCCAGAGCCGAGTTGACTAGGTACTCACTGAGCACTACGCCTTGGGCCTCTTGAGCCTCCTGCGCGTCGATGTGATTGACGCGAGCTCGTCCAAATGATTGCTGCTTCACCTGCTGGCTGTTGTCGTTGTTGCGGATGGGCACTCGGTTGGCACCGGTCAGGGCTGGTCTGGGCCCATTCACTGTGTTGGAGAAGGCCGACGTTGCCGGCTTATTCTTGGCGTAGGGGCAATTGGCGATGAAGTGCCCTGTCTCGCGGCAGTTGAAACAAGCCCTAACATTGTTGTTGTCGGAGGCGGCCAGGCTTGTGTTGCTCTGCGGGGCCCTCATGGTATTCTGACTCTTAGGCTGTGCTTCTGGGGCTCGTGATCCTGTCCCTTGGGACGAAGTCCTATACTGCATTGGGGCCTGGGATCTTGGTGCAGTGTAGTTGGAGTTCCTCGGCTTTTGGAATCGGTCCTGTTGGCGGGCCTTACTTTCCAGGAATTTGCGTTTATTATCCTTTCTCTCTTCAGCTTTGGCCCTTTCTGTGAGGATAGCCTTGTTCATCAGGGTGTTGAAGTCCGGATAGATCTGGGGAGTAAGCAAGGTCCGGAGCTCTGGGCTCAACCCCTTCTTGAACATGTCTTGCTTTTTGTCGTCGTCATTCACTTCTTCCGGCGCGTACCGGGCCAATTCTATGAACCGGTGGGTGTATTCTTCTACCGACATGCTTCCTTGTTGTAGTGCGCGGAATTCATCCGCCTTGCGCTTCATAGTGGCCGAAGGGATATGGTAGCGGCGGAACTCCCTTACGAATTCTCCCCAGGTGATGGTAGAGGCATCTTCGGCTGCGGCACAGTAGTTTTCCCACCAGGACAATGCTGTCCCGGTGAGCTGGTGGGCTGCCAGAAGGACTTTATCCCGGTCTTGGCATTCGAATGGTTCGAGCTTCCTCTGAATTACTCGCAACCAATTGTCAGCATCCAACGGGTTGCAGGATCCGGCGAAGGTAGGTGGCTTGGTCCTTAGAAAGGCCGTCAGCTTGTCGTTCATATTCTGCCCTCGTGGCTGCCGGTTAATAAGGGCATTCGCCAGAGTCTCCAGTATGAGGGTCTGGTTATGGATGATTTGCGCCAGGTCTCCGAGGGGTGGGGGTGGTGGTAGTTGTTCTCCTTCTTGACTTCCCCCTCGGTTCTGGCTTACTTCTTGCTCTCCTTGGGGAAGATCTTGTTCAACGGGTTGTGCTCCGACACTAGCGGCTACGGGGTTCCGGCCACGGGAGGCCCTCGCGACGTTCCGGGGGGTCACCTGTTGATTGGGTAAATCGGGGTTACGATTTGGTGACGTTTAAGTTGTTTGATTCGTATATATAAGGCAGAATCTACCTTCTGCCGGTAACCATATAAACAAGTAGCACACAACAAACCAGCACACAATCACCACAAACAGCAAGCATAAACCCTTTTTATTACAACAAGGGGGGGGTACAGCCTGGGGGTACGACTAAGCCTCGTGCTATTCGGCCAGGCTCTTCCAAAAGGGCACGTCTTAAATAGAAAGGCTGGGAAGGGCATCACTGGGATGGCGTCGGTCACTCTACTTACGTGGCGTGTCTTCTTCCGGGGCGGACAGGGTGAGAGGTTCTCGCTCGCCGTCTCCTGGGTTCCCATCGGTCAGGGGCTGCATTGCAGCATCCCCTTCGTCGGCGGCAGCAGAGCTTTCAGGGTTCTCGGGTGGGGCTCGTGTGCTCCCAAAGAGTGATCCCCACCCTATGACGGGTGTCCCGAGTAAAACATGGTCTTCCCCTATCGCCGGGACGGGTGTTCCACTTTGGGTCCAATCTTGCATACGCCGGTCTCGGGCCTGCCTGAGGCTTTCTTGGGCGACAGCTTCGCTACTGACCGCGGCTGCGGCTCTCGCCTCGGCATGGGCGGCTCGGATCTACTGTATCCTCACCGCGAGCTCTGCTTGTTCGGCCCGATGGGTCTGCTCCCTTAGAAGGTTGGCTTGCTCATCAAAGAGTTGGTCCAGGGCGGCTAGGTAAGTAGCCACTTGGTACAGGGGGCCTTCTTCGTGGCGACGCCGCTCCAGGTTCCTCATGCGTGCTTCCCAGACTGGGGTTCTAATGGCCGGCGGGAAGAACTTCGCTGGCGTAGGGGCGAGGTGTTCTTCAAAAATCCGGCACAAATAACGGAGTGCTTTTCTGATGGCCAAGGGGTAGGTGTCTTGGTGTCTAAACCCTGTGGCGGTCACTCGCCAGGGCTGGATGTCGGGGTAGCGGTTGCTCCTGGCGATGACCAGGATCACCCTGCAGCGGAGGGTACCATGGTGCTCGTACTCTCGGCTGTAGTACCTTGGGCGTTCCGTAACGCCAAGGTCCTCCAGGGTGTTGATTAAGAGGCTGGGGAATCCAGGTGCAGCTTGGCAATCGCCCTGGGTCCATCCTTCCTCAGCCATCTGAAACAGAAACAGGATAAACAACCTGGTACAGGTGCAAAAGGGAGTAGATGATATTTATTATTACAACAAGGATGGTACAGTTTTCAGGGATGCGTAGTCATTAGGGTAGGGTCTGTGGCAGAACCAACCTGAATTATACCGGCTCAAGTACGCGAGTCCAATCCTGAGGGCTCCAACGTGCTTCAAACGGTATAATCCTTTGGCCTGTCGGGTAACGTCCCGATAAACCACCGATACACAGGATCAAATAAGGCTACCTCACACGAAGGTGAGTCCAGAGATACATTCACTATCACATTTTACATCACAGGGAATTACATTCCAAGGGTTTCCAAAAGAGGTACGATAATTTAAATTCAAAGAAAAGATTACAAATTGTTAAAAACTATGGTTGTTAGCAGCGGAAAACATACGCGATGATTACCATACGACGTTAAGACGAATGTCATGCTAAGCCCGAGCACGACATCGCTCGATATCACCAGTACTGGCCGGGGACGGGTCCCATTCCACGGACCAACCTTCTGGGAGAGCATAGGGCCAAGGCAAGGGAAGAGTAGGGTCTTCAAGACATCATCTGCAAAACATATAACTAGCAAGGCTGAGTATACTAATACTCAGCAAGGCTTACCCGGGATTGGGTATACTTAGCCCATAACTAGACTCATGAAAGCTTATAATGGTTCTGGGTTTAGTTTCAGCTGAAAAGCAACAAAGAGTAGATCCTTAACTTCAAGTTTTAGCTTTCAGATTCTAGTTAATTATTCATTCTAGGTAAGCACCTATAACTAAGCAAGCATGGTATAATCTTTGGTCAAACATCATCTTTGATAACCATAATATTGCTCTTGTTACTCTATGTGGAAAAGGGATCAAGCAGTCTCAATCTTCGTGAGAAGCGGACGATTCGAATCGAATTTAACCTTGCAAGGTAAACCTAACACACACGCTTGGAACACCACAGGGTCATTCCAAAGCAACCGTTTGCCTTTCATTCCGACTCATGGATCAGAGCCACCACAAGCGACTGCAGGAATATACGCACACCCAATGTGTGCAGGACATACGTCTGTAGCGCGACTACAAAACCCGTATTCCTGGTTGCCCTTGCAACACGTATTTCCCCAGTCGAATCAAGTAACCAAAAGAACCAAATACATGTGGTGGGAGGTATGTCCACTCCTCGGGCCGATTGGCTACTAGGCTTACCGCTTACCCATAACTCACGGTATGTGGCTAGTACTTTCAAACACTTAACCCGCACTTCCACACACTGCGACCTTATCAGATTCATCAACACAGACGGGGTATCATCTCAACCATGATACCGCACAAAACTCCCGTCCGGCATCCTTATAGTGGTAACAGGAATGTAAACATTACAACTCCTAAATCGCGCGAGTGACAGGAAATCACCCGACTTTTACCGGCCCTATTAGCGGAGCATCTATCCGTTAAGGACTCGGGAGCATTACATTGGGTTCCTAGAATTCATGCATCTAGGGTTTCACTCCAATTCCTAGACTTAATGCAAGATATAATATGGATAGATATAGATTGCAGTGTAAATAAAATAGTGGGATATGTCCGGGGCTTGCCTTTACTGGTGAGGCTGGGGTTAGTCAAGTTAATAACGTCCGAACTTTGGTTCGGGCCTTCAGAGAATTCCCTGACGAAGTCCTTAGGATCTTCAGAATAACCTCCTTCTGGTTCCGGGATTAGTTGATAATTTCCGTCGGCGAGGAAGAGATCGAGTCTACATGATATGCAAGATGGAGTTCAGTGGATGCATACACTTTCATTTCAATTCACGATAAAGTTGCAATCCAAATAAAGGAACATTACATTATGACAAACAATCTAACTACCCTGTACTGGGCAGTCATTCATCGGGTATCAACCAAACTAACTAGTTACGTTAAGCAACAGGGTGGGTTACCCTAAACATCTATACTAATCTCATTAGGTAGCATGTTTGGTTATTTAATGGGTTGGTGTATAGGTCTGGGCCGTAACCGATGAGGATGCATCAGGTTTAGCCGATTGACGTGCTTTGGTCATGTCTAACAGAGGTGTGTCTATTGTGCTACCTTACTGATCTAGGGTTGTATACTTTGGACTGTGTAGCCGATGGATAGGTGCATCGGTTTCCCAATTGATCGATGAAAATATCGATTACTTTGGCAAAGGGGGTGTTTCTTAAAGCAGTTGAGTCTTGACTGAGATGTGCTTAAGTGTTACCCTAAATAACTAGGTGTGGTTGCATCGGCTGGATTACGTCAACACAACAATTGAGTGCCGTACAGCCGATAGGGTTAGCTAAGTTAGACCTATTTCAAGAATTAGGTGTAACAGAACACTAATATTAAACTAGGTTGGTGAGACCACAAGTGCGAAATTAGTCTAACGAGAATGTGGCCGATAGGTGTATAGTTGATGGGTTGTACGTGACTGACTTCTTAGCCGACAAATCGGCAGGTGGAAGTGTGCCGGTAAAGATTGAAAAACTAAGAATTGATCGGACACAATTGACCTATATAGAAAACAACTAAAATCAGCTTGGATTAGCCGAAAGCAAGAATCTTAAGATCTAGTGTGAAACTCAGATAAATCGGCTGTTTAACAAAGGTTCACACATAGCCGATTCACATTTTAATCTAACAGAGTACCTAGCCGATAGGTGTGTAGTCGATAAGTGTATCCTAAAGGTATGTGATCGATAAAGGCCGGGGTGTGCTGATTTTACAGAAAAGGTCCTAGCAAGATTAAAATCTACAAACAAACATTTCATCAACTACAACACAAGACACTTAAATTCCATAGCTAAAGAGCAGGAAAAGACTTGAAAATTTTTACACAAGACTAAACAAGAAGGACACAAGCTATATTTCAAAGATTAGCTACAATCCAAAAAGGTTAACACTCAAGCACTCATGGCATAAAAAGGAATCTAAGCCTTGAATTATAAGTATTAATTCATGACTAAAGCATTAATTTAATTGAAAATAGAAATTAAGTATTCAAGTTTAAATTAAATTCAAATTTGAATGTGAACCCTAAGTGATTAGAGTTATAAAGTTTTGAAAACTTGAACACAGCTTATTGTGTATTTAAAAGATTTTGATTAAAAGATCTAATTAGATAAGCTTCACTGAAAGATTTAGTTAATTGTATTACAAACGAATTGAATTAATCCAAGATAAATATTAAAACATAAATTAGAGTTAAATTCAGATTTAGATTTGAATTTAAACTTTTTGAGTAAAGAATGTTATAAGATTTTGAATATTAAAAATAACTTACTTCATAATTCATGATTAAGAGATCTAGCAGATTAAAGTTTTAAAAGGTATACTTAACAAATTTTTGCTCAGAATAGTTTGAAATGGTTATCTTAAAAGAAATTAAATTATATCATGAATTTAGATTTGAAGATTTTATATCACTTTATATGTCATCTATAGAAATTTGTATATCAAAAATTATGATCACAAAGTTAACCTTATAGGGTAAAGATTGGAATTACGGATAAGACATTACATTTTCATGTCTTAGATTCAATATAGATTCAAAACTATTTGGTTTCAAGTCAAACTCATTTAATGGAAGTTATAGAGTTCAAAACCTAGTTTCAAACAAAACTGGTTTTGTAATTTTTGGAATTTTCTACAATTCTCTATTGAATTTACAAGTCAAAAATAGCACTCACATGAAATAACGAGCATCCATTCACTTCTATCCTAAATACAGTACAAACCATCCATTTTCACAGCATGGTCATAAAACAAAAGTGATAGAATTTGAAATGAAGATTCACATGCAACTGGTTTCACATTTTTTTGAATTTTCTACGATTTCCTAGGAATTTCCAAAGTTCAGTACATTGAAAAGGAAGAAGGGGCTGGAAATTTTCATACAGGCCCTTGGAAAGAAACAAGACCTTGCAATGTGGCCCCTATGGCCGGAAACAGGACACCGGCGGCGGTTTGGGCCAAATTCCGGCGAGGTCGAGCACCAAGGAGGGGAAAGGGTTGGCCTACGGGCATCAGGGGCTTGAGGCGCACGGATTGGAGTGCTTGGGAGGAGAGGGAACGGCCGGAGGTGGGCCGCCGGCGTGAGGACCGTAGGGCGGCAGCGGGCGGCACTGGGTGGGGCGCTCCGGCGAGAGCAAGGCACAAAGGGGGTGGGGAACAGCTTCAAGGGGTTCTGAGGATGCTATTTATAGGGAAAGGAGGGAAAGGGAGGGGCGCACGGCCGGGGAACGACGGCGGCGTGGAGGAGCAGTGTACCGGCGGCTCGAGTAGGCGGTGATGGGTGCGTGGCGGCACGGGAATGGGCGGGGAAAGCAGGGGATAAGGACGGGGAAGGGATGAGGCGGCGCCTGAGGTGGAGAGGGGGGGCAGGGGAGCTGCTCTGACGGCCGGAATTAAAGAAGACGGCGGCGGCGGCAGTAAAACAGAGGAACAGGGGAGGCGGCCAGAGGAAGAAGAGGAATAGGAGAGCGCCAGGGACTTGTTTGCAATTTGCAAAAACTTCAAGGGCCTAAAAGTAAAACTAAATTTCCCACTGATACAGGGCTCTAATGGAGAAATGACCAAAATAAAAGTTGTACAACTTTTCAAGCTCTACAACTTTGCTTTAGGGTTTGATTTCAAAAACTCAAAGTATGTATCTTTATTTTGCAACTTTGGACAAATTTTAAATTTTATAAGATTTTGTCTTTGCTACCTATTTACACACATAATTTTGGGCCTTAATGCAAGTTTTCAGAACTGTCATGATTACTTGCATTCTTATAATTTGGCCCCTAGTAACTTTTGAAAATTACTTTTGTAAATCAAATATCTGCGTAAAAGGACTTATACTTTTATAAAATTACATAAATACCCTTGTTTTTACCACTTTACCCAAAATTTTTACATACTTCAACATACACATTTCCAATAAAACTTTTGGATAAATAAATATATATTTTTACAAGGGTTAAAACAAGGAAAACATGTTTACAAAACCACTTTCACTTATTTTGAAACTACCCTTAATCCAACTACATGTTGCAAAAACAACCCTACGTTTTTCTGTAATTACAAAAATACCCATTTTACTTGCACTTTAAATTTCCACAAGTTTCACACAAACACACAAAAGTTTTACTCTAACAAGCATACACTTCACACTATCAAATTATAAGCCTAGCTTACAGATACTTGAACTGTCACAGGGTCTTTGCTAGGGGTGCTAATCCTATCATGGAGATTCTTCCTCGGTCCTAATAGAGCGCTTCTTTATTGGAAGGAACCGATCCATCTCGTTTTCGGTCTGAGTACCCTTATCCCAATGGGTTTCCATGGGTTCTTCTTCTTCTTCTTCGATCCATCCACCTATTCCGTTGCGGTTCTCGTATTCTTGCATCTGGGCTTGGAGGGCGGCTAAGGAATACTCGGCGCTCGCGGCTCTTGTCCGTTGTTCCTCCAGCTCCTGGGTTAACTTTTCAATCCCATGGATTAGCTGCTTCAGTTGTGCCGCCTGCTCGCGGTAGAGTGCATCCAAGCCAGTGAGGTAGATGGACAGGTGAGAAACCGTGTCTTCCAGGTCTTCTTCTTCTCGTCCAAGTCCCCTCATTCGAGCAATCCAAGTGCGCCCTCTTCCCTCAGCGGGTGGGAAAAATCCCATAGGAGTCCGCTGAAGGTGGTGCCTGTAGAGCACACGCAGTCGTCGTAGGGCTTTACGGGCGGCCTTTCGATAGGTGTCGGGGAAGCGGAAACCAGTGGTGGAGATGAACCAAGGGTCCACATCAGGGTAGCGGGTGCTTTTCTCCACAAAAACCATTGTGTCGCACCGAAGGGTGCCTCCGGCGATGTACTCACGGTAGGCATACTCCGGTGGTTCCATAACCCCGACGCGTTCCAGGCTGAGCAATAGTAACTTGGGGAGGCCGGGCTCTGCGTGGCAGATTCCGCTAACCCATCCATTGCCAGCCATCTGGAACAAGGCAAAGACCAGTGGTGAGTGTTTGTGCAGAAAGTTTCTAAACCAGGACAAGTTCTAGGGTCTGAAAAGGGGTCTCGCTCCTAGGGTCACGTCCTACGGCCAGCCTACGGCTCTGATACCACCTGAAGCGTCCTCCCATCAGGGAAGACTTAAAAGTGTTACTTTATCAGTCCCAGGAGGCTGATAACACTTTTATTACATCAGATGGTACATCACCGTACAACTCTTCGCGGTAATGGGCAGTGAAACGCCACTATCGCGAGGATTACAACAAAAACCCATACTACTACACTAACTACGAACAGGGGATCATCAGAGTCTTGCGCCATGCGGAGCTCCAACGGTGACCTCACCCACAGGCAAGACTGGGTGCAGGACGGGACCCTACTCGTCGTTCTCGGGGATGTAGTCGGGATCCTCCACTGAAAAGTAAAAACGGGGTGAGTACAAACGTACTCAGCAAGTCCAATCACACCCACGGAGGGGGGTACAACAGAATTAAATGCACAGGAATATTCAAGGATGGAGTTAGGGTTTATTTACGGAAAGCTCGGTTATATGCAAGGGTTTGTTTTGGAAAACATTTTCAAAATAGATCTCAAGTATCAAAGAACACACGATATGGATCCACACAGGATCCACGTTTTAAATTGCTACCAGACTCCCCGTCCGCCGTAGCACACAGCACAACGGCCGGGTACTTTTCAAACAACTCACACCAGCTCAACCATTCCCAGAGAGAAACACTAGTTATGTGACCACACCGTAACTTACCCAATACCGTGGGCATGGCTATTCGAATAGATTTTAACTCTGCAGAGGTGTGCAACTTTACCCACAGGTGGGGTACCACAGCACGAACACCTTAGTGCCGGTGCAGATCCCATCGAAGCCCTTACCCACCTTAGCTAGACCTGACTAGCCACCACGGGATCTATCAAGGGGTCATTCGACCTAACACCGAGGTTTAACCGGGGCATAAGTCACACAGAGCTTATCCCGTCTCCTTGATCACCCGTTGCTCCCAGCTCTCCTGATGGCTATCAGACTAACTAGTGGGGTTAGGCCAAGCCGTTGCCCATACAACGGTCAAGTGGTTTGCACGACAGGAAGCTAGGTGAGACGACACATCAACTCGGTCCTTAGGGGTGACAAGATGGATATCTCCCCTCCATGCTCAACCACACAGGTACGAGCACACCAACGGCAATTCACACAGAAATGCCATCCATCCCGTCCGACTCGTTTCTCAAATCCACATTTTACCCTTTCCCACACACGCGCGTTTTCTTTATAAAATCAGGTGGTCAAGGTATGGTTGTCACAACAAGGGTGGCTATCCTACCATGTTTACGGCACGCAAAACCATGCAATTTTATAAAGCAGGCCATCGGGTTGTGTTTATAAAAACTAGGACAAAAACATGCATCAAAGGGCGGAATTGAACTTGCCATCGTCAAACCCTTGCGGGAAGTCCTGATCGAAGCACTGTCCTTCGGGTTCGGGGTCGCAGTACTGGTCCTCAGTTGCTTGGTCGCGGTCGGGAACCTCGTCGTTCACTCCGTGTCCTACGACGCAAACAAACAGACACACAATCAAGCGAAAGAACTAAAAGCCTTTATCGTTGGGCTTGAATCGGGAATAATTTAGTTACGGAGTTAGGGGTGGTATCTCTGGGTGGTTTCTTGATGGCATGGCTAAAACTATACTATAAAAGGTGTGGTAAAGTTTCGGGTCGATCGGAGGTCGTTTCGCGCATAAAATGACGCACTAAAGGTGGTTTCAGGGCTTAAACGGGGGTCCAGGGGCTCATTCGCGATTATCTGAAATGGGTAGGGGCCTAATTGCAAAACCCAGTGATACCCAGGGCATGCTAGAGGGGGTCGGGCATTGTTGGGTTTTTATGTAATGGAGGGATTCAATTCGAAATATTAGAATGGGCAGGGTTTCTTTTGCGAAAGGGGGCTATTAGAGGGGGGGTCCTTATTTAGAAAAGAGAGCAAGGGCAGGGGGTTATCGGGCATTTTGCCCTTTCTTCCTCCTCTCCCGTTGACAGGAAACAGGGGAGGGAGGGGGAGGTCCGGCGGCGGGAATCCCGGCCGGCCCGGGGCCTGGCGGCGGTCGGGGCGGGGGGAAAAGAAGGAGGGAGGCGAGGGGGTCCTATTCCCCTCCTCACCTCGGCTTGGGACGCAGCGAGGAGGCGGGACCGTGGTGAGGGGCGGCGGCCGGTGGTGGCACGCGCGGCGGCGGCGCTCGGGACAGGGGGAAGAGGGTAGGGGCGGCGGTGGTGGTTGTGGTGGTGAAGTGCGGCGCCGGGGGGGGTATTTATAGGGGAGAGGGTGGTGAGGCGGAGGCCCTCGGGGGTGGCGGCCGGCGGGCTGCACGGGGCGCCATTAATGGTGCCTCGGCGGCTTGCGGTCGTCGCCGTGCGGCGTGGCCTCCGAGGGCTGGGCGCTGTGCGGCCACAGTGGCCAGGAGGGGACGGCGCGCGCGGTCGGGCAGGGCGCCAGCGACGGGCGGCGCGGCACGCGCTCGTGCGCGTGCGGGCGGCGCGGCGAGGTGCGGGCCTGGGCGGGGCGTGCGGGCGACGGGCGGCGCGGCGAGGTGCGTGGCCACGCGGGGCACGCGGAGCACGCGGGGCGGGCGCGTGCGCGCGGCACGGCCGGGGCGGTGCAGGCGCTCGGCCTGGGCGGCGTGCGGGCGTGCGGCAGGGGAAGCCAGGAAGGGAAGAGAAAGAGGGAAGGAGAGGGAAAAAGAAAGAAGGAAGGAGAAAGAAGAAAAGGGGAAAGAGAAAAGAAAAAGAGAAAAGAAATGGAAGAAAGGAAAGGAGAGAAGGAGAGAGAGAGAGATGTGTCGGCGCCGGTCGCGGCGGCGACCGCGGCCGGTCGGCCACGCGCGCGGGATTCGCGCGAGGAGAGGGAAAAGGAAAAGGAGTCGCGCCGGCGCTAATCGCGGCGGGCGATCGCGCGTGAACGACAGGCCAACGAGCGAAGCGGAACGGGACAGCGACCCAGTTAGGTTTTAGGGTTTTGGCGTCGAACCGTCTCTACGAGTTACTCTGACGTGTGAGCGGAGCGGCGGTCAGGCTCGCGTCGGCCGTCGGTGTGGCGATGAAACGGAGGGAGTCAGGGTTTTGTGACGGATGAATTTTCGGTCAGGGCACCTTAACGCGTAGTTTAAATTCGAAATTTTCGGGGCGTCACAATTGGTTAAGCCGACACAATGGTCTCATAGGCTGCACTGACAAAGTGGTACACCTAACAAACCCCGAAGGAATACAAGTGATCTGCCATAACCGGGATAGTAAGTTTGACCCAATGATGTTTAGCATGGAAGCCAAGCCCTTAGAAGGAGTCCCGGTAGTAAACGAATACCCAGATGTGTTCCCCGAAGAGCTTCCCGGTATGCCGCCAGATAGGGATATAGAGTTCGTCATAGACCTTATCCCCGGAATATCCCCTATAGCCAAGAGACCCTATAGGATGGCGGCCTCTGAGTTGACAAAATTAAAGAAGCAACTAGAAGAACTGCAACGAATTGGCTTTATTAGACCAAGCTCGTCGCCATGGGGAGCCCCAGTTCTGTTTGTCAAAAAGAAGGATGGGAGTATGAGGTTGTGCGTAGATTACCGGGCACTGAACGAGGTTACCATTAAGAACAAGTACCCCCTCCCCAGGATTGATGACCTTTTCGATCAGCTAAAAGGAGCCAAGTACTTTTCCAAGATCGATCTAAGGTCAGGATATTTTCAGCTCAAGATTAAGGAAAGTGACATCCCTAAGACAGCCTTTGTCACCCGCTACGGGCAGTTTGAGTTCACCGTAATGTCCTTCGGACTAACCAATGCCCCTGCCTATTTTATGAACCTCATGAACAAGGTATTTATGGAGGAGCTGGATAAGTTTGTCGTAGTCTTTATCGACGACATACTTATCTACTCCAAGAGTATTCAGGAACATGAGCAGCATCTGCGGGTAGTATTGGAGAAGTTGAGGACACATAGGCTCTATGCTAAGTTTAGCAAGTGCGAATTCTGGCTGGAAAGAGTAGCTTTCCGTGGTCACATCCTGACCGCGGAAGGCGTAGCTGTGGACCCAGAGAAGGTCGAAGCAGTCTCCAAGTGGCAGCGACCAACTAACGTCAGTGAAATCAGGAGCTTCCTTGGGTTAGCCGGGTACTATCGGAGATTTATCGAGGGATTCTCTAAGATAGCCCGACCCATGACGGAACTTCTTAAGAAGGAGAAAAAGTTCACTTGGACAGAATCCTGTGAGAGAAGTTTTCAAGAATTGAAGCAAAGGTTGACAACGGCCCCAGTGCTGACCCTACCGAATATTCATCGGGACTTTGTCATTTATTGTGACGCATCCCAACAAGGATTAGGGTGCGTACTGATGCAAGACGGGAAAGTCGTTGCATATGCCTCCCGCCAACTCAAGACTCATGAGCAGAATTACCCGACCCATGATTTGGAACTAGCAGCCGTAGTGCATGCCCTTAAGATTTGGAGACATTACCTGATCGGAAATAAGTGTGAGGTTTACACCGACCACAAGAGTCTGAAGTATATCTTTACCCAGCCGGATTTAAATTTAAGGTAGAGAGGATGGTTGGAGTTGGTCAAGGACTATAATTTAGAAATTCAGTATCACCCCGGAAAGGCGAACGTGGTAGCCGATGCCTTAAGCCGAAAAACCTATGGACCCAAGGATGACCACCTATGCGAGGAAATGGCACGATTAAATGTGCACATCGTTCCTCGAGGTTCCAGCCAGGTGCTAAACGTCCAATTGACACTAGAAGATGGAATTAGGGAGGCCCAACGATCGGATCAAGAGTTAATGAAGATCTACAAACAAACTGGAGAAAACAAAGCGCCGGGTTTCAGAGTAGACGATAAGGGGATATTATGGTACGAGGATAGGATTTGTGTGCCCCGGAATGGAGACTTCCGGCAGCTAATCATGGATGAAGCCCATAACTCAGCCTACTCCATCCACCCAGGATCCACCAAAATGTATATGGACATAAGGCAAAGGTATTGGTGGAATGGGATGAAGGCGGATATCGCAAGATTCGTGGCTCATTGTGATACTTGCCAAAGGATCAAAGCCGAACATCAGAAACCGGCAGGATTATTGCAGCCCTTGCCTATTCCGGTGTGGAAATGGGATGAAATAGGAATCGACTTTGTAGTGGGTCTACCTAAAACACAGAAGGGACACGATTCTATATGGGTAATAGTGGATCGACTCACTAAATCGGCACATTTCATCCCCGTACGAACTAACTACGGTGGAGAGAAGCTGGCAAAACTCTATGTGGAAAACATAGTGAAGCTACACGGAGTACCTAGCAGAATTGTCTCAGATAGAGGAACCCAATTTACCTCGAGGTTCTGGAAAAGCCTCCATCAAGCCATAGGCACCAAGTTAGATTTCAGTTCTGCATATCATCCACAGACGGATGGTCAAACCGAAAGGGTAAATCAGATTGTGGAAGATATGCTGAGAGCGTGTGTCCTGACCTACGGGAAGGACTGGGAACAGAGTCTTCCCTATGCAGAATTCTCATACAATAATAGTTATCAGGCCAGCCTGGGCATGTCGCCATTCGAAGCCCTCTATGGGAGAAAGTGCAAAACTCCATTGATGTGGTCGGAAGTTGGAGAGCGTGCACTAGTAGGACCCGCACTCATAAAAGAAGCAGAAGAAAAAGTAGCGGAAATCCGCGAGAAATTGAAAGCAGCTCAGTCCCGACAGAAGAGCTACGCAGACAAGAAGAGGCGGGAAATAAGTTTCGAACCAGGCGATTTTGTTGATCTCAAAGTCTCACCCATTCGAGGAACGCGAAGATTTCAGGTACAAGGAAAATTGGCCCCTCGATACATCGGACCATATCGGGTTCTAAAGAGAGTCGGAGCCGTGGCATACCGACTGGAGTTACCAGAGGAAATGTCAGATATACACCCAGTATTTCATGTCTCACAATTAAGGAGGTGTTTAAGGGAACCCGAGGGGGAATATGTGTCAGCGGAAATAATAGACCTACAGCCGGATCTGCGATACCAGGAAGTACCGGTCAAAATCCTGGACACTGTCACTAGAAGGACAAGAAACTCTGAGGTGCGGATATGCAGGGTTCAATGGAGCAGACACGGAATAGAAGAAGCAACCTGGGAACGCGAGGAGGTGCTAAGAAAGGAGTTTCCCCATCTATTTAAGGATCAGCCGAATCTCGAGGACGAGATTCATTTAAGTGTGGTAGGTTTGTGACGTCCCGAAAATTTCGAATTTAAACTACGCGTTAAGGTGCCCTGACCGAAAATTTATCCGTCGTAAAACCCTGACTCCCTCCGTTTCACCGCCACACCGACGGCCGACGCGAGCCTGACCGCCGACCCATCCCGCACCGCTCACACGCTAGAGTAATTCGTAAAAATGGTTCGACGACAAAACCCTAACCCTAACCGGATCGCTGTCCCGTCCCGCATCGCTCGATGGCTTGTCGCTCACGCGCGACCGCCCGCCGTGATTAGCGCCGGCGCGACACCTTTCTTTTCCCTCTCCCCTCGCGCGAATATCGTGCGCGTGGCCGACCGGCCGCGGTCGCCGCCGCGACCGGCGCCGACGCGTTCCCTTTTCCCTCTCTCTCCTTTTTTCCCTTTCTTTTCTTTCTCTTTTCTCTTTTCCTTTCTCCCTTTTTCCTTTCTTCTTCCTTCTTTCTTTCTTTCCTCCCTTCTCTGCTCCTGAACGCCGCCCGGCCCCGGCTCCCAAGCCACGGCCACCTCCCCTCCCCTGTGCGCACGCACGCCCCCGGGCTCGGCCGCCCGTGCCCACGCGCGCACGCCTCTGCGCTCGGCCGCGCACGCCCCGCGCGTGCTCCACGCGCCGCGCCACTCGCCGCGCCGCCCGTCCCACGGTCGCGCCGCGACGCCGCGCCGTCCGCCGCTACCGCGTCCTCCCTCGCCACTGCTCCCACGTGCGCGCGACGCGGTGAGCACCGCCCCGCCCCTGGCCCGCGCCACGCCGCGTCGCGACGGCCGCAAGCGGCCGGAGCGCCATTAATGGCGCCCGCACCGCCCGCCGGCCGCCCCATCCCAATCCCCTCCGCCCCGCCGCCTCCTTCCCCTATAAATGGGCTTCCCGCGCGGCTCACCCACCCCACAACCCGCTCCACCACCCGGCCCCTCACCTCCCCCAGCCCAGCGCCGCCTCCACCGAGCCGCCTAGCGCCGCCGCCCTTGCCCCGTGGGCACGCCCCCCCTCGCCCGCCTCAGCCCAAGGTGAGCCCGGGGGAGGGCTCCCCGTGCGCCCCTCTCCCTCCTCTCCCTTGCCCCGGGCGGCCCTTGGCCCCGGCCGGCCGGCAAGGCTGCCGCCGCCGCCCCCAATCCCCTCCCCTGTTTCGGTCACGAGGGGGGGGGAGGGAGGAAGAAAGGGCTGTTAGCCCAAAGCCCCCTCCTTTGTTTCTGTTTTCCAAGGGAACCCCCCTCCTATTTACCCTCTTTTTCAAAAGAAGCCCTATCCTTTCCGCTATTTTAAATTAAACCCCCATTTCATGAACCTGGATGTACTCGGCACCCCTTAGCGTGCCCTGGACGTTCCTAAGATTCGCAATTTAGCCCTTGCTTCCTTTAGATATTTACGAATAAGCCCAGAAACCCTGTTTAACCACCCAAACCCCCTTTAGCTCGTCATTTTATGTGCGAAATGACCTCCGATCGAATCGAAACTTTACCACGCCCTTTCTAGTATAGTTTTAGCCATGCTATTAAGAAATCACCCAAGGATACCACCCCTAACTCCGTAACTAAATTATTTCCGATTCAAGTCCAACGATAAAAGCTTTTAATTCTTTCGCTTGATTGCATGTCTGTTTGTTTGCGTCGTAGGACACGGAGTGAACGAAGGAGTTCCCGACTGCGACCAAGCAACCGAGGACCAGTTCTGCGACCCCGAAACCGAGGGACAGTGTTTCGATCAGGACCTCCCGCAAGGGTTTGATGATGGCAAGTTCAATCCCGCCCTTTGATGCATGTTTCTGTCCTAGTTTTTATAAACACAACCCGATGGCCTGTTTTTATAAAATTGCATGGTTTTGCGTGCCGTAACCAGGGTAGGATAGCCACCCTTGTTGTGATAACCATACCTGGAACACCTGATTTTATAAAGAAAATGCGTGTGTGTGGGAAAGGGTAAAAATGTGGTTTTGAAAGACGAGTCGGACGGGATGGATGGCATTTCTGTGTGAATTGCCGTTGGTGAGCTCGTACCTGTGTGGTTGAGCGTGGAAGGGAGATATCCATCTTGTCACCCCTAAGGACCGAGTTGATGTGTCGTCTCACCTAGCTTCCTGTCGTGCAAACCACTTGACCGTTGTATGGGCAACGGCTTGGCCTAACCCCACTAGTTAGTCTGATAGCCATCAGAAGAGCTGGGAGCAACGGGTGATCAAGGAGACGGGATAAGCTCTGTGTGACTTATGCCCCGGTTAAACCTCGGTGATAGGTCGAATGACCCCTTGATAGATCCCGTGGTGGCTAGTCAGGTCTAGCTAAGGTGGGTAAGGGCTTTGATGGGATCTGCACCGGCACTAAGGTGTTCGTGCTGTGGTACCCCACCTGTGGGTAAAGTTGCACACCTCTGCAGAGTTAAAAATCTATTCGAATAGCCGTGCCCACGGTATTGGGCAAGTTATGGTGTGGTCACATAACTAGTGTTTCTCTTGGGAATGAATGGGCAGGTGTGAGTCGTTTGGAAAGTGTTCGGCAGTTGTGCCGTATGCTACGGCGGACGGGGAGTCCGGTAGCGGTTTAAAATTTGGATCCGTGTGGATCAACATCGTGTGCCCTTTGGTGATGGGAAAACTTGTTTTGAAAAGTGCTTTTAAAACGAACCCCTGCATACAACTGTGTTTTCCGCAAATGAACCGTAACCTTATCCTTGGACTACCCTGTGCATTAAAGTCTGTTATAACCCCTCCGTGGGTATGATTGGACTTGCTGAGTACGTTTGTACTCACCCCATTCTTACTTTTACAGTGGAAGACCCAGACTACGTCCCCGAAGACAACGAGTAGGGTTTCGTTCTGCACCCAGTCTTGCCTGTGGTTGAGGCCACCGTTGGATTCCGCATGGCGCAAGACTTTGATGATCCTCTTTTCGTAACTAGTGTAGTGGTGTGGGTTTTAGTTGTAATCCTCGCGATAGTGGCGCTTCACTGCCCATTACCGCGAAGAGTTGTACGGTGATGTACCATCTGTTGTAATAAAAGTGTTATCAGCCTCCTGGGACTGATAAATTACACTTTTAAAGTCTTCCCTGATGGGGGGGACGCTCCAGTCCTGTATGGTGGTTTGTATTGCCTTAGGTGTGGAATGATCTAGAGATAGTCTGTTTTGAAAGGGTCCCTGTCCCCCCTTATATATCCGGGAGGCCAGGGTTATAAGGATACTAACCAACACCAGCTAAGGAATCGTACCAGAACATATCTCGAGCAGATTTCTTCTGTATCGGTTAGCTCTATCTCCTATTTAAACGGGATAAATAAGAGATAAACGAGGTAAATAAGAGATAAGACGGACTTAATCTCTTAAACCTCTTAAAACTACGTCATGTACACAGTCCCGTGGCCCTGGGTCTGACACCTAAGGCTGAGAATCAGAGATAAGATAGAACTATCCTAATTGTTTACTTCGGTCTACTAGCTTCTCCCTGGATAAAACCTAGTCTGCTCCAGCAATACGGCACAAGCCAGGTTTTATCTGGAAGACGCCGGTAGCCCAAAGTAAACAATTAGGATAATTCAATCTTATCTTTGATTCCTAGCCTTAGGAATCCTCTCTACCCCTTTTCTCTAGCCAGTGTGGTGTTCTTGGACGAACCTGAACCTTAAAGAATATATACACATTCCTTAGTGGATACGATACCCTACTCTTGGTTGAAAGCTACAACGGTATCTGTACGCTTGCAGATTTATTTGTGATCGTTAAAATACCCAACTAGCTTTCTAGCGCCGTTGCCAGGAAACGGTTGCTATATTCTCTTTGTTAAAGTCTTCGATGTGATGCTTAGCTTTCGTTTCATCTTTGCAAGACCCATGCTCCATTTGTTCTAGCACTTTGAGTGTTGGATTTGTTTACTAGGAAGTCTTGTTTTGGACGTATTTATTTATTTATTTATAAATCTATCAAGAACCTCTATATGCATGTTGTCAATACTATACCAGGTCGTGAGTTTTGTTTCTCCTATCCAAAGCCTTAAATTCTAAACTTTTAGTCCACCATAAAAAAATTGATGCCATAAGTCGGGCTAAGATTATTTTCTCTTCGAAGTTTTAATTTCGAGCATTGATCGCATCCTTATTTCTATCTCTAATTGCTAGCCTCATCATTATTCACTAATGAATATTCTTCATTGGAATAATCATATGTTCTATTGAATTCCAGAACCCGAACCTAAATATTCTTTTTTATTATCCTTCCTTGAACGGAACCAAAATTTCTAATGATTTTTGTATTTTCTGTATGTTTCTGGTACACAAAAGTGTTTAGATGTTGTACCATGCCAAAAAAGGGAGATGGAACAGTGGGAAAAGGAGCCCAAGCTGATCAACCAGGAATGTGTTTCTTCCTTTGTTCTCTGCTTAGATAATTCTGAATCTACATGTTATTTTTAGGGTGCTTCAGAAGTGTTTGGTTTGCAAAAAGATTTGAAAAGAAGAAGAAAAACGAAAGGAGGAAAAGCAAAGAAAAGAAAAGATATGTTGTAGACTAGTATGTTGCAAATTCATAGGAAGTATGATAAAAATAGAGGGTTTTGTAGAAGCTTGATGTAGGAACGTCTGCAAGAGGAAATTGAGCAGCAGAGGAGCCAAAAAAGACCAAGGGTGATCGGCCTAGTCCTTTCTTGGCTCCAAGCAGCCTCTCATTCTTGCATGATGAAGCCTACCCAATTCCTGGGGTCTCCACGACGCCCATTCATTCGTGTACCGACCTAAAGAGCAGTATAAGTACCCCTAAATGACCAGATGAATGAAGATTCATGGTTTCATGGATACACTAAGTTTTACCTATTCCACCACTGCCACAAGGTTAGGAACAGAAAAGGAATCAGATCATCGAGAAGAGCATCGCGACTGACCACGAGTCGAGCAAGGAACGCCCTAGTCTAAACGACAACTTTCAGATGGAGGACAATCATCTCACCACCAGTAGGATATACAAACTCGCGACCTCCACTGCAGCCAACTGCGAGTATTATAGCTTTGTCTGGCAGAATCACGCCGCACCAAAGGTCAAGTTCTCCGCCTGGTTTCTCCTCCAAGATCGTATTCAGTGCAAAGTGAACCTAAAGAAGAAACATGTCTTGGAAACGGACACCTGCGAGATCTGTGATCGCTTGGCCGAGTCTGGGGACCACCTGATCTCCAGATGTTCCTGTGTACAGGGATTCTGGAGACACATTGGTTGGGATCCGATGGACATCCACCCTGTTACCCAGCTTTGGAAAATACAAGCACAAGCAGGAGCTCCGAAAAAATCGCTCCCAACAATGATCCTCCTCTGTTGTTGGCTCTTATAGAACCATCGACATGGAGTCGTCTTTCGCAACCAAACCCCGAACCTTCGTCTACTGCTGATTGAGTGCCACGCTGCAGTCCAACTCTGGAGATGGCGCCTACCTGTCTCACAATGCTGCGAGTTCAACTACTGGCGCCTACTTGCCACTCAACGGCTCGTTTAGTTTAGGGTAATTGCTGCTAAACAATTGGAGTTTAGAGATATGAGACTAAAATTGTCAAGTTTATTTTGTGGGAGGGTGAGTTTATGTGGAATAAGAAATGGGAGTTTAGAGATCCAACTCCCACCGATCTTTTTCCATAGGAGGGGTTGTAATTGGGATGGAATTGTATTTAAGGATGAAAATGGATTATCTCAACCGTTTATCATAACTTATGATATAATTTTCCATGTTAAAACCCACGCACCAAATAGAGGATATAAATTTCCTCTCCAACTCCCTCTCTTAATTTCCTTCATGAACCAAACAAGCGACTGGGACTAAAAATCAAACTTCAAAGGAATTCTCTCCATTAATTTCTACCGCTAATTCCCATGCCTTGTCCCATCCAGTTGCCAAACGCATCACAATCTGCCTGCAATTACCCACACTGCTTGTATTAGCGCTCTGCGCAGACCCTCCATCATCGGCGTGCTGGCATCTATGGAAATCCTATTCAGTTGAGAACTTTTCATCCCCCGGTATTCCTAAAAAGACAAATAAGGAATATCTCTTTGTTTTCCTCAGGGAGTTTCCGAGGATGATAAATACGAGGGTTTCTATTCATCGCTCTCTGCAATTTGCGGCGGATGCATCGCAGAAGAAATTTCCACGTCCCTGGGTGTTGCTCCCCCGCCCTCCCCCATCGGCTCCGGTGCCGCTCCGGCGCCTCCGCCGCCGCTCTCCACCGCCGCCGCTAATTACCTCCAACCCGATCCAAGCTCCCCCGCCCTAGTTCTAGCCTACCGGTTGTCCCCCGATCTCTGGCGGCTGGTGGCGTCCCCACCGCCTCGCCACGCCACCCCCGCAACCCGCCTCCACCGCCCGACTTCCCTACCCTCCACCTTTCTCATCTAAAGTCGCCGGTGGCCACGGGACCCCGGCAACCCCCCACCTCGAACTTCGGCCGCTGCTGTCCTCAATGGGGAAGATGAACAGTAACGGCGGCGCCCTTCTGCGATAGCTTTCATTCCACCAGCGCGTATGAGGAATAAATTTTTCCTGATAAATTCCGGTATCCTTAGATATGTCCACGTTACACCTGCTGACCTTCCATCCTTGAAATGCCTGGTTTGAATACAAAGAACTGAAGCAACAACTGCGGTCGCCGTTCCTTGCGTTGAAATTCAGAAGAGAAAAATCATCCAAGGCCGCGGGTTCTGGTGCCTGCTTCTTCCTGGGGGGAAAAATCTACAGATGTGTCCATGGAGGATTTTCGTCGGATAGTGGAAATTAGCACAGGATCCGCGTCAGGTTACAGCGAGCGAGAGAGAGAAGCGAAATACGACTGGGCCGACCGCCCGCCGACGCGAACGGGGAACAGTGACGTCGGAAGCTGCCCTGCGCCGGCCACCGCTGAATCGCCGTCATTAGATCGATGGTGTTGCGGTCGGCGTGATCTATGTGAACGTGCGGCTGGCGCGTTCCGCCATGGCCGGGGAATCCACGGAATCCGGGCAAAGTTGCTTCGGTATCCAACTTCATTGTGTTTACCCCTGAGTTTACTCAACTCCATTTGTTTCAAAACGCACAATTTTTAGTATTGTTTAAATCAAAGGCCTCTATTTTCATTAAGTTATACAATATAAAATTAATTTTTAATCGTGCAATAAAATATATCTTAATAGTATATTTATTTGATATCGTAGAGGTTATATGCACACTTGATTAAAGTTTAAAAGATTAACTCCGGATAAGACTAAAATAAGATATAATTTGGAAAAAGATTGTTATTATATCATCCACCACCTCTCAACCTCGTACAGCTAAAGATGAAAATTATTATGCTCTTCTTTTTGAGAGCATGCTTGCTGCTAAAGTGCGCACTACCGAAATTATGATGGATTTTCAAAATCGATTGGTGTAAACGTGTTCGTGATGACAAGGTTAGCGACATGATTTTCATCTTTAGCTGTGATGCTCGTTTCAATCAACAACACCGCTAAACGCTTCTTACCATCGCGCTACACGCGCGTTCTCACCACTTCGAGATGTTGAACCAGAGCGAGCACGTGCAGAAGTCGAGCGTTCATCACGGAAACGGTGGCCGCGGACGGCCGAGAATGGTCCGGTCCCTATCCACCCGCCGTCGTCGTCGTCTTCCGGCGCCATCCCATCCCAACACGCATGCTTCTCTGCTTTTGCTTCCCCACCAGCTAGAGCTACCTACATAGCCCCCAGTCGATCCATTCGGCAGCCTTCTCATCATCAAGCCTCGACCATCCGCCGTCCATCCTCGCCCCGATCGGATCGACCACCCAATCCCCCCGGCGCATGCACGGCGGCGCCATGGACGCCACGCTGCTGCTCTCCACCTCTGACGCCACCCTCGCTGCCCGGCGCCGCCCTTCTACGCCCGCGCGCCGCCCGGGGCGGGTTGCGCCAGGCCGACGGCCGGCGTCCTGCAGGTCCATGCGCGCGCTCGCCGCCGCAGCGGCCGCGCCAGTCGCAGGAGGCGTCGCCGGGGTGAGAAGCGGCAATCGATTTCCCTTTTTTCAGTTTCGCTTAATTCTTTTTTCTTTTCCTCCTCCACCGTTGCCTTGCTTTTACTTTTCTCTAAAATTTCTTTGGTTAAGAGGAATTGATGCTATTTTCGTACCCACACTTGTTTAGAATAGTACTCCTCCCTCCGTTTTTAAAACTGAATTGATGCTGCGTTGGATTGGATTGTTTAATTATGTTTGATTTGATTTGATTTGATACCAATCCCTTCCTTTTCCTAACAAAATCCTCCCATGGATGAAATTGGAGGCTTTTCTTCTTCAAAACCGGAAAACAAGTGAACAGTTACGCTTGCTGAAGTAACCTCCATGTAACAGGCTAACAGCACGGTTGTATTACAAAAAAGATGTTCCTTTAGATTAGTAGGACGGTGTCCAGTCCCAAATTTAAAAGCAAACAGAGAAACATTCAATAACAAGAGTCATTCTTGTGCAATTCACACTGCTGTCATTCACATGCCTCTTTTAGCAAGCGCACACATCTAGTGTTATTCTGCCGAGACAATTGTTCTCGTCGGAATCGAATATATATATGGGTTTAAACATAAGTTTTGTGCTGGTGATAACTGGATCATCCTTATTCAGCAAAGCAATGGAGTCTACACGGTTGGAGACTTCATGACGAGGAAGGAAAATCTCCTTGTCGTCAAAACTACAACATCAGTTGATGAAGGTACCCCTCCTTCCTAGTGTGATGCCTGTGCTTGTTTGCATTGTAATTTCGGAAGTTGCTCACTTGTTCTGTTTATTTGTGTGTAGCCCTCGAGCTGTTGGTGCAGCACAGGATTTCTGGCTTTCCTGTGGTTGACGACAATTGGAAGCTGGTTAGTTTTATCCTAAATCTTTTGCCCCAACTGTCTTACAGAGTTAGAATGTTCTTTTGATGCTATTCTGTTGTTATTGAACCGCATAAACTTAGCTCAGTTTCCTCTGGTAACTTGAATTACACTGATAAGCTTGGTTATTATTACATTGTTATCTTTGATGTCAATTATGTTTCCAATATTTGCACCTGCAGGTTGGGGTCGTCTCAGATTATGATCTGTTAGCACTGGACTCAATGTCAGGTATTTATGATTTGCTCAAACTTTGAATCTTTTTCTTAGAAAGAATTCATATTACACCAGCTGTTTAGAAAGTATTTTCCATGCTATTTCTACATGCTGTCTTTAGTGTATTTCGTACAACACTTTAATCGTATCCTTTCTCAATTACTTTATTGTATCATGCAATTCATCTTTATAGTTCTGGTACCATTCATTATCTGTTACTTTATCATATTCAACTCATGATTCAGGAAATGGACTGGCTGATACAAATAAAAACATGTTCCCTGATGTGGATAGTACATGGAAGGTACCTTTCATCTTTTGTATAGCCTGAGAATTGATTGAATTATTCATCTTGGCTAGCTATTACTACTATTTAAAAATATTATCTTTGCACATGAGCTTTATTTGTCCTGGCCTTCTTACCTCCCACCTATTGAGATGAACTGCTCTGCTTCAATGTGGAGGCAGTTTTTCTTCATGGGAATATGTTGAGAAATACAGATCCTACTTAGAATAATACGCATGCACCCATCAGTCTTTGAACCACATTTTTGTACATCATGAATACTCAATCAGTCATGCTTAAACAATATATTTCTGTAGCAGTTAAAATGAGGATAACATGCTCCACTGTTTGTACTACCAGATTATTTATCTCATTTGCTTTCACTACTTCTATGAATGAATTTGTGGTCATCTGTTCGTGATAGACTTTTTTTTAAACTCATAATCACTGCTCTACAGACATTCCGTGAGATACAGAGGCTACTAAGCAAAACTAATGGCAAAGTCATTGGTGATGTTATGACTTCTTCGCCTATTGCGGTGCGTGAAAATACTAATCTTGATGCTGCTACAAGGTTGCTACTTGAAACCAAGTACCGGAGATTACCTGTAGTTGATAGCACAGGGAAACTAGTAAGTGGATCCATCCTTGCAGTTCCTGTTCATTTTGCTTTAGATGAATACCCTTAACAAAACATTTTGAGCATTCTTGTGGGTAACATATGAAATTTCCATTCCTGAAGGTTGGGATGATTTCAAGGGGAAACGTCGTCAAAGCTGCCCTCAAAATGAAGAAGAAATCTGAAGAAGGTGCTTGAATCGCATAGTGCCTTAGGCATTCAATTCATTGAGACATTGATTGATGAAGTTCAGTACTGTTGTATACGCTGAGACTGTAGCTCCAAGTTCTACCTGGACACCAATAGATGGATATAGTGTTGTATACGGATTGATATAAATTGCAAAGGGCTTTGATATAGATTCATATAGGAACTATTATAATTCATTTGGGGTAATCATACTTGGTTCCCTCTCATTATCAGGTAGTGCTAGTGTAGCGGTGTATAGGTTGATGTTTCACTATTTCTTGGAACCTTGCATTCCTGAACATTTCTTATTGATTTATATAGTGAAGTCTAGAGCTTGTGATATGATGAGAACCTTCTATTGAGGTAAATATTTCTAAACTGTGTTATAATTCTGTTGACGACCAAAATTGACACGACTGTGCATATCGGTCAAACCGTGTGCACAATCCGATTAGACCGGTTGGGGGTGACTTTGCCAAAAATGCAGATTTGACTTCACCATTGCGTAGCTCTGGTCGAGACGATCAAAATGCATATATAGAACGTCCGATTTGGAGTTCGGATGAGAGAGTTATGACTTCTAGAAAACTTGACCCAGATCAGACCAGTTGGTTAGGGTGGTCAGACCAGTTTTGACAATGCAGTCCGAGTTAGGAGTTGTATTTTGACACGGAATTTGTATAAGGTTCGACTCCTAATGGGGTAAGACCATCCCTTCCGGTAAATATAAAGGGCCACGGGCGATTGATTGAGAGTATCCAATCGATCAAGAGATATATCAATCTACTACTTTTCATTACTTTTTATGTCTTCTCCAAACCCTAGCTCTTCCAACCCCTGTACCTGATGTTCTTCTCTCGTCTCGACAGCGTTTGAGGATGTTCTAGGTGGCCTGCTGACCCTAGAACAACACAAGGTGCGCCTGCCACGATGGGGTCCCTCCTGGGTGGGCGTTCGTTGGATCCTCAACGGGCTACCCCGGCGAGACCAGTCTGACCGGTCCACCATACCGGTCGGACCGGTTGGCGCAGCGGCGCTGCAAGGTGTGCCCCTGCGTGCTGCACTTTCGGTGCTCGGTATTTGGCGCGACACGTTTTCGCGTCAACATACTTTTTGGCGACTCCGCTAGGGAAGAAAGTGAAGGGATCTGTTGCTATGGTGAATCTACCAAAACCTAGTGAGGTTGATCCCAACAATATCGCTAGGCCGACTGTTGATGAATTGTCAGATGAGGATTGTCAAGCTTATGAAGCCTACATGAAGGAGCGTGAAGAAGACAACATACGACGCAAAGCAAAAGAAGATGAAGAAGCACGTTGATGGTTCTTATCTCACTTCTTCAAAAATCGAAAGGGCGACATCTCCAAGGACAAGGAGGTGATCATTGTCTCGAGCGAGGACGAGCAAGCTAAGGTAAAAGCCAATGTGAGTACCGCAGCACCACCCGTTACTTTGGAGCAAGTTAGTCGCTTATTAGTTGATGGTCAAGAACGAATGTTGCTACTGTTCATTCAAAACATGATAGATAGATCGTTAGGGAAGCAACCCTTGGCCAATGATAGTAATGCTCCTAAGTCTAATGTTGCTGGTACTTCACAACATAACACTATGCCTCCTGAGTCATCGGCGGTACTCACGCCTCAATTTGGCATGCCGTTGAACTATTTCGAAGGTCAAAGGACTCCAGAACAGTACAACATGAACAAAACGGCCGGACCGGTTATGGGGGACCGGTTTCAACCGGTCTGACCGGTCCTGGAGCTTTGGTCGCGTATCAGTCGTCTCCTGAACCAGTTGCTAGTATGCCTCCAGTTTAGGGTGATCCTAGCTGAACAAATGGATTTGCTGGTTATTGTATTCCTCCATACACTGCTATGACATATAATACATATCCTATTCCCCCCAAAGTTCAGGTTTTTCATACAGTGCCATGCCAAACAATGGTTATTTGCAGGAATCACCATATGTACAACCCAACCAGGCACCAAATTATGCGTCGAATAATGCTAACTCCATTGTACAAAAGCCAAATGATCCTTATTATAATCAGATGCTTGAAAAACATAAAAGAGATTTGGTTGTTATGTTTAAAGAAACTTTCGCGTAGAGCTTAAAGATAAAATTCTAGTGTGTCAAAAACCTTATCTTGAGAGTTTTGATGGTATACCATATCCTCACATTTTTAAGGTGCTGGAACTTGTTAAATTCACCGAGGAGGATAGTAGAACCACATGGGAGCATGTCAGCCAATTTAATGCACAATTGGGTATTCATGGTAGTCTTGATCATTTAAAAATCAGAATGTTCCCTTTGTCATTATCTGGTACAGCTTTCTCATAGTTTTCAGCATTATCTCCAAATTCTATTCATACATGGTCTCAAGTAGAGCATAAATTTCATGAGCATTTTTACAATGGTGATAATGAATCGAGACTATCTCATTTGACATCGGTTAGGCAAAAGGTTGATGAGTCTGTTGCTGAATACAATAGAAGATTTAGAGATACAAAAAACTGATGTTATAGTTTGATTATTTCTGAAAAGGATCTTGCTGAATTAGCTCTTAAGGATTTAAGATCTCATATTAAAGAAAACCTAGAGGGCTATGAGTTTCTAACCATTAATCAAGTGCTGCAAAGAGCTTTGGCTCAAGAAAGCCGAAGTAAGGAATCTAAACCTAAATCTGATCATCTTGGTATGTGTAACGCCCGCGTTTTTACCTTATTTAAATTACAGTACAAATCGCTCGCTAAAAATATTTTTTTTAAACTTTTCCGTCGTCGGGCCCGGATCGTTCCTAAACCCCTGACCGCTCAAAACATCTCTCGACCTTTCGCCGTCTGACATCCGACATTGACCGCCAGCCTTTCTCTTTTCCTCGACCCCCGCGACGTGCCGCGTGCTCAACTCCGCACTCGCGACCGTCGCCGCGAATCCCGCCGACGCAGCTCTTTCCCCTCACGCGTCGCGTCGCACGCTCGCGACCTCGCCGCGAATCCCGCCGACGCAAGACCCCCTCCCTCCTTTTCTTTTCCCCCTACCCCTTTTCCTCTTCTTTTCTCCTTTCTCTGTTCCTGCTTCCTGCTCCCCTCGCTCCCCTGCATACGCAGCACGGCACCGAGCAGAGAGCTCAACGCCGGCCACCACCACCACCTCCGCCCTTTGACGTCTCCACAGGAGCTGCCTAACCCGGCCCTCCTCTGCGCACGCCGTACCCCCTTGCCGCATTGGCGCTCGTGCTGCCCCTGCGTGCTGCGACGCCGAGCAGTGCCGGCCGCCGCGCGTCGCCTCGCCACGGGCCACCTCCCCCTGCGCCGCACGCCCTCGGGCCGCCCTTCCCCGCTACGCGCCACCACCCCGCCCTGCGCCGCGACGACCAGCGCCACCGGCCGCCCTGCGCAGCGGCACCCCGTACCACCGCCGCCCCACTGCCATTACTGCCGCCACCGACCTCCACCGCGCCCCCTCCTTCCTGCCCTCTCCGGCCTACAAATACCCCCCCCCCCACGACGCGCCTCTCCACCACCACAAGCTCCCCCGCAACCCCTAGCCCCCTCCCCGGCCTTGCTCCACCGCCGCCGCCAGGCACCTCCGCCCGCCGCCCCTGGCCCCCGTGGGCAGCCCGCCTCACGCCGCCCCGACCCAAGGTGAGGGGTGGAATGGATTCCCCTCACTCCCCTCTCCGTGTAGCACCGTCCCCGGGCGCCGCCGTGCCCTAGGGCCGCCGGGATTGGTGGCGCCGCCGGCCCCCATCCCCTCCCCTGTCTCTGGTAACGGGAGGAGGAAGAAGGGCACTTTTGCCCTGAACCCCCTGCACCTTTTGCCCATTCCCTTAAGAGCCCACCCCCTCTTACCCTCTCTTTACAAATAAACCCCCCCTGCTCATTCTATTTAGAAAATGAACCCCTCCACTACACAAAATAGTTATAGATAGGTCCCTGACCCTTTTTAGAGTACCCTAGGTATTTCCGAAAATTCAAATCAAGCCCTCCCCTCCAAACAGTAATTACGAATAGGTCCTTAGACCCTTATTCCTTCCCTAAAACCCCGTTCGGCCTATTATTTTATGCGCCAAAAATTCCCCGTTTGCCCTGAAACTTTACCACGCCATTTCTAACATAATGTCGGCCTCGCCATCAAGGAATCCCCCGGAAATCTTCCTTCTACCATAGTTTCTTAAGCTATTCCTGATTCGGGCTTGTAAATAAAACCCTTAATCCTTTTTCCTTATGGAATGTTTGTTTGTGTGCGCCATAGATCACGAGGTGACCGAGGGAGAACCCGTCGACGAGCAGTACTGCGAGCAAGAGTCCGAGAACCAGTGCCGTGAGCCCGAACCCGAAGGACAATACCTCGATCAGGACTTCCCGGAAGGCTTTGTGAATGGCAAGTCCAATCCCATCCTTTGATGCATTCTTATCCTAGATTATAAATACAACCTATTGGCCTGTTTTTTTTGTAAAATGCATTGTTTTATTGCAAGACCTGGTTGGATAGCCACCCCTTGATTGCTATAGCCCTACCCCGATGACCTAGGATTTGCTAGGCTAGGCGTAAACTACATGACAGAGAAACCTGTTACCTATTATTCCTCTCGTTATATTGTAAACCATGATTATAAGCGCTTTACTAAGAATAAGGGTACGAGTGTTTTAGAAGATCAGAATGGGATGTTGGCTTAACCTGGCGGGATGGACGGCGTTTTCGGTGCGGAATGCCGCTTGCGTGCTTGTATCTTTGTGGTTGAGCATGAGATGTCCGTCTGGTCGGTATAAGGACGAACTGGGGTGTCATCTTGCCTAACTCTTTTATCGTACAACCACTCGACCGTTGTGTGGGCAACGGCTTAGCATAAACCCCACTAGTTGTTCTACTAGCCAAAAATGGAGAGCGGTGCGTAACGGGAGACCATGGGGAAGGGATACGATCTGTGTGAGTGATATTCCGGTTATGACTTCATGATGGTCATTAACCCCATGGTAGCTTCCGTGTTGGCTAGTTAGATTCAGCTAAGGTGGGTAATGGCTTTGTTAGGATCCGCCGCGACATTAAGGTGTTCGTAGCGCGGTACCCTACTTGTGGGTAAAAGTGTACAACCTCTGCAGAGTGTAAAATCTATTCGAATAGCCGTGTCCACGGTATTGGGCGCGTTACGGCATGGTCATTTCAATAGATGTTTCGGGATGATTGGTTTTGTGGCATAGGTTGTTTTGAAAGTACTCGGCAGTTGTGCAGTAAGCTACTGTGGACGCCGAGTCCGATGACACTAAAACTTGGATCCTTTGTGCAGGATCAACACTACTTAAGATTCGATTACTATAAAAATGTTTTGAGAAAGTGTTTTTGTTAAATAAACCCTTGCATGTGTAAAATCTTGCTTTATCGCAAATAAACCCTAACCCCACCCTTGATATAACCGTGCATGTTCTCTGTTATCACCCCCTCCGCGGATGTGGTTGGACTTGTTGAGTACCTTTGTACTCACCCTATATATATATGTGGTTTTCTCAGAGGAAGACCCGGACTACGTGATCGGAAATGACGAATAAGGGTTGTGTCCGCGCCCAACTCTGCCTGTGGTGTTGGCCCTCCGCAAGATGCTTCTGCTAGCGTGTTACTCTGAGCCCGAGCTGGATCCCGCGTGGGTCACGCTTTGGTGCATTACTATAGCTATATTATTACTAGTTATCGTCTGTATCGAGTGCCCGCCTCCTCGGAGGTTTGTACGGTAATGTACCATCTGATGTAATAAATGTGTATCAGCCTCCTGGGACTGATTTGTATATCACATTTAAGTCACCTCGGATGAGGGGACGCTTCAGGTGGTATCAGAGCCGTAGGTTGGCCGTAGGACGTGACCCTAAGAGTGAAACCCCCTTTGAACCCTAGTACTTGTTTTGATGTAGATATCTTTCTGCACAGACACTCACCACTGGTTTTTCTGCCCTGTCCCAGATGGCTGACAATGGATGGGTCAACGGAATCTGCCACGCAGAGCCCGGCCTTCCTAAATTATTATTGCTCAGCCTGGAACGCGTTGGGGTTATGGAACCACCAGAGTATGCCTACCGTGATACATCTCCGGAGGCACCCTTCGTTGTGACATTATGATTTTTGTGGAGAAGAGCACCCGCTACCCTGATGTGGACCCTTGGTTCATCTCCACCGTTGGTTTCCGCTTCACCGACACCTACCGAAAGGTCGCCCGTAAAGCCCTGCGATGGCTGTGTGTGCTTTACAGGCACCACCTTCAGCGGACCCCAATGGGATTTTTCCCACCCGCTGAGAGAAGGGACGCACTGGATTGCCTGGATGAGGGGGCTTGGACGAGAAGAAGAAGATTTAGAAGATACGGTTTCCCACCTATCCATCTACCTTACCGGCTTGGATGCACTCTACTGCGAACAGACGGCCCAACTGAGGGAGCTAATCCACGGGATTGAAAAGTTAACCCAGGAGCTGGAGGAACAACGGGCAAGGGCCGCCAGCGCTGAGTATTCCTTAGCCGCCCTCCAAGCCCAGATGCAAGAATACGAGAACCGCAACGGAATAGGTGGATGGATAGAGGAAGAAGAAGAAGAAGAAGAACCCATGGAAACCCACTGGGATAAAGGCACACAGACCGAAGATCGAAGCCTCCCAATAAAAAAGCACCCTATCATAATCGAGGAAGAGTTCCCATGATAGGATTAGCCTTCCGAGCTAGAACCATACCCTAATGACCACGTATCCATGAAAACTGTACCACCCCTGTTGTAATAATAAATATTATCTACTCTCTTTGCACCTATGCCAGATTGTTTACCCTGTCCTTGTTTTCAGATGGCTGAGAATGGGTGGACCCAGGGCGTTTGCCATGAGGAACCTGGTTTTCCCCGCCTTTTGATCAACTCTCTGGAGCGCCTCGGCATTACCGAGCGCCCAAGGTACTACAGCAGGGAGTACGAATACCTCGGTACTCGTCGCTGTAGGGTGGTTCTCTCCATCGCCAGAAGCACCCGCCACCCCGACATCGAACCTTGGCGAGTGACGGCCACAGGATTTCAACATCAGGATGCCTATCCCTTGGCCATCAGAAAAGCTCTCCGTTACCTGTGCCGGATCTTCGAAGAGCACCTCATTCCCACACCAATGAGGCTCTTTCCTCCAGTCATCAGGACGCAGGTCTGGCAGGCCCGCATGAGGAACTTGGAACGGCGCCGCCTACACGAAGACCTTTTGTACCATGTGGTCGCATACCTCGTCTCCCTGGACAAGCTCTTTGACGAGCAAGCCCAAATCTTAAGGGAGCAAACCCACCGGGCTGAGCAAGCTGAGCTTGCAGTGAGGATGCACCAAATCCGGGTGGCTCAAGCCGAGGCAAGGACCGCGGCCGCTATAAGTAGCGAAGCCGTCGCTCAGGAAAGCCTCCGGCAGATTCAGGATCGGCGCATGCAAGAGTGGACCAACGGCGGAACACCCGTCCCGGCAATCGGGGAAACCCAAGTCCTAATCGGAACACCCATCACAGGATGGGGAGGACTTTTTAGGACCCCGCAAGCTCCACCCGAAGGTACCGAAGGGACAGCTGCGGCCACCGGAGGAGGAGCCGTCGAGCGACCCCAGGAAAATGGGATCCTCGAAGACGACGAGGAAGAGCTACTCATTCCACTGGAAGTGCACTCCGCCCCAGAAGACGACTCGCCCCGTGAGTAGTATGCCTTAGAGGTGCCCCAGGGGAGAAGCCGTCCCGGCCCCGAGTTTAGAGTCGTGCCTACCCATCTGTTGTGCCTTTTGTACCCGATCGTGTAGTGCGTATTCCAGCTGTACCCACCCAAGTGTTGTACCCCAGCGTAATAAATAAAACTATCTGCACTTGTTGCTTGTTAGCCTATGTGATTGCCGGTAGTAAATGAAGTCTGCCTTTTCAAAAAAATAAAACATCCCTTACTACCAAGGCCAAGTCTCATAAGGGTTTTTGCCCAATGCACAGACGGCCACCAGGCGTAATATCAGGACCTTCCAAAGGCAGGCACATGCCACTCCAAGTGCGGAGGGGCAACAGGGCGTGCAAGGACAAGCCCCCGACCAGGAAGATCAGGAAGATCAGGAAGTGAGCCAGCAGGGAGGAGAAAGCCAAGTAGGAGCACGACATGCCCCACCACCACCGGCCATTGACCTGGTGCAAGTATTGAACAACCAGAACCTCCTACTGCAAGCTTTGACCAATGTCGTCACCAACCCAAGACCCCGTGAGCAGAATGCAAATGACAAACTGACGGCCTTTCTGAGGACCAAGCCACCCACCTTTGCAGGCTCCTACAACCCCTTGGACGCAGATGACTGGCTGCGTGTTATCAAGAGGAAACTCGAGCCGTTTGAACATGGAGACCGTGACAAAGTCCGTTTAGCCGCTCACCAACTCACTGGAACTGCTTTGGCTTGGTGGGAGAACTACTGTGCAGCTGCGCAAGATGCCTCCACTATCACTTGGAAAGAGTTTGTGGATGAATTCCATCGCTATCACATCCCAGCAGCCACCATGAAGCGCAAGGCAGATGAGTTCCGTGAACTGCAGCAAGGCAACAAGTCTGTGGAAGAGTACACATACCAGTTCATAGAACTAGCCCGCTATGCACCAGAGGAAGTAGACAAGGATGAAAAGAAGCAGGATATGTTCAGAAAGGGTTTAAATACCGAACTTAAGAAGCTGCTCTCCCCATGCATCTACCCAGACTTCAACACACTGATGAACATGGCTATCATCACTGAGAGAGCCATGGCAGAAGAAAAGAGAGACAATAAGCGTAAGTTCCTAGAAGCCAAAGCTCGTCAGCAGGACCGTTTCCAGAAACCAAGGCACTTTGGCCCTCCAATGACCAAGTCTCAAGCCCCTATGCAGTATAGGACCCAGCCACAAGCCACTAGCTCTCAAGCCCCCAACACCCAGCAAAGACAGTTCAAGAACCAAAGCACCATGAAGGTCCCACAGAGTAATACAAGCCAAGTTACTGCCAGCAGCAATCCCCGAGCATGCTACAACTGCCGTGAGACAGGACACTTCATTGCCAATTGCCCATATGCCAATAACAAGCCGGCAGCACCAGCCCTCTCCAACTCAGTGAATGGACCAAGGCCAGCCTTATCAGGAGCCAATCGTGTACCCATCCGCAATAACAATACCGGCAACAACAACCAGCAGATGGGACCGCCCCAGCAGTCCTTCGGACGAGCCCGCATCAACCACATCAACGCCCAGGAGGCTCAGGACGCTCAGGGCGTAGTGCTCGGTGAGTTCCTAGTCAGCTCAGTTTTGGCAACAATATTGTTTGATTCCGGAGCATCACATTCATTCGTATCCTCAAGTTTTATGGAAAAACACAATATACCTACAGTACTACTTAAGACACCCCTATTAACCCGAACGCCCGGAGGTGACTTTAAGTGCCGGCTGGGTTGTTCTAGGGTAAGGATCATCTTAAGTGGGGTAGAGTTCCTAGCAGACCTAGTAGTACTTAAGTCTAAAGGCATAGATGTGATCCTTGGAATGGATTGGTTAAGCCTGCACAATGGCCTTATAAGTTGTGCTGACAAGGTGGTACACCTAACCAACCCAGAAGGAGTGCAAGTAACCTGCCATACTCGGGGAAGTGGACCGGATCCGATGGTTTTTAGCGTGGAAGCCAAATTTTTGGAAGAAGTTCCAGTAATAAATGAATACTCAGACGTTTTCCCGGAAGAACTCCCAGGGATGCCGCCAGATAGGGATATAGAGTTTGTCATTGACCTTGTCCCTGGAACCTCTCCTATAGCTAAGAGACCCTATAGGATGGCAGCCTCTGAATTGGCAGAACTAAAGAAACAACTGGAAGAGTTACAACAAAGTGGGTTCATTAGGCCGAGCTCATCACCATGGGGAGCTCCGGTCTTGTTCGTCAAAAAGAAGGACGGAAGCATGAGGATGTGCGTGGATTACCGTGCACTAAATGAAGTCACCATCAAGAACAAATACCCCCTTCCCAGGATTGATGACCTCTTTGACCAGTTGAAGGGAGCCAAGTATTTCTCCAAGATAGACCTAAGGTCGGGATATCACCAGCTCAAGATTAAGGAAAGTGATATCCCAAAGACGGCTTTCGTCACCCGCTATGGGCAATATGAGTTTACCGTGATGTCTTTTGGACTCACCAATGCACCTGCTTATTTCATGAACCTCATGAATAAGGTGTTTATGGAAGAGTTAGATAAGTTTGTCGTAGTCTTCATTGACGACATACTTATATACTCCAAGAGTGTCGATGAACATGAGCAGCACCTACGGGTGATTCTGGAAAAGTTGAGGGTACACAAGCTCTACGCCAAGTTCAGCAAGTGTGAATTTTGGCTTGAGAAAGTAGCATTTCTGGGTCACATCTTGACCACGGAAGGAGTAGCAGTGGACCCCGAAAAGGTCGATGCAGTCTCCAATTGGCAGCAGCCAACCAATGTCAGTGAAATCAGGAGTTTTCTCGGTTTAGCCGGATATTACCGGAGGTTTATTGAGGGATTCTCCAAGATAGCCCGACCCATGACAGAGCTACTCAAGAAAGAGAAGAAGTTCACCTGGACCGAGACATGTGAGAGAAGCTTCCAGGAATTAAAGAGAAGACTAACAACCGCCCCGGTACTAACCTTGCCAGACATCCAACGGGACTTTATCATTTATTGTGATGCATCCCGTCAAGGATTAGGATGTGTCCTCATGCAAGGAGGGAAAGTAGTGTCATACGCTTCCCGACAACTCAAGCCTCATGAGCAAAATTACCCGACCCATGATTTGGAATTGGCAGCCGTAGTACATGCCCTCAAGATTTGGAGACACTATCTGATTGGGAATAGGTGTGAGGTCTACACAGACCATAAGAGCTTAAAATACATCTTCACCCAGCCGGAATTAAACTTAAGGCAAAGAAGGTGGTTAGAACTAGTTAAAGATTATAATGTGGTAATTCATTACCATCCTGGCAAAGCAAACGTGGTAGCAGATGCCCTAAGCCGAAAATCTTATGGACCTAAGAGTGCCCACCTTCAAGAAGAAATGGCACAATTAAATGTGCACATCGTTCCCCAGGGCTCCAGACACAAGTTGAGCGTTCAACCTACTTTGGAGGACCAGATCAGAAAGGCCCAAAGCTCAGATAAGGACTTGATGAGAATCCGCATGCATACGGGGGAAAACAAGGCACCGGATTTCAGAGTGGATGACAAAGGAACCTTATGGTACAAGGATAGGATTTGCGTGCCTAAGGAAGGAGAGTCCCGACAGACTATTATGGATGAGGCCCACAACTCGGCATATTCCATCCACCCAGGATCCACCAAGATGTATGTGGATATAAGACAAAAGTATTGGTGGAATGGAATGAAGGCGGACATTGCAAGATTCGTCGCCCATTGTGACACTTGTCAAAGGATCAAGGCTGAACATCAGAAGCCAGCAGGATTGCTACAACCCCTACCCATCCCGGTTTGGAAATGGGATGAGATAGGAATGGATTTTGTAGTGGGTTTACCCAGGACACAGAGAGGACATGACTCCATATGGGTAATAGTGGACCGACTCACAAAAGTCGCTCACTTCCTACCGGTACGGACCAATTATGGCGGTGAGAAGCTAGCCCGACTCTATGTGGACAACATAGTGAAGCTGCATGGCGTACCTAGCAGAATCGTTTCGGATAGAGGAACCCAATTCACCTCTAGGTTTTGGAAAAGTTTACATAAGGCCATGGGCACCAAGTTGGACTTCAGTTCAGCTTATCACCCGCAGACCGACGGTCAAACAGAAAGGGTGAACCAGATTATGGAGGATATGCTGAGAGCATGTGTCCTTACTTATGGCAAGGACTGGGAACAAAGTTTACCGTACGCTGAGTTTTCGTACAACAATGGTTATCAAGCGAGCTTAGGCATGTCACCATTTGAAGCTCTCTATGGGAGAAAGTGTAGGACCCCCCTGATGTGGTCAGAAGTTGGAGAGCGTGCCCTGGTTGGACCCGCGCTCGTAAAAGAAGCGGAAGAAAGAGTGGCCGAAATTAGAGAGAAACTGAAGGCCGCCCAATCCCGACAAAAGAGTTACTCAGACAAGAAGAGACGAGAAGTAAGCTTCAACCCAGGAGACTTCGTCTATCTCAAGGTTTCGCCTATTCGAGGGACTCGGAGATTTCAAGTACATGGGAAACTAGCCCCTCGGTACATCGGACCGTACCAAGTACTGAAGAGAATCGGAGCTGTAGCATACCGTCTAGAACTACCAGAAGGGATGTCCGATATACACCCAGTATTCCATGTATCCCAACTGAGAAGATGCCAGAGGGTACCCGAAAGAGAACGGGTGACGGAAAAAGAAATAGCTTTACAGAAAGATCTTCGGTACCAGGAAGTACCTGTCAAGATTTTGGACACGGTCATAAAGAGGACAAGAAACTCTGAAGTACGGATTTGCAGAGTTCAGTGGAGCAGACATGGGATAGAAGAAGCTACATGGGAACGCGAAGATGCCCTTAAGGAAGAGTTTCCCCATCTATTTAGGAACCAGCCGAATCTCGAGGACGAGATTCATTTTAAGTGGGGTAGGTTTGTAACGCCCGCGTTTTTACCTTATTTAAATTACAGTACAAATCGCTCGCTAAAAATATTTTTTTTAAACTTTTCCGTCGTCGGGCCCGGATCGTTCCTAAACCCCTGACCGCTCAAAACATCTCTCGACCTTTCGCCGTCTGACATCCCACATTGACCGCCGACGCAGCTCTTTCCCCTCACGCGTCGCGTCGCACGCTCGCGACCTCGCCGCGAATCCCGCCGACGCAAGACCCCCTCCCTCCTTTTCTTTTCCCCCTACCCCTTTTCCTCTTCTTTTCTCCTTTCTCTGTTCCTGCTTCCTGCTCCCCTCGCTCCCCTGCATACGCAGCACGGCACCGAGCAGAGAGCTCAACGCCGGCCACCACCACCACCTCCGCCCTTTGACGTCTCCACAGGAGCTGCCTAACCCGGCCCTCCTCTGCGCACGCCGTACCCCTTGCCGCATTGGCGCTCGCGCTGCCCCTGCGTGCTGCGACGCCGAGCAGTGCCGGCCGCCGCGCGTCGCCTCGCCACGGGCCACCTCCCCCTGCGCCGCACGCCCTCGGGCCGCCCTTCCCCGCTACGCGCCACCACCCCGCCCTGCGCAGCGACGACCAGCGCCACCGGCCGCCCTGCGCAGCGGAACCCCGTACCACCGCCGCCCCACTGCCATTACTGCCGCCACCGACCTCCACCGCGCTCCCTCCTTCCTGCCCTCTCCGGCCTACAAATACCCCCCCACGACGCGCCTCTCCACCACCACAAGCTCCCCCCCAACCCCTAGCCCCCTCCCCGGCCTTGCTCCACCGCCGCCGCCAGGCACCTCCGCCCGCCGCCCCTGGCCCCCGTGGGCAGCCCGCCTCACGCCGCCCCGACCCAAGGTGAGGGGTGGAATGGATTCCCCTCACTCCCCTCTCCGTGTAGCACCGTCCCCGGGCGCCGCCGTGCCCTAGGGCCGCCGGGATTGGTGGCGCCGCCGGCCCCCATCCCCTCCCCTGTCTCTGGTAACGGGAGGAGGAAGAAGGGCACTTTTGCCCTGAACCCCCTGCACCTTTTGCCCATTCCCTTAAGAGCCCACCCCCTCTTACCCTCTCTTTACAAATAAACCCCCCTGCTCATTCTATTTAGAAAATGAACCCCTCCACTACACAAAATAGTTATAGATAGGTCCCTGACCCTTTTTAGAGTACCCTAGGTATTTCCGAAAATTCAAATCAAGCCCTCCCCTCCAAACAGTAATTACGAATAGGTCCTTAGACCCTTATTCCTTCCCTAAAACCCCGTTCGGCCTATTATTTTATGCGCCAAAAATCCCCGTTTGCCCTGAAACTTTACCACGCCATTTCTAACATAATGTCGGCCTCGCCATCAAGGAATCCCCCGGAAATCTTCCTTCTACCATAGTTTCTTAAGCTATTCCTGATTCGGGCTTGTAAATAAAACCCTTAATCCTTTTTCCTTATGGAATGTTTGTTTGTGTGCGCCATAGATCACGAGGTGACCGAGGGAGAACCCGTCGACGAGCAGTACTGCGAGCAAGAGTCCGAGAACCAGTGCCGTGAGCCCGAACCCGAAGGACAATACCTCGATCAGGACTTCCCGGAAGGCTTTGTGAATGGCAAGTCCAATCCCATCCTTTGATGCATTCTTATCCTAGATTATAAATACAACCTATTGGCCTGTTTTTTTTGTAAAATGCATTGTTTTATTGCAAGACCTGGTTGGATAGCCACCCCTTGATTGCTATAGCCCTACCCCGATGACCTAGGATTTGCTAGGCTAGGCGTAAACTACATGACAGAGAAACCTGTTACCTATTATTCCTCTCGTTATATTGTAAACCATGATTATAAGCGCTTTACTAAGAATAAGGGTACGAGTGTTTTAGAAGATCAGAATGGGATGTTGGCTTAACCTGGCGGGATGGACGGCGTTTTCGGTGCGGAATGCCGCTTGCGTGCTTGTATCTTTGTGGTTGAGCATGAGATGTCCGTCTGGTCGGTATAAGGACGAACTGGGGTGTCATCTTGCCTAACTCTTTTATCGTACAACCACTCGACCGTTGTGTGGGCAACGGCTTAGCATAAACCCCACTAGTTGTTCTACTAGCCAAAATGGAGAGCGGGTGCGTAACGGGAGACCATGGGGAAGGGATACGATCTGTGTGAGTGATATTCCGGTTATGACTTCATTGATGGGTCATTAACCCCATGGTAGCTTCCGTGTTGGCTAGTTAGATTCAGCTAAGGTGGGTAATGGCTTTGTTAGGATCCGCCGCGACATTAAGGTGTTCGTAGCGCGGTACCCTACTTGTGGGTAAAGTGTACAACCTCTGCAGAGTGTAAAAATCTATTCGAATAGCCGTGTCCACGGTATTGGGCGCGTTACGGCATGGTCATTTCAATAGATGTTTCGGGATGATTGGTTTTGTGGCATAGGTTGTTTTGAAAGTACTCGGCAGTTGTGCAGTAAGCTACTGTGGACGCCGAGTCCGATGACACTAAAACTTGGATCCTTTGTGCAGGATCAACACTACTTAAGACTCGATTACTATAAAAATGTTTTGAGAAAGTGTTTTTGTTAAATAAACCCTTGCATGTGTAAAATCTTGCTTTATCGCAAATAAACCCTAACCCCACCCTTGATATAACCGTGCATGTTCTCTGTTATCACCCCCTCCGCGGATGTGGTTGGACTTGTTGAGTACCTTTGTACTCACCCTATATATATATGTGGTTTTCTCAGAGGAAGACCCGGACTACGTGATCGGAAACGACGAATAAGGGTTGTGTCCGCGCCCAACTCTGCCTGTGGTGTTGGCCCTCCGCAAGATGCTTCTGCTAGCGTGTTACTCTGAGCCCGAGCTGGATCCCGCGTGGGTCACGCTTTGGTGCATTACTATAGCTATATTATTACTAGTTATCGTCTGTATCGAGTGCCCGCCTCCTCGGAGGTTTGTACGGTAATGTACCATCTGATGTAATAAATGTGTATCAGCCTCCTGGGACTGATTTGTATATCACATTTAAGTCACCTCGGATGAGGGGACGCTTCAGTATGCATGTGCTAGATTGTGATTCCTCAGACGATGAGAGTAAAAAGATTTATGCTGCTGAATTTGTATGGTCATCTAAAGATAAGCCAAGCACTTGTGCTTCTCTAAAGCCGATTACAAAAATCGGCATGATGAAGTTAAATTCACTTTCGATGTATCTAAGTGTGATAGGATCTTTGATGAGCTAGCAAAGATTGGGAAGATTAAATTCTCTCATACTATACCGCCGATGGATGAGTTGAAAAGGCGTGCTTATTGTAAGTTTCATAATACTTGCTCTCATGCTACTAATGATTGCAATATTTTCCATAGACAAATATAGTCAGCTATAAATGAAGGACGATTGGTTATTGATGCAATGCAGGTTGATCAAAACCCTTTTCCTGAACACGCACTTGAGTTGATGAATCCAAAAGTATTGATTCAGCCAGACCAAGCCGAAAAAGCTAAAGGGAAAAATTATGATAATTGGTGAAGAAAGGTCTACGGATTCAAAGAAGGACATGAAAGTGCGAAGTAAAATGTTAGCAGATAAGATCCCTAAGTCTGCATTGAAGGCTTCAATGCCTGGGGGACATGATAGAAAAGAAGATGCCGGTTCTGCGCAAACCGGTCTTACCGGATGTGAGACCGGTCGTACCGGCCATTCTAGGAATTCTAAGAATAGATCCCAATGCAAGAATAAAGTGAGGCCGAGTTTTGAAGAGCTCCTGGCCAATTATAAGAAGAAGGGAGCTACTCAGAAGCAGAAGTATCGGCCAAATAAAGTTAAAAGCGCAAAATCATCATCAAAACCTCAAGATCAACCGGATTCTTGCCTACATCAGAGTAACAGTGCTGCTCCACCATATTCATTATTTGGATCGGTTACTCCATGGTTTTGGTCATATCCTTATTATTATTCACCTTCGGATTAGGGTAGAATGCATATGCAACCATATATTATTCAGTATCCTTCTACATATCCAAATTGTGGAGCATCGTAAAGATCAATTGTTATTAATGATAATCTGGTCAAAAGCAAGTTTGTTGACAGCAAAGAGGGTGATGAAAGCATGAAGCAAGATTCGAGGTACTTACAGCCGAGGTGGTGTCCCTCAGGCTTGACTCACACTCAAAAGAGGAAGCTACAGCGATTACGCAAACAAAAATCAGTAGAACGTCAGTCTGAAACAAAACCATCAAGGTCTGCACCAATCAGGAAGGAGTGGAGGCCGAAGAAGGTAACTTCAGCATCAACTTGAGCAAAATCAAGTTGTATGGCTGATGTATGGTTTCATCACCCTTAGAAGTAATATATAGTCGATGTATTGTTCATCATCGTCCTTAGACAATTTTGGTCCAGAAAATTACTTTTTGGCATGCAAGCTTTGCCAAAAAAACAGTGGGGCATATGTCAACATCCAAAATTGGCACGACTGCGCATATCGATCAGATCGCGTGCACAATCCGGTCAGCCCTGTTGGGGGTGACTTTGCCAAAATGGATATTTGACTTCACCATTGCGTAGCTCTCGTCGAGATGATCAAAATGCATATATAGAACGTCCGATTTGGACTTCGGATGAGAGAGTTATAACTTTTGGAAAACTTGACCCAGACCGGATCGGTCCGACCGGTTGGTTAGCGCGGTCAGACCGGTTTTGAACAGCCCAGTCCAAGTTAGGAGTTGTATTTTGACATGGAATTCGTATAAGATTCGACTCCTAATGGGTAAGACCATCCCTCCCTATAAATATAAAGGGCCACGGCCGATTGAGAGTATCTAATCATAAAAAATATATCAATCTACTACTTTTCAGTATTTTTTCTTCTCCAAACCCTAGCTCTTCCAACCCTCATACCTGCTGTTCTTCTCTTATCTTGACAGCGTTTGAGGATATTCTAAGTGGCCTGCAAACCCTAGAACAACCTAAGGTGCGCCTGCCCCGATGGGGTCCCTCCCGGGTGAGCGTTCGTTGGATCCTCATCGGGCTGTCCCAGCGAGACCGGTCTGACCGGTCCACCGTACAGGTCGGACCGGTTGGCGCAGCGGCGCTGCAAGGTGCGCCCCCGCGTGTTGCATGTTCAGTGCTCAGTATTTGGCGCGACAAGTTTTCGCGTCAACAAATTCTATCATGTCGTTGTTCAGAAACTTGTTTTATCCCGCAGCAGACCAGCCTCAAACAAGTGCTCCCTCTTTTTTAGGTACTTGTTGGGCATAAGAACTAAGATATAAAATGATCATCGTACTCTCAGTGGATGTTCTTTAAGGTGTGCATGTGTTGGATAATTTCTGGTGCATTTATGGGAGGACACCTTAGACTAGAAAAAGCTTGCCAAACGTGCCTTGAAGTTGTCGAACAACAGAGAAATATTTTGAAATTTGAAGATAGTAAAGAGCCTAGAACAGCACAAGTATTTTGAACCAGAGTGAGTATAATAAAGAGAAAATTATTACTTGACACTGGAAGATAGCTCTATTTTTCCATGGCCTTGAACATAACTTCTATCTTTCATTCATTATTTGATATCTTTGTTAATTTCGTTAGTTAAGTCGGATCAAAAGTAATATTGATTCTTTTCCTTCTTTTTTCTTGACCAAAACAACCTCCAAATCACCCGCATCTGCTGAGTTGTTGAGATGAACGCATCTGTGGTCAGTGCTTTCACTTCCTCAGTTAAAGTTGAATACGGACTGGTTTGTGTACGAAATTCCTTCTGTAATGTTTGGAGAGGAAGCAGGTGATCATCGGTTGTCGTGCTCAGTGTTTGGAATGCTGATCGGCAATTGTGGGGCTTCAAAATTACGTCGCTAAAACCACAGAACGATGAATCATCGTCACTAGCTATCCATCAGGTGTGATTGTGTGAATCAAGACAAAGCACCGCGGTTGTATAACAGCAGACATGGATCTTTATATTGCAAGAGGCTATTTCCTGGTGCATTTCCAGTCATAAAATGTTTTATGTTTTGAGCTTTGTTACAATGATCGTTAAGTACCGGTAGTAGTACTTCCATGTACCTTTTCTTCCATATTTTTCCACCGCCTTTGTCATATCGGTTATCAAAGTTTCCTTGTATACTTCGCCCGGTAATCGCCCTTGGAATAGTATAAAAGGAGGAGCTCACCTCTCACACAAGCCCACAACATTTTGGCGAAGAAGAGAAGGGGACTCCACCTTTTAGAGGTACATATTAGAGTAGGTTAGGGAGTGTGTGGAGGAGAAGTTTTAAGAGAAGAGCTGGAGTTGTCAGCCTCCCTCTATTTGTACATCAGCGGACACGAACCACCTTTTGAGTAAGTATACAGGTTTCGCCTACGGTGGTGAGTTCTTATTAAAGCTAAGTCTTTTTTGTCATTCACTTACGGGATTATTGTCCGTTCTTAGTTTAAAGACTTAATCTTAAGATAGAGTCTGGCCAGAGCTAGAAGTAGTAATCAAAGCGTAGATGTAGTGTCTAGGCTTGAAGTTACCTTTGCTACCCTTCCCACGGTCTATCGGGATAGGTGGCAGCTGGTGACAACCCTATTTGTCCCTTGTAGTCCCTCATGTTCGGGTTGGATGTAGAGCTAATAGCCGTATACGTTTGGCAAACCAGGTGTAAGCCGGTGCCCGAAGCAAGCAAGAAGTAGCTAACTTATCTTTCCTAAGAGTCTCTATCCTTAGACAACCACACTACCCAAGATCATTCTATCTTTTCTCTTTTCCACCAACATATATGGTGATGATCCATGATGAACTCGTGTGACATATTATAAAAACATCATAGATAGCTCCAATCTATGACGGTCTCTAAGTGAGGTGATATTTGTATGACGAACTAGTAAATACCGTCACGGATGGATGAATGTAATCATAACAGATATGAGAACATAATCGTCACATATTTGTTTGACATCCCTTTTTTATTTCTATGACGCTCTGCTCATAACAAATTAGTCATTGTGCCAACGTGTTACCGACGTGTCATGCTGGTGTGGCCACAGCTTGTTGGCTCACTCACTTGATGGTGGAACCCACCTGTCAGGGTGAAAATATTTGCAAAAATTATAAGACTGTCTGGTACTCGAACACAAGACCACTCGAGTCACGTATGGTGGCTTAAACTGAGCGCTGTTGGTTGCGGATTCTTTTTCATCATTTATTCAATTGTACGAAGTATCATCGTATACAATACTCAAACACACAGATGAATTGGCGGCTCGTTTGGTTGGGGTAACTAGTGCAAGGGAATGAGAGTTCAGAAATATAAGATTAAAATTCTCTTGTTTGTTTTGTTGGAGAGGGAGAGGATGGGGAAAGGGAGTCTAAAGACTCAATTCCCACCGATCTCTTGCTATGGGGAGGGGTGGTAATTGAGAGAGAATTTTGCTTTAACATGAAAATAAATGATCTAAACCGTTCATCATAACTTACGATATGATTTCTCACGTCAAAACCCACATACCAAACAAAGGATATTAATTCCCTCTCTAACTCCCTCTCTTAATTCCCTTCACGAATCAAACAAGGGATTGGGACTAAAAATCAAACTCCCAAATGAATTCCCTCCATCAACTCCGACCGCTAATTCCCATGCATCTTTCTATTTAGTTGCCAAACGCACCCTGGGGACTTAGATGTTCCCGACCCCTACCGCTCATCCCGCGACGGCGACCCTTGCTCCACCGACGATGGGATAGCAAGGGGGTGAAGATCTGAGCCCTTCACAGCTTCAGCAAGCCCCACCAGACCACCCATTTGACGAGCCGGCCAGCGGAGTACGCCGCAGAAGCTCATCCAGCCCCATTGCCGCACCGACCAGTGTTGTCCGCCGCACCAGCTTGGGCTACCCGCTCCCCATCCATGTCCACGATTGGGATGGTATGTCTCTTGATTCACAAATTTATTAAAGGTTTAGATTAATGCAGGCTGTAAATTGTTAGTTGATTTTTTGTTTGGATCTAGGGTTATAATTTAGCCTATTGATGTGTGCTGATTTTCATAATTTCTGTAATGTTTGAAATAGATGGACAGAAAATGGATACATGGTAGCCTCTTTTCGCCTGAATATGTTGCTGGTGTGAAATCTTTCATGGCATTTGTGCGGGCAAGATTTGTTGTTGATGCTGAAATTTTGTGCCCATGTAGCCGGTGCCTTAACCAAAAATACTTGGATCAAAATCTTGTTGAGAAGCACATATTGATCCATGGCATGTCCAGTACATATACAAGGTGGATACACTATGGAGAGGACAATGAAGTTCATGTTTTGGAAGGACCAGTAAATAAGGATGCACATGCTGATCATGTGGTAGAGGACAACAATGTTGGTGATAGAATTGAAGTGATGTTAGGTGACCTTTACAGATCAGAAGAACAAGCTGCAAATGAAGTTGCACATGAAGAAGAAAGCCAACCACGTGAAACCGATTCTTTTTTTGCTCATATGATGGAAGAGGCTAAGCGTGAGCTATATCCTGGTTGCAGCAATTTTTCAAGGTTCTCCTTTGTGGTTAAGATGCTTCATATGAAGTCATACTATAGGATCAGCAATTCAGCATTTTCTGTATTTTTGAAGATGTTGTCTGAAGCTTTCCCCAAGTTCAATTCACTTCCGAAATCATATCAAGAAGCAAAGAAAATGCTGAGTGAATTAGGACTTGGTTATGTATCAATTCATGTGTGCCCTAACAATTGTGTGCTGTTTAGAAAGGCAAATGAGAAACTTGATAAACTGCCCAGTTTGTGGTGCATCAAGATGGAACGATCGTAAAAGAAAGAAGATTCCAGAGAAAGTCTTGCGGCATTTTCCATTGGTACCACGATGTTTGTTTCCAAACGAACAGCTGAGGAAGCACAATGGCATAAGTTAATGAGGACACCTAAGGAGAAGGAAATGTCCCATCCAGCTGATGGTGAGGCATGGAGAGATTTTGACAAACGTTGGCCAGGTTTTGCAGGAGATGCAAGGAACCTCAAACTTGGGCTCGCTACTGATGGTTTCAATCCTTTTGGCAACATGAGATCATCTTACAGCATGTGGCCTGTTTTTGTTATTCCATACAACCTACCACCTTGGTTATGCATGGATGAATCTAATTTCATGATGGCTTTGCTGATCCCTGGACCAAATCGCCAGGGAAGGACTTTGATGTATTTCTGCAACCTCTTGTAGAAGATTTAGTTAATCTTTTGAAAGGTGTGCCTACCTATGATGCTAGCAGTGACACAGTGTTTGATCTCCGTGCTGCAGTTTTGTGGTGCATTCAGGACTATCTAGCTTTGGGTACTCTTTCGGCCGTACCACAAGAGGCTACATTCCATAAGGAACAAGCTTTGTTATCTTGGGCATTGCCGTTTCCTTCCAAGGGGCCATCGCTTGTGCAAGAATAATGAATTTGCCTCTCTGCATGAAAGCAAAGAAAAGCTAGGTACGTTCACAAGGGAAGAGCTCCTAGCCGAATTGGAAAAGGTTAAAGATGTTAGACAAGGACAAAAAAGGAAGTGCTTAGAGAAATGTGTGCCAATTTGGGACTGGAGGGTTAGTTTGTGGGACTTACCATATTGGCCATATTTGAAGCTAATGTCATACCCGGGGCCACGCACATGGCATAGACTTTCTAGAATAAGGCATGGGGCATGTTTCATACCTTATACCTGTTGTAGGCTATTCAGCCATGAGTAGAACTAGTTGGAATAGAAGGAAACTATCCGAGTAGCACTTGGGTAGGACTAGTAAGCTCGTATCTGGCTAGGAGATCTGTAACTCTATCCTCCCAAGGGCGTGCAGGGACCCCCTCCAAACCAATCCACATCTAAGGCAATACAAACCACCACATAGGATGTAGGGTATTACGCACTCGGCAGCTTGAAGCTGTCTAAAGTTTCGTGTTCCTTGCACCTTTGAGTTCCAGATCTTGGTGACACCCTACCTACAACCTACCACCTCGGGGGTATCCCTCGGTGGGCTTGGCGATAAAACATCGACAGATGGCACGCTAGGTAGGAGTGATCATTGATGATCACGAGGCGAACTCGATGGTAATTTTCAACTCCACCGCTGTACCTCAAGAGGGTACAACCTTCATCTTCGGCTCCTGGGTCTGCATCGCTAATGGTTGAGGTGGTTTCAGCAGCTACCTCACCAACCCCAAGGAGCTAGAGGCACCGTCGCCTGTCTCCGGTCACGATGTCGATATTCTAGCTGACGAACTCGGCGAAATTTGACTTCCGATCTAATCGGTAACCATGCAAGTTGTCTCAGAGCAATCCCCCGTTTTTGGATCAACTCCGACGATCTACTCGCCAAGATCGACCAAGTTGGTTGCAACATCGCCAAATGCATCAGACTTGTAGAAGCCACTCTTCAAAGCCTTAGCAACCTAGATCCCCCGACTCGGAAGCACTCTGAGACACTTAGTTGGCCTCTTGCCGGTGCTAGTGACATCTTCTCCTTGATCGATTGGGTCGACCGATCCATCACCGAGTGCATCGAGCTTGCAGAAAACACACTCCATCCCAGGGAGTCAGAAGCACCTGCAACAACGTTCAACTGCAATTTTGATGACTTCATCAACCAACTCGGAAAGGTAGTGTCTCCTGACCTAGTTAGGGAAATCGAGCACAACTCCAAGTCCCTCTCCGCATTGGAGGAAGATTTGGATCGTCTACTACAACTCAGAGGAGGAGAAGCCACCGCACGTCGGGGGCTCCCATCTTCGACAATTTCTCGGATTCTAATGATGACGCTACGCCCTTATTAAGCAGTCACCAGGGTCTGATGATGACACTAACTCTGTCAGGATAGCTCGGGCAACGGAAGGGCATGAAACCTTCCAAACTACTAGACCTCAACTTAGTCCGCTCCGCTAATGATTTTAGCAAACTCCCATTCCAGGAAGGCAGGCCTCTCGCTCCCTCCGACAAAGAAGAAGGTCTAGCCACACCAAGAATAGGAAACTACATGCCAGAATGAGTAGTATGCACAACACAGAGGAGGAAGCCTTGGAGCATATCCAACTGGATGATTACTATATCGATGATGATGATGACGACTACTACTTCTCCGATACACCTGGTCCAAGCACGACCACGACCGGTGGCTTCAACAGCGGCGAGTTACCTGAATGTGCTTTCGACACCATGGACGTAGTGAAGATAGAAGATGAAGACGACGTTAGAAAGGAATGTCATAGGCTTAGGAACACCAAACGTGCCTAGGCGTAGGCAACGCACATTGGAGCAGCATCGGCTTGGCAACCTCTATGACTTCTCCACGACCGATCTTCGCAATGTCATCAACATTGGCCGGGACGCTCGCAATGTCATCATCGCCAGGCAGCAAGAGTACATTGATGTGGAAGCCTACAGCCTTACCAATTAGCACATTCCTCAAAACTACTTACACTCAACATGGAAACGCAAGCAGGACGCCCCTGATGCAACAATGGAGCAACCACCTCGAGGGAAGAAAGTTCTTAGCTCGCAGGAACGCTTTGAAAAGGTCCTCCACAGGTATTGCCCATGGCATTCGGGCACTACGCACTCCGCCTTCGAATGCCACCACCTCCGAAGGGCCTTGGGAGCTCCACCACTCAAAAATGCCAGGAAGAACGACCATGAGGAAAGCAAAAAAAACCCACTCGGATAACGATTCGTGCCAAAATTAACACACGATTCAAGGAGGTTTAACTTTTAGGGTTTCTTTTGTAACCATTTCTTCAGGGATTCTATCTCGGACCAAGGGGTTCCTTCAAATTTAAACCCCAAAAGTTTTCATTTAACCACTATGTCGAAAAAAGGACTACTTCATTCGGTGCTCTTCGACTACCTTTTTTAGATCCTGGCAGCTCCAGCCACGAGTAAACTTACTTGGGGCTTGTGGCCACAGGCTCTACAAAATTTGACTACCCTTTTGTAGATCCTTGCAGCTACATCCATGAGTAAACTTACTTGGGGTTGCGGCCACATGCACTACAAAATTTGACTACCTTTTTTGTAGACCCTGGCGGCTACAGCCACGAGTAAACTTACCTGGGGGTTACGGCCACAGGCTCTACAAAAATCCGACAACCTTTTTTGTAGACCCTGGGAACTCCATTCACGAGTAAGTTCACTTGGGAGCTGCAGCTGCAGGCTCTACAAAACTCCACAATCCCGTTGTAGACCTACATCCACAAGTAAACTTACTCGGGGGATGTACCAGGGTTACATCAATGAAGAATTGGGTTGGCCCCCCAAACAACTACTTTTGTGTAACACCCTAGGTGTTTAAAATCCTAAGCAAGAAAATCTAAACATAGCATTATGCATAATAACCCAAAATCATTGAAACAATGCATCTAATTATGTGTGTGCATATGCATGTGTATGAATGTGTATGTGCATGTGTATGTATGTGTGTATGTGAGATTTTTTCCTTTTATGTTTATAATCTTTCATGCTCCACTTCTCATGACAAATGTAGTATAAAAACACACTCATATTTTAGTGCCTTACAAGTTTACTTAAACGGCCTTTTGCAAATCCAAATTTTTAAACTCATAAAAAGACTAGAAATTCAAATCCTAGTTGTCTTAAATTTAAAATAACTTATAAATCATGACTCTAATAAACTTTTGCCTAAAACAAAAGTTGTAGATTAGGGAATTCTCTACAACTTTCATGTCCAAACTTTTTCGAGTTTCCATGCAAAAGCTTGAGAAAAATTGAAGCCAAACTGAGTTGACCCTGGTGATCTCTCTTCTTTCTCTCTCTTCATACTCTCTCCTTCCTCCTCCCTCTCCCGACCATGGTAGAGTGGCATCGCCACGTCGCTGCCAATGATCGCCAACAGCAAGCCGCCAAGAGCCTCCGCCCGACCAGCCCCCGACAGCACATCTCCCTTCGCCCCGAAGCAATCCCGGCACCCAGCTCGCGCGTGCCACGCAGCTGGCAATGCCCGACGACCGAGCCACGATGCGCCGGCGATGCTGCGGCCTTGTCCCAGCTGCACCTCCCTCAGCTTGGCCGCGCCCAGCCCCTCCTACCCCTGTGCGTCTATAAAAGGGCTGCATCGAGACCCTGCTCATGCGCATCCGAATAGTGAGTACCACCATCACGGCGCCTTTAGCGCCGCCACCCAAGCCCCACGCCGAGCTCCCCCTTCCGCTCCACTTCCACCCGGGTCAAGCCCCTGACTCGGTTCCCCATGGCCCCCTGAAGCTCCCTGACCTCCCCACGCCGCCCTTCCTCGCGGACCACCACCGCCCACCGCCCGCACCTCGTCAGAGCTCCTGCTCACCGCCGGCAGCCCAACTCCGGCCACCCAAGCACCAACCGAAGCCATAACAAGGTAGCCCTCACTTCACTCATTCTCCCCCACCCCTTTCCACTCGCCTCCGACTAGCTCCTCGCCGAAATTTGACCGCCAACCATGGCAGCCCCACCTAGGGACTACATTGAAATCGCCAAGTTCTTTTTAGGGTCCTTTCTGCTAGATCCAGGGACCTATCTACGAGAACTCGAGTTAACTTTTGTTTTCAAGAGGCTGTCAATTGTAAAATCAATCTAAAATCATAGAAAAATTAGAAAAATGCAAACTAAAATTTGTTGTGACCCTCCTGATGAGTCCTACAACTTTCGCGCAGAAGGATGACCATTTACAAAGTATAACTTGATCTAAATTTAATCTTGTTTAAATAGGCCATAAATGTATCTCTTGATGTAGGACAGTACTGTGGATGATTTTTGGACTGTAAGCTAGTCTCTGCATGTTAAGACTTGTGTAAAAATCTCAAGGCCAGAACAAGTCTCTATGAGTAGTTTTTGTTGGACCTTGTTTGATGTGCTACTTTGCTAGAGTTGTTTGTTCGTGCTATTCTATTGATATGTTAGGGTTGAAACTTTTAAAGTAGAGTAACCTTGATGCACAAATGTTATGGACAAAGTTTGGAACTTTTTACTTCTGTCTAACTTGCTCATACATTTTTAGTTAAGAAAAACTACATTAAATCAAAGTAACTAGTTCTGGTGCTTAGAAAAATAAAAAATTTTAACGAGAGACTACCTTTGAGTAGATTATCATGTTGGAAAAGTTTGAAACACATAAATTTTGTGGAACTACCTGTAGAAATAAATCTTGATTAATATAGATGTATCTTGACTTATTTTCTATGCTTTGTATCTTGCACAACTAAAATCTGAAAAATTTACAGTAGACTCACCATAAGTTTAGGAGTACTTAATAAAATGTTGAGCACCAGTTTTTACATGGTTTGTTTTGTATAAATGGATCTTGATCCTAGCAGTAGCTGTTTAATGTATTTTTCATGATTAATCTGCTAAATGAAAATAACTGGTAATTTTACAGTGAGTTTGTACTTAAGTAATGTGCTCGACATAAAAATCTCAACACCAGAAACTATCTCTAGTAGTTGTTTTATTGTTAATCCATGCTTAGTTTTGAAAAATGGCTGTTTATGAAATGACAAAACCCCTCACTTACTTGATGAAGTTAGAAACTTAATGAAGTTAGTTAATCTAGATATTACTCAATAAATGACTGCGCAAGGAAAAGAAAATAAAGTGTTTTACAACTTAACTTGAGTTTTGTTGAATTACAACTATATAGTGAAATAGTTATTTATCTTGTAGCAGTAAACACAACTCATACATATGCATTCATATAGAACTGACGACTCTCACTAATGGAACCTACGAGCTGGTGCCGGAGTACGAGAGTAAGCAGCACGAAGTTAAGTTAATCTAACTGAAGTTGCTGAAGACCCGAACCAAAGTTCGGAAGAGCCCAAGGCTATATTTGCTCAAGAAGGCAAGCCCTGGAGCATAACCCCTACTTTTAAACTTATGCAACTTTTACTCATATATGGTATTGTGCATTAAGTTTGTAGGAGTGGATTGAAACCCTAGATGCATGATCCTAGGTACCTATAATATGAACACTAGCATATGTTGGTCGCTTGGTTGCCATGCTAATAGGACTCTGGTAAAAGTCGAGTGATTTCCTATCACTCGTGAGATATAAGAGTTGCTTGTTTTACTTATGTTGGAATCATAAGATCGATGGATGGGGCTATGTTACGATATTCCTATTGATGATTGAGGCTCCGTCTGTTTAGAGAAAATGCTAAGGTCGCGGTGTATGGTAGTGGTAGTTAAGTTTTTGAACATACTAACCACATGCCGAGAATATGGTAATCGATAAGCTTAAGTACCTGATTGAACCGGGGCTGCAACATAACACCCACCATCTTGACGTTGTTCCCATGGGCACATGGTGAGTGCAAGAGTAGCCATGGCCCGGCGGTGTTCCGTGGTTCGTGGACCTCTGTACTCGAGGACGGTGGCCCTGTTCCATGAAACGGGAATAAAGGGGAAAAGTTGCACGTGTGACTCTGCGAGTAACCATGTGACGTGTGTTTAGGTTTCCTCTTGCAAGGTTAAGAAATTTGATTCGAATTATTCATTTCTTGCGGCCATTGAGACTGCTTAACCCTTTTACCGCATAGAGTAAGAAGAGGAACAATGATGATGATTAATCTGGTTGGATGCTCAATTAATTATTTTCCACCATGCGTTATTTGGATAGTTGCTTACCTAGAATGGTTAATCAACTAGTACCTGATGCTAAAACTTGAAAGCAAGGACTCACTCTTAGATGCTTTTTGGAAAAAAACAACTCTCGGCCAAAAGCCTTACATGTCTAGGAGTCAGCTAAGTATATGCCACTAGTCGGGTAAGCCTTGCTGAGTATTAGTATACTTAGCCTTGCTTGTGGCTTTGTTTTCAGGTGAGACCTTTGAGGATATGGTTGCTAGTTTGACTTGGCCGTGTACTCTTCCTCCTGGTTGTTTGGTGGAATGGGATGCGTCCCCAACCAACGATGATAATGCTGAATGATGTCATGTAAGGGTTTCATCATGATATCTTGTATCATCGTTAGAACTATCGTTTATTTTCCGCTACACTATTAAAGTCTGAAAGTACTTGTCTATGAATATTTTCGAACTTGATTTGTAATAATAATTCCTATTGAACTCTGTGATGTAAAATTTATGGATTGTTGTAATCTCTGGGCTCACCTTCGTGTGGGTTGTATGTATGCATAGTTTTGATCAAAATTCCAGTGGTTGCATTGGGATGTCACCTGACAAACTGTTATTTTACTCCGTTTCAAGTGCATGTTAGCCCGGATTGCCTCTATGGTGATGGTTAGCGCACTTAAGCTGGATTAATTGAGACGGTTTTGCCACATTTTGTCTCCAAGGTTGACCCCGAGGGCTCTAGTCATGCGTACTAACAACATGCTAACTACGATAAGTCATCTGGATTGCTCGGAGGTCAACACTATGAGCTCTATCGACACTACTACTCCACCACAGCCAACCATGGCTAAGTTGCAAGGCCACTTGCATATATTCCGACTACTTCGAGCACTATCCTACATGATTCAGCAGAATTAGTTGTGCCAAGTCACCACAAGAACATCGAAGAGGTCCTCAAACCTACACAACTCGAGCAATCCAGTATCGCATCATGCGAGTAAATCCTAATTCACTTAAGTCCCTGCGCGGGGCTAACCATCGAACGCTAAGCTATCGACTACACCTAGAGTCGTTGCATGTGACACCCTAGGTGTCAAATTTGTATCACACTAGGAAAGAAATTGTAATAAATATGTTGAATTATATAAAATTTGGGTGTTTATGTGAAAATAAGGACTTATGTGTAATTTTTGCAAAAGTATGGGTCCTTTTATGCAAAATATTTGAAGTACAAAAGTAACTTTCAAAGTTTACTTAGGGCCAAAGTGTAAGAATGCAAGTCATCATGACATTACATGAAAACTTGCAATTATGTCCAAAACTGCATAAAATTTACCTTAATAAGGACAAAACCTTATCAAGTTTGATTTTAGTACAAAATTTAAAATTAAAGCTTTGTACTTTAGGTTTTTGAACTTGAACCCTAAAGCAATATTGTAGGGTTTGAAAAATTCTACAACTTCTATTTTGATCATTTTCTCATTAGGATTTTGGATTAGTGGGAAATCTTACTTTATAGTGAGGTCCTTGGACTTTCTGTTTTTGCAAAAAAGTCCCTCGGACCCCCCCTCTCTTCTTCTTCCTCTGGCGCCCTGCTCTGCTCCTCTGCTCCCCTCTGCCGCCGACTGCCAGCGCGGCCCACCACCGCTCCAGCTCCTCCCCAGCGCCACCTCCTGCTCGGGCGGACTCCACGCGTCGCTCTTCCCCTTCCCCGGGCCTGCTCCTCTCCCCTGCTGTCCTCCTCCGCGAGTGCCACGGCCACCAGAGCTCACTGCCGGCCGCCGCGCATGCCACCGTCGTTGCCAGCTCCTGCTCACGCGCGTAGCGCCCCTCCCGGCCTTAAAACATGCTCAACAGCTGCTCCACGATCTTCTTTACTCACTCACGCACTTCTCTTCCATGGCATTTCCTTTCCCCGAGCGTAGCCCCTCGCCGGAGCGCCGCCGCAGCCTCTGGCCGCCGTCGCCAGCCGCCCACGCCACCTCCCACCCGCGATCTAGTGGTCCAGTAGCACTACCGCGACTCCCTGCAGCTCACTGACCCATCCATTTTCACTCTCCCGCACCCGAGCATTGTCTCCCATAGTGCCGGCAAGCTCAAGCTCCGCCACCGCTCGGCCTCACCGTCGACTCACCACGACAGAGCCCCTCAGCCCCCGCCCAGGGCACCAGCAGCACTACATCACCACGCAGAAGCTTCCCAGCAACTTCTTCACCGCCCTCCGGCACCCCAGCCACCGGAACCACCTCGCCGGTGAGCTTCTGTTCCCGGCGAAGCCATCCTTCCGCCCCTCCTCCGACCAATCCAACCGCCCCAGTAGCTTCCTCTTCTCCTGCTGCAGCTGCTGGACCAGAACTTGACCGCCCTCCTCGCCGGGAAACTTCTCGCCGACGAGCTCCTCTTCGCCGCCGCCTCGGCTGCCATGGGAAACCCACCTCCGGTCAACTCTTCTCCTTCCCAAGCCCACCCTAGACGCGCCTTGAGCTCCTGATGCTCGTGAGCCAATCCTCCTCCACCCCCGACACCGCCCCTCACCGGAATTTGGCCGGCGATGTCCCTACCCCTTCTTCCCCGATGAGCAAGGACCCAATTGCTTTGATTTCAATCTTTCTAGGGTTCTGTCTGTAAATATTCCAGTCCCTTCCCCAAATTCAAATCAGTGAACTTCTAAAATGTGTAAAAATTTGTAGCAAATTCAGAAAAATATCAAACTAGTTGGGTTTGAATCCTTGTATTAAATACTACAACTTTTGTATTATGATCATAAGATGAATATGTGTATTTTGTGCTGCAATTTAATTAGTAGCTAATGGGTACTTTAATTAGATCTTTTGATCCATAGCAGTGCTGAGGCTCAAATTTGAAACATGAGATGTATGTGCCATAAATAGAGCTATGTAAAATTTGGAAGCTCAGCACAGCTCTCTAGCTATGATGTTTAGATAACCTTGCTTTATGTTGATAAAAGTTTCATAATTTAATTCCAAATGCATCTCTTCATGTATATAGCTGAAAATTTTACCTTAGCTTTGTTTTAGTATTTGTAATCCAAGATAAATGTTTGAGAGTCAGCACCCTAGTGTAGCTTTAGTAATGAAATTTAAGGTTAGATTCAAAGGAAATCCATGAACAATAATTCTAGCTCATGAAAAAATATCAAAATAAAGTAGAATGATGCCTTTGAGTAGTGTGGCATGTCCACAAATTTTCAACCTATGATCATCTGTAGAGCAGCCAGGATAAATAGAACTTGATATAGTAGTGTTATGTTTGATTATTTTTGTAGCTCTATTCCTGTAGAAATAAAAATTAGATAAATTTACAGTAAATGTAATTAGACTAAAAGCAATGCTTAGCTAATTTGGTAGCTTCAATATTGAAAGTACATTGCTCTGTGAAATTCATTCAATTTAAACATGTTGTTTAATATAGTTAACTAGGTTAGTTTATGCTCGATAAATGACTGCCCAGTAGAAGAGTAAATGATTTGTTTGATGAGTAAACTCTTTTTTATTGGATTGCAACTTTATCAAGAAATGAAAAGAAAATGTATGCATCCATTAAACCACATCTTTGCATATCATATAGACTCAACCACTCTCGCCGACGGAGACTACGAATTGATCCCGAAACCCGAAGTGGAAATTTCTGAAGACCCCGGGAACGTCGTCGGAAATCTAACTGAAACTCCAAACCAAAGTTCGGAAAACTTTGACACTCCTGCCCCCAGCCCCACTCAAGAAGGCAAGCCCCGGACACAAACCCGCTACTTTATTTACACTGCAATCTACATTTATATATATACTTGTGCATTAAGTTCTTAGGAGTTGTCTGAAAACCCTAGTTGCATATTCCTAGGAACCAATGTACTGAATACTAGAACTTGAGTCCGAATAGCTGCTATGCTAATAGAATCGGTAGAAGTTGAGTGATTGCCTGTCACTCACGAGCTTTATAGGAATTGTAGTGTTTACATTCCTGTAATCACTATAAGGATGATGGACGGGATCTATGTGAAGTATCATGGTTGCGATGATACCCCATCTATGTTGATGAATATGGCTAAGGTCGCAGAGTGTGGTAGCGGTGGTTAAGCATTTGAAAGTACTAGCCACATGCCGTGAAATATGGTAAGCGGTAAGCCTAGTAATCAATCGGCCTGGCAAGTGGACATACCTCCCACCACTCGCATTTGGTTTTTTCCGGTTACTCGCTTCGACGTGTGGGAATACGTGTTGCAGGGCAACAGGAGTACGGTCATGTAGTCGCGCTACAGACGTACGTCCTGCACATTGGATGTGCGTATGGTCCTGCAGTCGCTTGTGGTGGATCTGATCCACGAGTCGGAATGTAAGGCAAACGGTTGCTTCGGAACAATCGTTGGATGTTCCAAGCGTGTGAGTTAGATTTGCCCTTGCAAGGTTATGAAACTCGATTCAGAATCGTCCGTTTCTCGCGGAGATTGAGACTGCTTCATTCCTTTGCCACATAGAGTAACAAGAGCAACCTTATGGTTATCAAAGATGATGTTTGTTTAAAAGATTCTACCATGCTTGAATAGTTATAGTTGCTTACGTAGAATGGATAATCAACTAGAATCTGAAAGCTAAAAATTTGAAAGTAAGGATCTACTCTTTGATGCTTTTCAGCTGAAAACTAAACCCAAAACTATTTAAAGCCTTCATAGTCTAGTTACATGACTAAGTATACCATGAAACGGGTAAGCTTTGCCGAGTATTAGGATACTCAGCCTTGCATTGTAACTTTTGTTCCAGGTAATCCCCCTGAGGACTCTACTCTGCCTGTGCCATGGCCTTATGCTCTGCCCGATGGTTGGTCCGTGGAATGGGACCCGTCCCCGGCCAACACTGATCATACCGAGTGATGTCATGCCAGGGCTTAGCATGATGTCCGTATTGGCGACGTGTATAGTTGTCGTATTTTAAATTCCGCTGCCGTGAACTTGAAACTTAAACTGGTTGGTAATAATTCCTATCAGTTTGGGACGTATGCTACTTTTGGAAACTCTTGTAATATAAATGCCTGTGATGTAAAATATTATGGCGACTGTATCTCTGGACTCGCCTTCGTGCGAGGTACTTTTTTTTTATCCTACTTTCGGTGGTTTATCGGGACGTTACCCGACAGGCCAAGGGGTTACACCGTTTGAAGTACGATTGGAGCCCTTGAGAAAGGACTTGCGTACTTGAGCCGATGTAATTCAGGTTGGCTCTGCCACAGCTGGTATCAGAGCCAGGGTAACAAGTGTACCCTGGAGATATGATTAGCCTTAAAAATGTTTTTAGTATAAAATTTGGCCAACAAAGTATTTGGCAAAAATACGTTGGACTCGTTAATGATTGTGCTTAGTACGTAAAGCCCTAGGGTGATGTTTATTAAGGGAATTAGAGGTGGCTATAACATGTATATGTATATATATAACTCTAACTACCAGCATTACATTTCCGTCAAAATTTACATTCCTGCACAACACCAATCTTACATTTGGAAACGACACCTTTGATGGTAAGGTAAGAAGGTAAGGATCCTCAGCTAACTGGGGAGTTAGCCTTCCCATCGGTGATGTGAACCGAACGCTGTTTCTCAAGCAGTGGCCTACTTGAGATGCTGCCAATATATCAACTTAGGTTGAATATATTGGGAGTATATGGTTCGGCGCAGGGTATGGCGATCGCTGTTCATACCTCCGTATTTTTGCGGTACCCCCGTGAATATGTTGTTTCGATTACGTATGTTAATATTATCTGTACGGCGGTAATTGTACAGATGCTGTTTCTATAGTGAACAGTAATGATTGGAAACGCTTTCATGACATGCTGGCATGAAAGGTTCATTGGATATATATTATGGTCTTCTGCAGGTACACTAACCACGATTAAGAGGTTAAGACGGATAGGGCTTATCGACTAGATATTAGTGAGAGACGTATTAATTATGCCACCGAAACTAACCACGTAAGTCCGAAGATATTTGGCAATTATTTTGGTTGTGAGGTCGAATAGTATGTGCATGCATAATCCATTAACAAACAAAATGAGTGCTTGAATGTGTTGTTCTTTTAAGGACAGGTAAAGTGTTGTCTATCTTTAGTGTGGTTTTAATAGAATCCTTGTGGTAGCCTTAGTTGAGTATTTTAAACATCCATCTGATTTCCAGCCTTTGCTGTTACCAGAATCGATTGTCTTGTTCCATTTACCTTGTGAGTTCTCAGCAGGGTAAATGAATCTCATCATCTGAATTCTTGTTTCAGATGGCGGCTCCTTCAAACATTTTCTGGGATCGTGCAGGGCATCTCCATACCAATGCCTTGCACTGGGAGGGTTTTCCCCATCTTTTATGGGAATCACTTAGTTTATTCTTCTACACCGAGTCTCCCCAGTATGATGGAGTGGAGTATAGGGAGGAAGGTGTTCCGCGATGCAGAGTCAAGATGACTATTCCTCAGCATCCTTTCCGTTCTCAGTGGCACCCCATCGATGTCGATGTGGTTGGCTATCGTCTTGTCGACACCATTGAGACTGCCGCTCTTGAGGCCATCCAGCATCCCATGGAAGTTGCCGGGCATCCCATCGGTCTAGTCCCTGCCATAGATTCCAGTGATCCTGAGTGGAATTTCAAGATAGCCCATTATGGCCATATGTGTGGTAGAACCAACCTGAATTACACCGGCTCAAGTACGCGAGTCCATTTCCGAGGGCTCCAACGTACTTCAAACGGTATAATCCCTTGGCCTGTCGGGTAACGTCCCGATAAACCACCGATGCAGGATCAAACAAGGTACCTCGCACGAAGGCGAGTCCAGAGATACAATCACCGTCATATTTTACATCACTGGCATTTATATTACACAAGTTGTCAAAAGTAGAATCAGTTCTAAACTGATAGGATTTATTACAAACCAGTTCCAGTTTTCATGTTTACGGCAGCGGAATCTTAAGCACAACCACTATACACATCGCCAGTACGGATATCATGCTAAGCCCTAGCAACATATCACTCGGTAGGGATCAGTGTTGGCCGGGAACGGATCCCATTCCACGGACCAACCATCGGGCAGAGTGTAAGGCCATGGCACAGGCAGAGTAGAGTCCTCAGAGGGATTACAGGAATGTAAACATTGCAACTCCTACATATCGCGCGAGTGATAGTAAATCACCTGACTTTTACCGGTCCTATTAGTGTAACAACTATTCGAACTCAAGTTCTAGTATTCAGTACAATGGTTCCTAGGAAAATGCAACTAGGGTTTTCCATACAACTCCTAAGAACTTAATGCATAGATAGGTATAAATAAATATAGATAGATTGCAGTGTAATTAAAGTAGGGGTTATGTCCAGAGCTTGCCTTCTTGAGTGGGGTTGGGGGCAGGAGTGTCAAAGTTTTCCGAACGTTGGTTCGGAGCTTCAGTTAAATTCTCAACGACGTTCCCAGGGTCTTCAGAAATTTCCACTCCTTGATCCGGGATCAGTTCGTAGTCTTCGTCGGCGAGAGTATTTGAATCTATATGATATGCAAAGATGTAATTTAATGGATGCATATACTTTTATTTTATTTTATGATAAAGTTGCAATCGAATGAAAACATAATTTATTCATTAAACATCTCATTTACTCTTTTTACTGGGCAATCATTTATCGGGTATAAATTAACCTAGTTAGCTACATTAGACAACATGAGTTGTTGTTACAAAATAAACTATCATAGCATTGGGGTTGAAATTTTTGCTATTAACAGCTTAAGCTATGGCTAGTCATTGTAAATTTACCAAGATTTTATCCCTACAAAAATTGAGCTACAAGGATATTCAACATTAATACTAACCTATTAGGTATTATTTATAGCTATACATACATACAAGATTTTGTTCTAGATTTTTGGGCATAGGTTACTGTCACACCCGATTTATAAGAACATAAATCGAGCAATCATATATGCGCCAGGATCAAGTCACGCATATATACAACAGATTATCAAGATATCACAACACATGTCAGGAATACATTAATATAAATCGTAAATAAATCAATAAATGAATTATTTTATTACAACCGAATCAAGAATTGGTTCAAGAGTTGCGGAAGCGTAAAAGAGATACATAAAGAGCTGGGCGCCACAGGGACGTCGACTGGGAGACAAACGCCTAGAAGTCGTCGAAGCCGCTGACGTAATCCTCCACGTTGCCGGGCACTGAGCAGCAGTCGAAGATATCCGAAATAGAACAGAAGAGTAGAGAGGCAAGTGTGAGTACAAACTCGTACTCAACAAGTATAACACAAACTATGAGGCTCTAGGCTGGCTGACTCAACTGCATTAGCTTTTAGTCTTGGCAAATTTTATTAGAGCTAATTACTACAAGTGGATGAATTACCATAAACCCAATTGCATAATAAATTAATCAGTATTAATTAAGAACTACTGAGAACCATCCAAACCAAAACCACCCGGGGAATCGCCCTCGTCAAAGGTTGATAACCCCACTAATCAGACGGAGGATCTGGGCCGCTCATGACTGTGAGCACAGCTGATATATCAGTTTTACACTCTCGAGAGGTTGCACAACTTTACCCACAAGTCGTGAGCTACGCTAGTTGTTCATCACACTTCCTTAGGTGAGATGGCTAGCAAGCACACTACGAGACCGTTACAAAGGACACGTTGGTAAGGTGTAACCGCTAAGGATTCTGGATCAGCGACGATGGGGCCCACCTCCGGGGGTACAAGACACACAGCACAGACCAAGCCGGAGGAGCAGGGACCATTGAAGCTTACCACCCCTCTTGCCCACGCAGGTAAGTTACTCCCGAACTAAAATGACCTAATTAGTAAGTCAAGACCGTCCCATACCAGTCTTGTGGTTGCGCGGTTGTCCCAGGTTGTCGCTCTATGAACCGGTCCTTATGGAGAGTGGCCAACCAAGCACTAAGCACCGTGCTGGCCCCTAAACCATGTTTCTAACAAAACATCTTTTAAGGACGCACAAACCACTCAAGCACACAGCACAGAGGGTCGGCTCCAGAATTAAGTTGCATAAGACCATTAATCAAATTAATTAAAAAGGACCAAGATATGTTGTAGCGCAGCAACCTAGCACAACTAACCAAAATGCAACCCAAGGGATATATATGAAGGATATAAAGGTGGCTAGGAAATCCTTATAGGCATACAGAATTAAAATGCAGTATGAAATTGTATTTAAAAGTGATAGGAAGTTCATGTTATACTTGCCTTCTTCGTACTCCCCCGGCTGCTGCTCGAAGTGCTCGGAAGACGGCTGCTCCTGGTACTGCTCCAAAGGTTCCGCGTCTACTCACGATCATCAAACATAGCCCACACATACACACATGCATAACAAGAACAAACTATAAGAAAACAGTACAACATCACATAGAAACAGCATACAAAACTAGTCTAAAGCTATTCTACGCGTTACAACGATCGCGTGCATATAAAGAACACCTAAAACGGAGCTAAAACGTGAAAACTGCGCTTAAAACAGGATCCAGGGACCTAATTGTAAGAAAAACAGAGAAACCAGGGGCTTCTGGACAAAACTCGGGGACCAAAACGTAATTAAAGCTTAGACTCAGGGGCTAGCGCGTGAAAAGGCATGGCTTGGACGGCGGTTTCAATTTCCAGGAAGCGCAGGGGGTCAAACGGGAAGAAAAGGACCTGCCTGTAATTATTTTTGAACTAAATAGGACTGCGGGTTGATTTCCCCAAAAGGCAGGGGCTCTTTAGCAAAAAGGCTAGCTGAAAGGGTATGATTTAATTTGGGCCCTCGGATCAAATCTGTGCGGCCCAGATTAGAATCCATACGCGAAGGGGTACGCGCGAATGTGGGCCTTCGGATCAAGATCGGACGGTCCGGACCTATACTTAACTGGATTGAATCTAGACCACCCACTCCTGATCTGACGGCTCCGATTCATCCTTACCCCGAACCGGTACGCACGCTTTAGATCCATTGGATCTCGATCTTACGGTTCGGACCTAAGCGTGCACGATCTAATCTCCACCCTTGGTTGCAGATCGGAGGGCGCTGAGGGCTCCCGGCTGGTTCTGGCGGCGGCAGCCACGGATCACGGCGGAGGACGGCCGGAGCTCGCCGGAGACGCGCGATGGGGCACTTCCGGCCTCGATTCGGGGTACGGCTAGCACAGGAAGAGAGATTGGATGACGGCGATCTCGTCTGGGCAGCCAGCACGGGGGATTGGGGCTCGGGGCGATGCTCCCCGCGGCGGAGGCGGCTCGGGGTCGCCGGCGTGCCGGGGTTAGGCTGCTACGAGGGTTTACAGACTACCTCACCTAGCGCAAAAGGTTACGGGAAGTGATGTGCTGCTCACCGAGGCGTCGTGGGGGCCGGAGATGCGGTGGAGGAGGGTCGTCGACGAGCGCCGGCGGCGGAGAGGATCGGGTGCTCGCGGGGAGGGGTGTTGCCGGGACTCTCCTAGCTCCGGGTCATCGGGGATCGTCGCGTGGGGGTCCTGAGAAGGTAGCAGAGGGGTCAGCACGGCACGAGGAGGTACGGGGGGGCCGGCAATTGGGCTCACCGGCGGCGGCGGCTCGGGTTCAAACCGAGGCAAGGCGACGGCCGCTTTTAGGGTTCGGGGCGGCGCTGTTTGGGAGAACGGGTTCCAGGGGTGGCGCAGGGGAATAAGAAGAGCGGGGCCGGGGGTCTCGGGGAGGATTGCGGCGGGGAGGGCCGGGGATCTCGGCCGTGCCGTGGCGCGGCCGTTGCGGGAGCAGGGGTGCGGGAGGAGGGGGATTACGAGTGGGGTCGGGTGGTCAGCGAGAGAAAGGAGGGTGCGGCTGAGAGGACTGGGCCGGGACGCGCGAGGGGAGGAGCCGGCTCGGGCTGGGGAAAATGCGGAGGCCCAAGCGGGGAAGGGTAAGAGGGAAAGAGGGAGAGGGAAGAGCCGGGCCGCGGGTGAGGAAGAGGGGATGGGCCGGCGTGGCCCATGCGGGGAGACGAGGAGAGGAGAAAGAGGGCCCGAGAGAAGAGAGGGGGAAGGGAGAGTGGGCCGGGCTGAGAGAGGGTTGGGCTGCTTTTCTTTTATCCTTTCTTCTTTCCTTTTCTTTTTCTATACCCCACTAATTCAAACAATTCTGCTTGAATTCAAATACAATTTGGATTCAAACCTATACACTCAACACAAACAAAAACAATGCACCAGCATGAATGCACAATCAAGTTGATCTTATAATTAATTTTATTTTCTTGCGTTATAAAATTACTTTAAATACGAGATAAATTAGAGAAAACCCTGGAAAATTTATTCGAGCCCAAATAAATTAATTAAAATTTGAGGAAATTACCTTAGGGTGTTACAGTTACACTATTCAAGTTCAACATCTCCACATATTTTCAAGGTTTTTAACCATCTAGAACTGTAGATCTTAAATACCCAAGGTTCAAATAGACATTATCTATGATTAAACTCATTCCTTATGAAAATACCATATAAACAATAGGTTAATTATTTTTCATAAATACTGCATGCCAAAGCAAAACTAACTCATTGGTTTCACATTTTTACCATTTTTCTACTATTTACTATGCATTTTCTTAGTCTACAACTACTTAAATTTAACATTTAAATTAGAGTGGGAACTACTTAGAAATTGAAAGTCAAGCTATAAGGAAAGTTGTAGATCTTAGAATAAGGAATTCAACAAATTTTAGTTTTCATTTTTATGATTTTTGCTTGAATTGCTAAGGAATTTCAAAGTTGGTAGCAAAAATAACACACGAGGGTCCCTATAGCACTATTCATATGAGTCTTGGCTTTACAGACAGCCCCCTGGGCTTTTGCATCTTCTAGCCCGAGGTCCCTGGCCGTGGTCAGAGAGGGAGGCGCGGGGTTGACCGGCCAGTTCCAGCGACGGCGATCGCCGGCGGCGAGGGTGGAGGGGCGGGGAAGCATCGCAAGGCTCTAGCGCACCTGTGGACGCTCGGGATCGGGTCGGGGTGGACTGTAGCGGCGGCGCGACGAGAGCAGTGCGGCCAGCGGCGGAGGTGAACGGTGGGGATAGTGCTCCGATGGTCAGGGGCAACGAGGAAGAGGTCAGGAAGCTTCAGGGTAGTGTGGGGAAGCTCGGTGTGGGGCCAATTGGGGTCGAGAAGGGCCGGAGAGGGGTGTTCTACGGCGAGCAGGGGCGGCGGCGGGCGGCGCTCATCGGCAGTGGCGCTCCGGCTGGAATTCAACAGCGTTTGGAAGCTGGTGAGCACGAGCAGGGATTTGGGAAACTTGCTAGGGGGTTGGTGGGGGCAATGGGCGCTCGGTGGTGGCTGTCCACTGCGGCCCGTGGTTCACCGGAAAAGGAAAGCGGGCGGCGGCGGTAATCAGAGGTCTGGGGTCGGGGAAATGGCAGAAGGACCAGGGGAACGGGTTGTAGGGGCTTTTGTAGTGCTAATGCGCACGAAAGATAAGGCCCTGGGTTCTGCAGCGAGCTCTCCACGGCGGCGGCGAGGTGATGACCGGCGGGGGCTCGGGGGGGTCGTGGCGCGCGCGAAATAGGGCAGTAGGGGAGGGCTAGTGCGGCGGGCGACGTCTAGGCGACGCGTGGGGAGGGCGGCAGCAGGAGGTGGAGCGACAGCAGCCTGCACAGCAGCGGCGGCGAGGTGCCCTGCACCGACGGCAGGGGGCAGAGCAGAGCAGCATGTGCTAGAGGAAGAAGAAAGGAGGGGGGTCCGAGGGGTCTGTTTGGAAATTTCAAAAATCTCAGGGACCCTACTATAAAGTAAGATTTCCCACTAATCTAAAACCCTAATGAGGAAATGCCCAAAATAGAAGTTGGAGAGTTTTGCAAACCCTACAACATTGCTTTAGGGTTCAAGTTCAAAAACCCAAAGCATACAACTTTACATTTTAAATTTTGAACAAAAGTGGTATTTGAATAGGTTTTGTCCTTACTGAGGTAGATTTCATGTAATTTTGGAGACATCTGCAAGTTTTCATGCAATATCATGATGACTTGTATTCTTACATTGTGGCCCTAAGTAAACTTTTAGAGTTACTTTTACACTTCAATAATTTGCATAAAAGGACCCATACTTTTGCTTTAATCACATCCAGGTCCCTATTTTCGCATAAAGACCCAAATTTTCCTAAAATTTAACATATCTATTGCATTTTATTTCCTATGGTGATACAAATTTGACACCTAGTGTTACATTTTTCCTAGGTTTTGATGCTACCTCCCATTCTTACCCAATTAGCACTAAAAGGCCCATATTTTTCAAAATTACATAAATGCCCTTTCTCCCCTTTGCACTTAAATTTGGCACACATACACAATAACAAACATACACACTTCACATAAAAATCTAATGTTTATAATTCTAATTACCTGAATGTCACAGCCTTCCCCCCTAAAAAGAATCTCGTCCCGAGATTCTGAAGCAGAATGGGATCGGACGATTAGATTTAGGAATTGGCTTGGAGGAAGTTTGGGAAATTTCGTTGAAGATAGGATTCCGTTTTCCAAGTTGCTTCTTCTTTTGTGAAATGATCCCATAAGATTTTATACATCTTAATTTTCTTTCTGCTGGTGACTCTCTCCTTGGTATCCAGGATTTGGATAGGTTGTTCGGTGTAAGACAGATCAGGTTCAATCTCAATGGCTTGTGCTTCAATGATCTCAGTATGTACTTTAACACATTTCTTGAGCTGAGAAACATGGAAGACATCATGAATAATAGCCAATTGAGATGGAGACGAATTCTGTAAGCCACTGGGCCACAGACTTCAAGGATCTCGAAAGGTCCGACATATCTGGGTGCTAACTTCCCTTTTATGCCGAAACGCTGAACACCTTTGGTAGGAGATACTCGGAGATAGACAAAATCTCCTATTTGAAATTGCAGAGGTGTTCTTCTTTGATCTGCATAGCTTTTTGTCTGGATTGAGCTGTTTTAAGATTGGCTTGAATAACCTTGACCATATCTTCAGCTTCGACAACTAGGTCTGGTCCAAAGATTTTGCGTTCGCCAGTCTCAGACCAACTCAAAGGAGTTCGACATCTTCGACCGTATAACGCTTCAAAGGGAGCCATCTGAAGACTAGATTGATAACTATTGTTGTAACAAAACTCGGCCAAGGCGAGACATTTGTCCCAACTTGTACCATAGTGAATAATACAATCTCGGAGCATGTCTTCAAGAATTTGGTTGACTCGCTCAGTCTGTCCATCAGTCTGGGGATGATACGCAGAACTTTGAATGAGTTTGGTTCCAAGAGCATACTGCAGTTGTTCCCAAAAGCGTGCAATGAATTGGGCCCCGCGATCAGAAATAATGGTCTTAGGGAGACCATGCAATCGAACAATTTGATCAAGATAGACTTCGGCATACTTCTTGGCAGAATAAGTGGTATGCATGGGGATAAAATGAGCAGTTTTAGTAAGTCTATCAATGATTACCCATATGGAGTCATGTTTTTGGGATGTATTGGGAAGACCTACGATAAAATCCATACTAATGTCTTTTCACTTCCATGATGGGATGGGTAGTGGTTGGAGTGTACCAGATGCTCTTAGATGACTGGCTTTGACTTTCTGGCACGTATCGCACTCGGATACATATTTAGCAATTTCTCTTTTCATCTTGGTCCACCAAAAATTTTGTTGAAGATCTTGATACATTTTGGTACTACCAGGGTGAATAGAGAATTTAGATAGATGTGCTTCATCAAGGATTTGTTTACGAAGTTGATGATCTTTAGGCACAACAATACGATTGTTGAACCATAGGACTCCTTGATGATCGGTGTGGAAACACTAATATTTTGCTTCTCCCTGAGATAGTTTTAACTTGATAATTTTGATACCTTCATCATGTAATTGCGACATGATGATTCTATCCTGAAGAGTAGACTCGATAGATAATAGATTCAGACTACCTTGAGGAATGATCTCTAGATTGAGTTTTCTCATCTGATTGCAGAGAGTTTCAATGAAGATTTCTATGGATAAGCAATGACAATGTGCCTTGCGGCTAAGTGCATCCGCAACCACATTGGCTTTACCAGGATGGTAGTGTACCTCAAGATCATAGTCTTTGATCAGTTCTAACCAATGCCTTTGCCTCATATTTAGGTCAGCTTGGGTGAAGATATATTTGAGGCTCTTATGGTCAGTGTAGATGTTACACTTAGCACCCATAAGATGATGTCTCTAGATCTTGAGAGCGTGAATAACTGCTGCCAATTCAAGATCATGGGTTGGGTAGTTTTGCTTATGATTTCAGAGTGCTCGGGAAGCATAAGCAATGACCCGGTTGTTTTGCATAAGAACACAACCAAGCCCAGTTCCAGAAGCATCGCAATAGACATCAAAAGGCTGGGTATTATCCGGCTGAGCTAGCACTGGAGCAGTGGTTAGGAGTTTTCTTAAGGTATGGAATGCTTCTTTGCACTTATCATCCCAACGGAACTTAGTCTCTTTCTTAAGTAGTTCAGTCATGGGTTTAGCTATTTTGGAGAAGTCAGGGATGAATCGGCGATAGTATCCCGCCAATCCAAGGAAACTTCGGATTTGATGGACTGAAGTTGGAGGCTTCCAGTCCATAACCTCCTGGACTTTGGTTGGATCAACCGAGATGCCTTCACTGGAGATAGTATGTCCCAAAAATTTCACACTATCTAGCTAGAATTCTCATTTCGAGAATTTAGCGTAAAGGCGATGATCACGTATATGATTAGCATGATCTTCTTTAGTCTTGGAATATATCAGAATATCATCGATGAAAACCACGACGAATTGTCGAGTTCCGCCATAAAGACTGAATTCATGACATACATAAAATATGCCGGGGCGTTAGTAAACCCAAAGGACATAACCAGATATTCATATAATCCATATCTGGTCGAGAAAGCCGTTTTTGGAATGTCACAAGGTTTGATTTTGATCTGATGATAACCAGAGCGTAAGTCAATCTTGGAAAAGACCTTAGCTCCAGCTAGTTGATCGAATAAGATGTCAATGCGGGGAAGAGGGTACTTATTTTTGATAGTGACCGCATTGAGTGGACGATAATCGACGCATAACCTTAAGCTATTGTCCTTTTTCTTTACAAAGAGAGCAGGACAACCCCATGGTGAAGCACTTGGGCGTATAAAACCTTTGTCAAGAAGATCTTGGAGTTGGATTTTTAGCTCAGCCAACTCGTTTGGAGGCATGCGTTACAGCCTCTTTGAAATAGGGGCGGTGCCAGGTTGAAGTTCAATAATGAACTCGATGTCTCTGTCTGGTGGCATTCCCGGTAAGTCATCCGGAAAGACATCGGGATACTCACAGACTATAGGAATATCTTTTACTTTAATGTCTGTGATAGCATAGGCACAAAAATGAGGATATTCTTGCTGAGGCAGATAGAGGGTGGTGGCTCCTTGATATGGTGAGTCAATTATGATAACTGGGGAAGAGATATCTAACAGTACTCTATGTTCTGTCATCCAATTGGTCCCAAGTATGACATCAATTCCCTCTAGGTTTAACAGTACCAAATCAGTTTTGATTAATTTACTACCTAACTGCATGGGCACACTTTTAACCATTTGGTTAGAAGTAATGGTTCCTCCAGGGGTAGAAATCATTTATGACCCCTTGGTAGAACAAAGATCAAGTCCTATTCGGGTACCATAGTTGTTACTAATGAAACTATGAGTTGCTCCTGAATCAAATAATGTAACAACTGGTTTATGATAAATAGAGAATGTACCCAACATGATGGGAGCTCCATCCGGAAGTTCTGCAAGGGTGGTGAAGTTAATTCGCCCTTGCCGGACTTGCATCATCGGCCTCTTTCCCTTGTTCTGGTTATTCTGATTGAAACTCGACCCTTGGTTAGGTTTCTTGGGCCGCGGATAATCTCTGATGAAGTGATCCGCACTCCCGCAATTGAAACAACGATAAGTGCTGCTTCTCTGTTGGACTTGTTGAACATTTGGCCGTGGACCAGATTGTTGTGGCTGTTGCGGAGGTACGGGAGGTCTATACCCTCCTTGTTGTTGAGGCGGCTTGAAAACCAGTCTGCCGAACAGAGCATTCCGCTGTGATGCTCTAGGCGGTGCATTCTGAACAAATCGATACCGCGAGGGTTGAACGCCTGCGGGTCCAGTGGAAATCCTTCACTTCTTTTTGGCACGGTGTGCCGTGATGCAATCCTCCTAGGTCAGGGCCATATTAACCAGCTCGCTGAAGGTATTTGCCTTTACAAGGTTCAGACGTTCTTTGAGCTTAGTGCTCAAGCCCCGATGAAAACGATCTTGCTTCTTGGTGTCACTGTCAGCGTGATAACCCGCGTACTGACACAGGTGATTAAAAGCCTGTGCATATTGCAGTATGGTGCGGGTGCCTTGGGTGAGTGCCAAGAACTCATTCAGTTTCCGCTCCATCAGTCCTTCGGGTATATGATGCGCTCTAAAAGCATTCCGAAATTCTTCCCAGGAGATAACATGGCCATCAGCTTGCATGGCACAATAGTTATCCCACCAGATACGGGCAGCTCCGCGTAGTTGTTGGGCAGCGAAGTGAGCTTTATTAGAGTCCGCACATGGAATCGTAAGAAGAGCAAATTTGGATTCAATGGTGCAAAGCCAAGCATCGTCATCAAGGGGCTCCTCAACTTTGCTGAATAGCGGGGGCTGGGTACTAAAGAAATCTTGGTAGTTGGCCACCTGAGGATCATCACAACCTCCTCGTGATTGCTGGCGTTGTTGGTTCTGCTGTGCCTGTACTAACAGATTAAGAAGTTCGGTCTGCCGAGCCATAACCTCGGCTAGATTTGAAGGTGGTGGTGGCGGTTGTTGGGAACCGCTGGCCTGATCTGCCTGGAAACCTTCCAGGGTTCCGCGCGTGGCTCCAACCATCTGAAACAAAGGAGATATCCATTATTAACCACATAGCCTTACTCCCAATTTCAGAAGATATACCACTACGTAGATATGTAATTCACATACTCCATTCAACCAACTCATTTCAGATGCAAAGATATTGATCAAGATGATAAAAACACAGGATTTAGATTACATTGCAGATATTGGTCATCCTTAACATCGTACATCAGAAGGGTCCATACACAGGCCATCTATATTACAACAAATGGCACAAGGTCTAAGTAAGCTAACTACTACCTAAGTCGCTACACCTTATACTAGTTACATCTAAAGAGTCGACGATCTAAACAAACTAGAAATCATCGAGATTGCCTACAGAAGACTGGCTGCTGGTGGAAGAATGATCTGGCTGAGGATTGGGTTCTGGATCTCCATGTTCAGAGTCGAGATCGGAAACTCCCTCAATTTCCTCCGGGTCTTCTTCTCCACCTTCAGGGGCTACAGGTACAGCAGGAGGTATTAGCTGCTCCTGGAGTTCGTCAATGTGAGCGTGGGCATCATCGACCTCAAGGATAAGGTCGTGAATTTGCTCCTGGAGGAACTCGATGATTGTGTTGCGCTGAGTGATTATTGCATCACTTTCGTTGATCTGATCCTCCCGGTGAAGAATAGCCTCCTCCCTTGTTGTGATAATCTCCTCCTTCTCAGTAACCAGGGCTTGAAGCTCCACTATCTGGGTGACTTGACGGTCAGCATTCCGATAGTGACCTTGAGCCACACCAGTTAACTGACCCATGCTACAACGTAGCAAAATCTGATAATGGTGTTAAACATTCATAAACCTGGTGATACTACGGATCGTTTCTTCGGCCGAATCTCCCAACAAGTGACCATAATGGGCTATCCGAAAGTTCCCTTCTGGATCACTAGAGTCTATAGCAGGGAACAGACCAATGGGATATTCGGTACCCTACATAGGATGCTGGTTGTAGAAGAGATGAATGGCTTCCAAAGCTGCAGCCTCGATGGTGTCAACTAGACGGTAGCCCACCACATCAACCTCGATGGGCTGCCACTGGGAACGGAAAGGATGTTGAGGAATCATCATCCTGACTCGGCATCGAGTAACACCTTCTTCTCAATACTCCACTCCGTCGTATTGGGGAGGCTCAGTGTAGAAGAACAAACTTAATGATTTCCATAGAAGACGGGGAAAACCCTCCCAGTGCAAGGCATTAGTATGAAGATGCCCTGCATGATCCCAAGAGACGTTCGAAGGAGCGGCCATCTGCAACAAGAATGCAAATGGTGAGATATATTTACCCTGCTAAGAACTCACAAGGTAAATGGAACGAGACAATCGATTTTGATAACAACAAAGACTGGAAATCAGTTGGATGCTGAAGGTACTCAACTAAAATTATCACAAGAATCCTATTAGAACCATACTAGGGATAGACCACACTTTACCTATTCTTAAAGAGCAATACATGTAAACATTTATTTATTTGATGATGGATTATGCATGCACGTACTATTCGATCTCACAATCAAAATAATTGCCAAATATCTCCGGACTTACGTGGTTAGTTTCAGTGGCATAATACATACATCTCTTACTAATAACTAGTCGATAAGCCCTATCCGTCTTAGCCTCTTAATCGTGGTTAGTGTTCCGGCAGAAAACCACAATATATATCCAATGAACCTTTCATGCCAGCATGTCATGAGAGCGTCCCCAATCATTACTGTTCACTATAGAAACAGCATCTGTACCATTACCGCCGTACAGACAACGTTAACATACGTTATCAAGACAACGTATTCACGGGGGTACCGCAAAATGCGGGGTATGAACAGCAATCGCCATACCCTGCGCCGAACCATCTACTCCCAATATAACCAACCTAAGTTGATATATTGGTAGCATCTCAAGTAGGCCACTTCTTGAGAAACAGCGTTCGGATCGCATCACCGACGGGAAGGCTAACTCCCCAGTTATCTGAGGATCCTTACCTTCTTACCTCATCATAGAAGGTGTCGTTACAGAATGCAGAGTTGGGTTGTGCATAAATTTAAGTTTAGACAGAAAAATAATGCTGGTAGTTAGAGTTGTATATACATATACTATAGCCACCTATAACTCCCTTAATATCATCACCCTAGGGCTTTACGTACTAAACACAATCCTTAACGAACCCAACATAGTTTTACAAAATATTTTGTTGGTCAAATTTTATACTAAAAACATTTCTATGGTCAATCATATCTCCGGGGTACACTTGTTAGCTCTGATACCAGTTGTGGTAGAACCAACCTGAATTACACCGGCTCAAGTACGCGAGTCCATTTTCGAGGGCTCCAATATACTTCAAACGGTATAATCCCTTGGCCTGTCGGGTAACGTCCCGATAAACCATCAATGCAGGATCAAACAAGGTACCTCGCACGAAGGCGAGTCTAGAGATACAATCACCGTCATATTTTACATCACTGGCATTTATATTACACAAGTTGTCAAAAGTAGTATCAGTTCTAAACTGATAGGATTTATTACAAACCAGTTCCAGTTTTCACGTTTACGGCAGCGGAATCTTAAGCACAACCACTATACACGTCGCCAGTACGGATATCATGCTAAGCCTTGGCATGATATCACTCGGTAGGATCAGTGTTGGCCGGGGACGGATCCCATTCCATGGACCAACCATCGGGCAGAGTGTAAGGCCATGGCACAGGCAGAGTAGAGTCCTCAGGGGGATTACCTGAATAAAAAGTCACAATGCAAGACTGAGTATTCTAATACTCAGCAAGGCTTACCCGTTCATGGTATACTTAGCCATGTAACTAGACTTATGAAGTCTTTTCTGGTTATGAATAAAGTTTTCAGCTGAAAAGCAACAAAGAGTAGATCCTTAATTTCAACTTTTACCTTCCAAGTTCTATGTAATTATCCATTCTAGATAAGCACCTATAGCTATTCAAGCATGGTAGAATCTTTAGCCAAACATCATCTTTGATAACCATAAAGTTGCTCTTATTACTCTATGTGGCAAAGGGATCAAGCAATCTCAATCTCCGCGAGAAACGTATGATTCCTGAATCGAATTTCAGCCTTGCAAGGGTAAACCTAACTCACACAATTGGAATATCCAGAGATTATTCCGAAGCAACCGTCTGCCTTTCATTCCAACTCATGGATCAGATCCACCACAAGCGACTGTAGGACCATACGCACATCCAATGTGCAGGACGTACATCTGTAGTGCGACTACACGACCGTACTCCTGGTTGCCCGGCAACACGTATTCCCACACGTCGAAGCGTGTAAGAGGAAAAACCAAATACGAATGGTGGGAGGTATGTCCACTCCTCGGGCCGATTGGTTACTAGGCTTACCGCTTACCATATTTCGCGGCATGTGGCTAGTACTTTCAAACGCTTAACCACCGGTACCACACACTGCGACCTTAACCAAATTCACCAACACAAATGGGGTATCATCACAATCCTGATACATTACATAAATCCCGTCCGCCATCCTTATAGTGATTACAGGAATGTAAACATTGCAACTCCTACATATCGCGCGAGTGATAGGAAATCACCTGACTTTTACCAGTCCTATTAGCGTAGCAGCTATTCGAACTCAAGTTCTAGTATTCAGTACATTGGTTCCTAGGAAAATGCAACTAGGGTTTTCCATACAACTCCTAAGAACTTAATGCATAGATAGGTATAAATAAATATAGATTGCAGTGTAATTAAAGTAGTGGTTATGTCCGGGGCTTGCCTTCTTGAGTGGGGTTGGGGGCAGGACTGTCAAAGTTTTCCGAACGTTGGTTCGGAGCTTTAGTTAAATTCTCGATGACGTTCCCGGGGTCTTCAGAAATTTCCACTCCTTGATCCGGGATCAGTTCGTAGTCTCCGTCGGCGAGAGTAGTTGAATCTATATGATATGCAAAGATGTAATTTAACGGATGCATATACTTTTAACATTCAGGTAATTATAATTATAAACATTAGATTTTTATGTGAAGTGTGTATGTTTGTTATTGTCTATGTGTGCCAAATTTAAGTGCAAAGGGGAGAAAGGGCATTTATGTAATTTTGAAAAATATGGGCCTTTTAGTGCTAATTGGGTAAGAATGGGAGGTAGCATCAAAACCTAGGAAAAATGTAACACTATGTGTCAAATTTGTATCACCATAGGAAAGAAATTGCAATAGATATGTTAAATTTTAGGAAAATTTGGGTCTTTATGCGAAAACAGGGACCTAGATGTGATTAAAGCAAAAGTATGGGTCCTTTTATGCAAATTATTAAAGTGTAAAAGTAACTCTCAATGTTTACTTAGGGCCAAAATGTAAGAATACAAGTCATCATGATATTGCATGAAAACTTGCAGATGTGTCCAAAATTACATGAAATCTACCTCAGTAAGGACAAAAGCTTTTCAAATACCACTTTTGTTCAAAATTTAAAATGTAAAGCTGTATGCTTTGGGTTTTGAACTTGAACCCTAAAGCAATGTTGTAGGGTTTGCAAAACTCTCCAACTTCTATTTTGGGCATTTCCTCATTAAGGTTTTAGATTAGTGGGAAATCTTACTTTACAGTAGGGTCCCTGAGATTTTTGAAATTACCAAACAGACCCCTCGGACCCCCCTCCTTTCTTCTTCCTCTGGCACACACTGCTCTGCTCTGCCCCCCCTCTGCCGCCGGTGCAGGGCACCTTGCCGCCGCCGCTGTGCAGGCTGCCACCGCTCCACCTCCTGCTGCCGCCCTCCCCACGCGTCGCCTGGACGTCGCCCGCCGCCCTATTTCGCGCGCGCCACGACCCCCCCGAGCCCCCGCCGGTCATCACCTCGCCGCCGCCATGGAGAGCTCGCTGTAGAACCTCAGGGCCTTATCTTTCACGCGCATTAGCACTACAAAAGCCCCTACAACCCGTTCCCCTGGTCCTTCTGCCGTTTCCCCGACCCCGGACCTCTAATTACCGCCGCCGCCCGCTTTCCCTTTCTGGTGAACCACGGGCCACCATGGACAGCCACCACCGAGCGCCCATTGCCCCCACCAACCCCCTAGCAAGTTTCCCCGATCCCTGCTCGTGCTCACCAGCTTCCAATCGCCGTTGAATTCCGGCCGGAGCACCACTGCCGACGAGCGCCGCCCGCCGCTGCCCCCTGCTCGCCGTAGAACACCCCCTCCAGCCCTTCTCGACCCCAATTGGCCCCACACCGAGCTTCCCCATACTACCCTGAAGCTTCCTGACCTCTTCCTCGTCGCCCCCGACCATCGGAGCACCGTCCCCGCCGTTCACCTCCGCCGCCGGCCGCACTGCTCTCGTCGCGCCGCCGCTACAGTCCACCCCGACCCGATCCCGAGCGTCCACAGGTGCGCCAGAGCCTTGCGATGCTTCCCCGCCCCTCCACCCTCGCCGCCGGCGATCGCCGTCGCCGGAACTGGCCGGTCAACCCCGCGCCTCCCTCTCTGACCACGGCCAGGGACCTCGGGCTGGAAGATGCAAAAGCCCAGGGGGCTGTCTGCAAAGCCAAGACTCATATGAATAGTGATATAGGGACCCCCTTGTGTTATTTTTGCTGCCAACTTTGAAATTCTATAGCAATTCAAGGAAAATTCATAAAAATGCAAACTAAAATTTGTTAGATTCCTTATTCTAAGATCTACAACTTTCCTTATAGGTTGACTTTCAATTTCTAAGTAGTTCCCACTCTAATTTAAATGTTATGTTTAAGTAGTTGTAGACTAAGAAAATGCATAGTAAATAGTAGAAAAATGGTAAAAATGTGAAACCAATTGAGTTAGTTTTGCTTTGGCATGCAGTATTTATGAAAAATAATTAACCTACTGTTTATATGGTATTTTCATAAGGAATGAGTTTAATCATAGATAATGTCTATTTGAACCTTGGGTATTTAGGATCTATAGTTCTAGATGGTTAAAAACCTTGAAAATATGTGGAGATGTTGAACTTGAATAGTGTAACCTATGCCCAAAAATCTAGAACGAAATCTTGTATGTATGTATAGCTATAAATAATACCTAATAGGTTAGTATTAATGTTGAATATCCATGTAGCTCAATTTTTGTAGGGATAAAATCTTGGTAAATTTACAATGACTAGCCATAGCTTAAGCTGTTCATAGCAAAAATTTCAACCCCAATGCTATGATAGTTTATTTTGTAACAACAACTCTGTTGTCTAATGTAGCTAACTAGGTTAATTTATACCCGATAAATGACTGCCCAGTAAAAAGAGTAAATGAGATGTTTAATGAGTAAATTATGTTTTCATTCGATTGCAACTTTATCATAAAATAAAATAAAAGTATATGCATCCGTTAAATTACATCTTTGCATATCATATAGATTCAACTACTCTCGCCGATGGAGACTACGAACTGATCCCGGATCAAGGAGTGGAAATTTCTGAAGACCTCGGGAACGTCGTCGAGAATTTAACTGAAGCTCCGAACCAACGTTCGGAAAACTTTGACACTCCTGCCCCCAACCCCACTCAAGAAGGCAAGCCCCGGACATAACCCCTACTTTAATTACACTGCAATCTATATTTATTTATACCTATCTATGCATTAAGTTCTTAGAGTTGTATGGAAAGCCCTAGTTGCATTTTCCTAGGAACCAATGTACTGAATACTAGAACTTGAGTTCGAATAGCTGCTACACTAATAGGACCGGTAAAAGTCGGGTGATTTCCTATCACTCGCGCAATATATAGGAGTTGCAATGTTTACATTCCTGTAATCACTATAAGGATGACGGATGGGATTTATGTAATGTGTCAGGATTGTGTGTCACACCCGATTTATAATAACATAAATCGAGCAATCATATATGCGCCAGGATCAAGTCACGCATATATACAACAGATTATCAAGATATCACAACACATGTCACGAATAAAAGCGTATAAATTATAAAATGAATATCTTTATTACAACTGAATCAAGAATCAGTTCAAGGAATGCGGAAGCGTAAAATGAATACATGAAGAGCTGGGCGCCACAGGGACGCCGACTGGGAGACAAACGCCTAGAAGTCGTCGAAGCCACTGACGTAGTCCTCCACGTTGCCGGGCACTGAGCAGCAGTCGAAGATATCCGAAATAGAACAGAAGAGTAGAGAGGCAAGTGTGAGTACAAACTCGTACTCAACAAGTATAACACGAGCATGAGGCTCTAAGGTTAGCTGACCCAACTGCATTAGCTTTTAGTCTTGGCAAATTTTATTAAAGCTAATTACTACAAGTGGATGAATTACCATAACCCAAATTGCATAAGATTTAATCAATAATAATTAAGAACTACTGAGAACCACCCAAACCAAACCACCCGGGGAATCGCCCTCGTCAAAGGTTGATAACCCCACTAATCAGACGGAGGATCTGGGCCGCTCATGACTGTGAGCACAGTTGATATATCAGTTTTACACTCTCGAGAGGTTGCACAACTTTACCCACAAGTCGTGGGCTACGCTAGTTGTTCATCACACTTCCTTAGGTGAGATGGCTAGCAAGCACACTACGAGACCGTTACAAAGGATCACATTGGTAAGGTGTAACCGCTAAGGATTCTGGATCAGCGACGATAGGGCCCACCTCCGGGGGTACAAGACACACAGCACAGACCAAGCCGGAGGAGCAGGGACCATTGAAGCTTACCACCCCTCTTGCCCACGCAGGTAAGTTACTCCCGAACCAACACGACCTAATTAGTAAGTCAAGACCGTCCCATTCCAGTCTTGTGGTTGCGCGGTTGTCCCAGGTTGTCGCTCTATGAACCGGTCCTTAGGGAGAGTGGCCAACCAAGCACTAAGCACCATGCTGGCCCCCTAAACAAAGTTTCTACAAAAACATCTTTTAAGGAGATGTGAGCCACTCAAGCACACAGCACAGAGGGCCACTCTCAGAATTAAGTTGCATAAGACCATTAATCAATTTAATTAAAAAGGACCAATTGTGAGAGCGCAGCGCCTAGCACAACTAACCAAAATGCAACCCAAGGTATAATATACGGGATAAAAGTGGCTAGGAAATCCTTATAGGCATTCAGTATTAAAATGCAGTATGAAATTGTATTTAAAAGTGATAGGAGGTTCATGTTATACTTGCCTTCCTCGTACTCTCCCGGCTGCTGCTCGAACTGCTCGGAAGATGGCTGCTCCTGGTACTGCTCCGGTGGCTCGACGTCTATTCACGATCGTAACAGCAATACATGGGCCACACATGCACACACATGCAAACAATAGCAAAATGTAAGAAACAGTACACCAATACAATAGAACAGCACATAAAACTGGCCTAGAACTATTCTACGCGTTACAACGATCACGTGGATATAAAGAACACCTAAAACAGAGCTAAAACGCGGAAACTACGCTTAAAACAGAATCCAGGGACTTATTTGTAAGAAAAACATGACTTACAGGGGCTTCTGCACAAAAACCGAGGACTTAAATGTAAATAAACCCTATACGCAGGGGCTAGCTGGCTTAAAAACCTCAGGCTGGACGGCGGGTTCAAATTCCAGGAAACTCAGGGGCTTAAACGAATAAAACAGGACTAAAACATAAATACTTTTGAACTAAAGGGGTACTGCGGGTTGATTCGAGAAAACCTTAGGGGTTCTTTAGAAAGATTTCCAGGCTGAACCGGTATTGGTGGATCTGATCCGCTGGATCGGGATTCAAGGGCCAGGATGAGGTGGGCTCGGATCTATTCAAGCTCAGCTCGGCTCACGACTCACGACAGCGGGCGGCTCCACTCATGGCTCGGTTCACATCCCGTGGAACGGCTGCGTGGTCACCAGGGCTCTGCCTCCGCGGCGGCGCCTCGCCGGCGCGGGGAGTCCCCGCCTCGGGGTGGCCCTAAGGCGCACAAGGACTAGCGCAAGAGAAAGAGGGGACCCCGGGTTTGCTCACCTAGGTTCGGGTGTACCCGCTAAGTGGAGCAGGACATCCCGCGACGACGACGGGCGGCGGCGCACGGGTAGCTTCAGGGAAAATGGTCGCGGAGGGTTCACTCCAGGCTCCTGGCTCCACGGTGCAGCTCGGAGAGAACCTGCGAAGCTAGGGAGGAGGTCAGCACGACCGGGGGGGGGGGCAAAGGTGGCCGGCAATTTCTCGGTGGCGAGCGTACCGGCGGCGACGGCTCGGATTGAAATCCGATGAGCACAGGAAGGGGAACCGCGAGCACGGCTCGGGTGTTGGCCCTGACACTTGGGCGGAGCTTCTACGAAGGTCTCAGGCGGCGGGGCTGCAGAGGATCGGTGTGCCCACGGCGGCGGGCTCGGCTCCACGCAGAGGCGATGTAGCGGCCACGATTAGGGTTTCTTGGGGCGGCGCTGTTGGGTGTGGTGCATCCAAGAGGTGGCGCAGGGGAAAAAGAGGGGCAGGGCCGGGGGTCTCGGGGAACGGTTGAGGCGGAGGGGATCCGAAGCTCCCGGCCGTTGCGGCGGCGCGGCCGTTGCGGGAGGAGAGCGGGAGGATGGGGATGACAGGCGGGCCTGGTTCGTCAGCGAAAGCAAGGAACGCTGCTCTCGTGGGCTGGGCGGAGGAGCGGTGCGCTGGGCCAGAACGGGTGCGTGCGCTGGGCTAGCACGGCCCACGCGGAAGAGGGGAGAGAAGAGGAGGGAGAGCAGGCGCGCGGCTCAGGCTGGGGAAAAGGAGATGGGCCGGCTTGGCCCACGCGGAAGAGGAAAAGGAGGAGGGGGTGCTGAGCCTCGGGTGGCCCATGCGGGAGAGAGGGGAAAGGAGAGACCCGAGGGGAAAATGGGCCGGGGGAGAGAGAGCCCGTGAGGGAGAGAGGGAGAGGGGAAGCTGGGTCGGGCTGGGTTGGGAGAAAGAGGGTTTGGGCTGGCTCTTTCTTTTCCTTTCTTTTCTTTTCCTACTCCTAAACTATTCAAGCAATCTATTTGAATTCAAATAAGTTTGAATTCAAACCTTATAATTTCAACACAAATAAAATAATGCTGCGGCATGAATGCACAAACAATTTAATCCTATGATAAATTTTAATTACTTGCATTATAAAATTACTTTAAATGCGGGATAAATTAGGGAGGACTCTGGAAATTTTATTTGTGCCCAAATAAATTCATTAAAATTTAAGGAAATTACCTCAGGGTGTTACATTGTGATGATACCCCGTCTGTGTTGGTGAATTTGGTTAAGGTCATAGTGTGTGGTAGCGGTGGTTAAGCGTTTGAAAGTACTAGCCACATGCCGTGAAATATGGTAAGCGGTAAGCCTAGTAACCAATCGGCCCGAGGAGTGGACATACCTACCACCACTCGTATTTGGTTTTTCCTGTTACTCGCTTCGACGTGTGGGAATACATGTTGCCGGGCAACCAGGAGTACGGTCGTGTAGTCGCACAACAGACGCACGTCCTGCACATTGGATGTGCGTATGATCCTGCAGTCGCTTGTGGTGGATCTGATCCACGAGTCGGAATGAAAGGCAAACGGTTGCTTCGGAATAATCTCTGGATATTCCAAGCGTGTGAGTTAGGTTTACCCTTGCAAGGCTGAAATTCGATTAAGGAATCGTCCGTTTCTCGCGGAGATTGAGACTGCTTGATCCCTTTGCCACATAGAGTAATAAGAGCAACTTTATGGTTATCAAAGATGATGTTTGGCTAAAGATTCTACCATGCTTGAATAGCTATAGGTGCTTATCTAGAATGGATAATCACATAGAACTTGGAAGGTAAAAGTTGAAATTAAGGATCTACTCTTTGTTGCTTTTCAGCTGAAAAATTTATTCATAACCAGAAAAGCCTTCATAAGTCTAGTTACATGGCTAAGTATACCATGAACGGGTAAGCCTTGCTGAGTATTAGAATACTCAATCTTGCATTGTGACTTTTTATTCAGGTAATCCCCCTAAGGACTCTACTCTGCCTGTGCCATGGCCTTACACTCTGTCTGATGGTTGGTCCGTGGAATGGGATCCGTCCCCGGCCAACACTGATCCTACCGAGTGATATCATGCTAGGGCTTAGCATGATATCCATACTGGCGACGTGTATAGTGGTTGTGCTTAAGATTTCGCTGCCGTAAACGTGAAAACTGGAACTGGTTTGTAATAAATCCAATCAGTTTAGAACTGATACTACTTTTGACAACTTGTGTAATATAAATGCCAGTGATGTAAAATATGACGGTGATTGTATCTCTGGACTTGCCTTCGTGCGAGGTACCTTGTTTGATCCTGCATCGGTGGTTTATTGGGACGTTACCCAACAGGCCAAGGGATTATACCGTTTGAAGTACGTTGCAGTCCTCGAAAATGGACTCGCGTACTTGAGCCGGTGTAATTTAGGTTGGTTCTACCACAATATGCTGGGAGATTCAGCCGAGGGAACGCTCTGTGGTACCATTAGGTTTATGAATGTTCAGCACCATTATCAGATCTTGTTACGCCGCAGTATGGGTCAGTTGACTGGTATAGCTCAAGGTCACTACCGAAATGCTGATCGGCAAGTCACTCAGATAGTGGAGCTTCAAGCCCTGGTCACCGAGAAAGAGGAAATTATCGCAGCACGGGATGAGACCATTCTTCACCGGGAGGATCAGGTCAATGAGAGTGATGTAATAATCACTCAACGTGATACGATTATCGAGTTCCTCCAGGAGCAAATCCACGACCTTATCCTTGAGGTTGACGACGCCCATGCTCACATCGATGAACTTCAGCAGCAGCCAATACCTTCTGCTGTACCTGTAGTACCTGAAGGTGGAGAAGAAGACCCGGAGGAAATCGAGGGAGTTTCTGATCTCGATTCCGAGCATGGAGACCCAGAACCCAACCCTCAGCCAGATTACTCCTCTTTCGGCAACCAGTCCTCTGTAGGCGACCTCGACAATTTCTAGTTTGTCCAAATCGTCGATTCTCTAGATGTACCAGAGTAAAGTGTAGTGACATAGGTAGTAAGTAGTCTACCTAGACCCAGTGCCATTTGTTGTAATATAGATGGCCTGTGTACGGACCACCTTGATGTATGATGTTAAGGACGACCAGTATCTGTGTTGTAATCTAAGTCTTGTGTTCTGCCATCTTGTTCAATATCTTTGCATCTGAAAAGAGTTGGTTGAATGGAACATGTGAATTACATATCTGTTAATTGTGGTATGCCTTCTGAAAATGGGAGTAAGGATATGTGGTTAATAATGGACATCTCCTTTGTTTCAGATGGTTGGAGCCACGCGTGGAACCCCGGAAGGTTTCCGGGCAGACTAGGCCAGCGGTTCCCAACAACCGCCACCACCCCCAAATCTCGCCGAGGTTATGGCTCGGCAGACCGAGCTTCTTAATATGCTAGTACAGACACAACAGAACCAACATCGCCAGCAATCACGAGGAGGTCGTGATGATCCTCACCCTTAGGTGGCAAACTACCAAGATTTCTTCAGCACACAGCCCCCGCTATTCAGCAAAGTTGAGGAGCCCCTTGATGCTGATGCTTGGCTTCACACCATTGAATCCAAGTTTGCTCTTCTTATGATTCCATGTGCGGATTCCAGTAAGACTCACTTCGCTGCCCAACAACTTCGTGGTGCTGCTCGTATTTGGTGGGATAATTATTGTGCCATGCAACCTGATGGCCAGGTTATCTCCTAGGAAGAGTTTCGGAATGCTTTCAGGGCACACCATATACCCAAAGGACTGATGGAGCAAAAATTGAATGAGTTCTTGGCACTCACCCAAGGCACCCTCACCGTACTACAATATGCACAGGCTTTCAATCACCTATGCCAATATGCGGGTTATCATGCTGATAGTGACGCCAAGAAGCAAGATCGTTTTCGTCGGGGCTTGAACACTAAGCTCAAGGAATGCTTGAACCCTGTGAAGGCCAATACCTTTAGTGAGCTGGTTAATATGGCCCTGACCCAGGAGGATTGCATCACGGCACACCGTGCCGAAAAGAAACGAAGGATTTTTACTGGACCCGCAAGTGTTCAACCCTCGCGGTATCGATTTGTTCGGAATGCACCGCCCAGAGTGCCACAGCGGAATGCTCCACCTGGCAGACTGGTTTTCAGGCCGCCTCAGCAGCCAGGAGGATACAGACCTCCAGTGCCTCTGCAACAGCCACAACAGTTTGGCCCACGGCCAAATGCTCAACAATTTCAACAGAGAAGCAGCACCAATCGCTGTTTCAATTGCGGTAGTACGGACCACTTCATCAAAGATTGTCTGCGGCCCAGGAAGCCTAATCAAGGGCAAGGTTCTAATTAGAATAACCAGAACAAGGGCAAGAGGCCAATGATGCAAGTCCGACAAGGGTGAGTTAACTTCACCACCCTTGCGGAGCTTCCGGATGGAGCCCCCGTCATGTCGGGTACATTTTCTATTCATCACAAACCAGTTGTTACATTATTCGATTCAGGAGCAACTCATAGTTTCATTAGTAACAACTGTGGTACCCGAATTGGACTTGATCTTTGCCATACCAAGGGGTCATATATGATTTCTACCCCTGGAGGAAAGGTTACCTCCAACCAAATGGTTAAAAGTGTGCCAATTCAGTTAGGTGGCAAATTAATCAAAACTGATTTGGTTCTGCTAAATTTAGAGGGTATTGATGTAATACTTGGGATAAATTGGATGACAGAACATAGAGTACTGCTAGATATCTCTTCCCGAGTTATTGAGATTGATTCACAACATCAAGGAGCCACCACCCTCTACCTGCCTCAGCAAGAGTATCTTCACTCTTGTACTTATGCTATCACAGACATCAAACTAGAAGACATGCCTGTAGTTTGTGAGTATCCCGATGTCTTTCCGGACGATTTGCCTGGAATGCCACCAGACAGAGACATTGAGTTCATTATTGAGCTTCAACCTGGCACCGCTCCTATTTCAAAGAGGCCGTATCGTATGCCTCCTAATGAATTGGCCAAGCTAAAGACCCAGCTTCAAGATCTTCTTGACAAAGGTTTCATACGCCCAAGTGCTTCACCTTGGGGATGTCCCGCCCTCTTTGTAAAGAAAAAGGACAATAGCTTAAGGCTTTGTGTTGATTATCGTCCACTCAATGCGGTCACTACCAAAAATAAGTACCCTCTTCCCCGCATTGACATCTTGTTCGATCAACTAGCTGGAGCTAAGGTCTTCTCTAAGATTGATCAACGCTCTGGTTATCATCAAATCAAAATCAAGCCTAGTGATATTCCAAAAACGGCTTTCTCAACCAGATATGGACTATATGAATATCTAGTTATGTCATTTGGACTCACTAATGCACCGGCATATTTCATGTATCTTATGAATTCAGTCTTTATGCCGGAACTCGATAAAGTCGTCGTGGTTTTCATCAACGATATTCTGATATATTCTAAGACTGAAGAAGATCATGCTAATCACATACGTGTCATTCTTCAATGACTACGTGATCATCGCCTTTACGCCAAATTGTCTAAATGTGAATTTTGGCTGGATAGTGTGAAATTTTTGGGACATACTATCTCCAGTGAAGGCATATCGGTTGATCCAACCAAAGTTCAGGAAGTTATGGATTGGAAGCCTCCAACTTCAGTCCATCAAATCCATAGTTTCCTTGGATTGGCAGGATATTATCACCGATTCATTCCAGACTTCTCCAAAATAGCCAAACCCATAACTGAGCTACTTAAGAAGGAGGTTAAATTCCATTGGGATGATAAGTGTGAAGAAGCATTTCACACCCTGAGAAATCTTCTAACCACTGCTCCAGTGCTAGCTTAGCCAGATAGTACCCAGCCTTTCGATGTGTATTGCAATGCTTCCAGAACCGGACTTGGTTGTGTTCTTATGCAAAACAACCGGGTCATTGCTTATGCATCTAGAGCACTCCGGAATCATGAACAAAACTATCCAACCCATGATCTTGAGTTGGCAGCTATTATTCATGCTCTCAAGATTTGGAGACATCATCCAAATATGAGGCAAAGGCATTGGTTAGAATTGATCAAAGACTACGATCTTGAGGTACACTACCATCCTGGCAAGGCCAATGTGGTTGCGGATGCACTAAGCCGCAAGGCACATTTTCATTGCTTATCCATAGAAATTTTCAGTGAAATTCTCTATTATCAAATGAGGAAACTCAATCTGGAGATCATACCTCAAGGTAGTCTGAATCTATTATCTATTGAACCTACCCTTCAAGATAAAATCATCATGTCGCAATTACATGATGAAGGCATCAAAATTATCAAGCAGAAGCTATCTCAGGGAGAAGCAAAATATAAGTATTTACACACTGATCATCAAGGAATTCTATGGTTCAACAATCGTATTGTTGTGCCTAAGGATCATCAACTTCGTAAACAAATCCTTGATGAAGCACATCTATCCAAGTTTTCTATTCATCCTGGTAGTACTAAAATGTACCAAGTCCTTCGACAAAACTTTTGGTGGACCAGGATGAAAAGAGAAATTGCTAAATATGTATCCAAATGTGATACGTGCCAGAGAGTCAAAGCCAGTCATCTAAGGGTATCTGGTACACTCCAACCACTATCCATCCCATCGTGGAAGTGGGAAGATATTAGTATGGATTTTATAGTTGGTCTTCCCAACACATCCCAGAAACATGACTCCATCTGGGTAATCATTGATAGACTTACCAAAATTGCTCACTTCCTTCCTGTGCATACCACTTATTCTGCCAAGAAGTATGCCGAAGTCTATCTTGATCAAATTATTCGATTGCATAGTGTCCCTAAGACCATCATTTCTGATCGAGGGGCACAATTCATTGCCCGCTTCTGGGAACAATTGCAGTCTGCTCTTGGAACCAAACTAATTCAAAGCTCTTCATATCACCCACAAACTGATGGACAGACTGAGCGAGTCAACCAAATTCTTGAAGACATGCTCTGAGCTTGTATTATTCACTATGGTACAAGCTGGGACAAGTGTCTCGCCTTGGCCGAGTTTTCTTACAACAATAGCTTCCAGTCCAGTCTTCAAATGGCTCCCTTTGAAGCATTATACGGTCGAAGATGTCGAACTCTTTTGAGTTGGTCTGAGACCGGTGAACGCCAAATTTTCGGACCAGACTTAGTTACCGAAGCTGAAGATAAGGTTAAACTTATCCAAGCCAATCTTAAAGCCGCCCAGTCAAGACAGAAGAGTTATGTAGATCAAAGGAGAAAACCTTTACAATTCCAAGTAGGGGATTTTGTCTATCTCCGAGTATCTCCTACCAAAGGTGTTCAACGTTTTGACATAAAAGGGAAGTTAGCACCCCGATATGTCGGACCATTCAAAATCCTTGAAGTCTGTGGCCCAGAGGCTTACAGAATTCATCTTCCTTCTCAGTTGGCTTGTCGTTCATGATGTCTTCCTTATCTCTCAACTCAAGAAATGCATCAAAGTGCCTACTGAGATCGTTGAATCACAAACCATCGAGATCGAACCTGATCTATCTTACACCGAACAACCTATCCAGATCCTTGATACCAAGGAGAGAGTCACCAGAAGAAAGAAGATTAAGATGTATAAGATCTTATAGAATCATCACATAGAAGAAGAAGCAACCTGGGAAACCAAAGATTATCTTCAGAAAAACTTCCCAGAATTCCTAAAGCCTACTTAGGTAGCTATCCTCCGAGTCCTATCATCCTTGTAATCTCGGGACGAGATTCCTTTTGGGGGAGAAGGTTGTGACAGCCTAGGTGTCAAATTTGTATCACATTAGGAAAGAAATTGTAATAAATATGTTGAATTATATAAAATTTGGGTGTTTATGTGAAAATAAGGACTTATGTGTAATTTTTGCAAAAGTATGAATCCTTTTATGCAAAATATTTGAAGTACAAAAGTAACTTTCAAAGTTTACTTAGGGCCAAAGTGTAAGAATGCAAGTCATCATGATATTACATGAAAACTTGCAATTATGTCCAAAACTGCATAAAATTTACCTTAATAAGGACAAAACCTTATCAAGTTTGATTTTAGTTCAAAATTTAAAATTAAAGCTTTGTACATTAGGTTTTTGAACTTGAACCCTAAAGCAATGTTGTAGGGTTTGAAAAATTCTACAACTTCTATTTTGATCATTTTCTCATTAGGGCTTTGGATCAGTGGGAAATCTTACTTTACAGTGAGGTCCTTGGACTTTATGATTTTGCAAACAAGTCCCTCGGACCCCCCCTTCTTCTTCTTCCTCTGGCGCCCTGCTCTGCTCCTCTGCTCCCCTCTGCCGCCGACTGCCAGCGCCGCCCACCACTGCTCCAGCTCCTCCTCGGCGCCGCCTCCTGCTCGTGCGGACTCCACGCATCGCTCTTCACCTTCCCCAGGCCTGCTCCTCTCCCCTGCTGTCCTCCTCCGCGAGTGCCACAGCCACCAGAGCTCACTGTTGGCCGTCGCGCCTGCCACCGCTGTTGCCAGCTCCTGCTCGCGCGCGCAGCGCCCCTCCCGGCCTTAAAACATGCTCAACAGCTGCTCCACGATCTTCTTTACTCACTCACGCACTTCTCTTCCACGGCATTTCCTTTCCTTGAGCGTAGCCCCTCGCCGGAGCGCCGCCACAGCCTCTGGCCGCCGACGTCAGCCGCCCATGCCGCCTCCCACCCACGATCTAGTGCACCAGTAGCACCACCGTGACTCCCTGCAGCTCACTGACCCATCCAATTTCACTCTCCCGCACCCGAGCATCATCTCCCATAGCGCCGGCAAGCTCAAGCTCCGCCGCTGCTCGGCCTCACCGTCGACTCACTATGTGTGACGCCCTGAAAATTCACCAAATTAAATTACGCGCTAAGATGTTTTTGAAGCTTTGTCGTCGTTGAAGCTCGTTCAACCCTAAAACCCTAATCCTCTCCCGGAGGCGCCACCGTTCAGACGCCCGACTCCAGCTGTCTGCCCAGCCCTTTTAATATCTGTGCCCTCTTTTACCTCGTCGCCGTCCCATTCCGTGTCAACCACGCGCGACCGCCTAACCGCGATCCGCGCCGACGTGATTCCCCCTCCCTCTTTTCTCCTCGCGCAGCGTGCGAATGTCGTGCGCGCGTGGCCGACCAGCCGCGGGCGCCGCCGCGAATATCACCGGCACGCGTCGCCTTTCTTTCTCCCTCTCTCTTTTTCCTTCTACCATTTCTTCTTTTCTTTTCCTCCTCTTTTCTATTTTCCTCCTAATTCCTTTTTCCTCTTCCTTTCCTTTTCCTCCCTTTTCCTTTCTCCCTTTTTTTCCTTTCTTTTCTTTCTTCTCCCCTTCCTCTCTTCTCTCTCTCTCCTTCCTTTCCCCCTTGCCGCACGCTCGAGCGCTGCCCTGGCCACGCCGGCCGCGCGCGAACCCCTGCCCCGGCCTCCCTCCGCATCGCGCACGCGCAACGCGTGACCGTGCGCCGCGCCGTGCCGGCCGCTGCTCGCGCCCCCGCCCTGGCCGGCGCCTCGCCGCGCCGTGCGCGCACGCGCGCGCCCCTGTCCCGCGCGTGCCGTCACTTTCCTGCCACTGTGCCGTCACAGCTCTCCCCCACGTGCGACGCCTCAGCCCTCGCCACCACGCCACGACGGCCGCGAGCGGCCAAACACCATTAATGGCCGCCTGTGGAGCCGCCGGCCGAACCCCCCCTCCACCGCCTTCCCCGGTCTATAAATAGGGTCTCCGCGCAGCCCCGACCACCACCACCGCCATCACCACCGCGCGCCCCCTCCCCTAGCTCGCAGCGCCGCCGCCGCCCGTGGCTCCACCGTCGCCCGCTGCCCGCCGTGGGCATGCCCCCTCGCTCCACCTCGGCCCAAGGTGAGACCGGGGATGGAATCCCCTTGCTTCCCTCTCCCTCACCCCCCCTGCCCCGGGCCGCTCTTGGGCCCTAGCCGGCCGGTGTGGCCGCCGCCGCCGCCGCCCCTTTTCCCCTCCTCTGTTTCGGTCACGGGGGGGAGAGGAGGAAGAAGGGGCATTTTTCCCAACGACCCCCCCTCCTCTCTATTTCCTATAAACACCCCCCTATTTACTCCCTTTTGCAAAAGAAGCCCTGCTCTTTCCGTTATTTCAAACCAAACCCCTCCATTACATAAACCTAGATATACTTGACATCCTTTAGCATGCCCTAAGTATTTCTAGGGTTCGCAAATAGGTCCTTACTCCCTCCGGATAATTACGAATAAGCCCCTGGGCCCCTGTTTAACCCCTGAACCCCCCTTTACCTCGTCATTTTATGCGCCAAACGATCTCCGATCGACTTGAAACTTTACCACACCCTTTCTAGTATATTTCTAACCATGCCATTAAGAAACCACCCAAAAATATTACCCCTATCTCCATAACTAAATTATTCCCGATTCAAGCTCAACAATAAAAGCTTTTAGTTCTTTCGCTTGATTATGTGCGTGTTTGTTTGCGTCGTAGGACACGGAGTGAACGAGGAAGGTCCCCAGTGTGATCAAGCGAACGAGGACCAGTTCTGCAACCCCGAACCCGAGGGACAGTGCTTCGATCAGGACCTCCCGCAAGGATTTGATGATGGCAAGTTCAATCCCGCCCTTTGATGCATGTTTCCGTCCTAGTTTTTATAAACACAACCCAATGGCCTGTTTTATAAAATTGCATGGTTTTGCTTGCTGAAAACATGGTAGGATAGCCACCCTTGTTTGTGATAACCATACCTTGACCACCTGGTTTTATAAAGAAAATGTGTGTGTGTGGGAAGGGATAAAATGTGATTTTGCAAAATGAGTTAGACGAGGTGGATGGCACTTCTATGTGAATTGCCGTTGGTGTGCTCGTACCTGTGTGGTTGAGCAAGGAAGGGAGATATCCATCTTGTCACCCCTAAGGACCGAGTTAATGTGTCATCTCACCTAGCTTCCTGTCATGCAAACCACTTGAACGTTGTATGGGCAACGGCTTAGCATAAATCCCGCTAGTTAGTCTGGCAGTCATCAGGAGAGCTGAGAGCAACGGGTGATCAAGGAAAAGAAATAAGCTCTATGTGACTTATGCCCCGGTTAAACCTCGGAGATAGGTCGAATGACCCCTTGATAGATCCCGTGGTGGCTAGCCAGGTCTAGCTAAGGTGGGTAATGGCTTTGTTGGGATCTGCACCGACACTAAGGTGTTCGTGCTGTGGTACCCCACCTGTGGGTAAAGTTGCACACCTCTGCAGAGTTAAAATCTATTCGAATAGCCATGCCCACGGTATTGGGCAAGTTATGGTGTGGTCACATAACTAGTGTTTCTCTCTGGGAATAGCTGGACTGATGTGGGTTATGTGGAAAGTGTCCGGCAGTTGCGCCGTGTGCTACGGCGGATGGGGAGTCCGGTAGCAGCTTAGAAATTGGATTCTGTGTGAGTCAACATCATGTGCTCCTTGGTAATAGAAAACTTTTTTTGAAAATGTTTTAAACGAACCTTTGCATACAACCGAGTTTTTCGCAAATGAACCATAACCTTATCCTTGGATTGTCCTGTGCATTGATTTCTGCTATACCCCCCTCCGTGGGTGTGATTGGACTTGCTGAGTACGTTTGTACTCACCCCATTCTACCTTTTTACAGCAGAAGATCCAGACTACCTCCCCGAAGACGTTGAGTAGGGTTTCGTCCTGCACCCAGTCTTGCCTGTGGTCAGGGCCATTGTTGGAGTTCCTGTCACACCCGATTTATATGAGCATAAATCGAGCAATCATATATGCGCTAGGATCAAGTCACGCATATATACAACAGAATCATCAAGATATCACAACACGTATCTCAAAATAAATGCGTATAAATTATAAATGAATATCTTTATTACAACTGAATCAAGAATCAGTTCAAGGAATGCGGAAGCGTAGAATAAACACATGAAAAGCAGGGCGCCACAGGGACGTCAACTGGGAGACAACGCCTAGAAATCGTCGAGTCCGCTGATGTAGTTCTCGACGTCGCCTGGTACTGAGCAGCAGTCGAAGATATCCCAAAGAGGACAGAAGAGTAGAGAAGGCAAGGGTGAGTACACAACTTGTACTCAACAAGTATAACACGAATTATGAGGCTCTAAGGTTAGCTGACTCAACTGCATTAGCTTTTAATCTTGGCAAATTTTATTAAAGCTATTTACTACCAGTGGATGAGTTACCACAACCCAAGTTACATAATAATTAATCAGGATTGAACATAAGACTACTGGAGACCAAGCCAAACCACCAAAGGTAAACACCCCACTAATCAGACGGAGGATCTGGGCCGCTCATGACCGTGAGCACGGCTAGTATACCAGTTTTACACTCTCGAGAGGTTGCACAACTTTACCCACAAATCGTGAGCCACGCTAGTTGTCCATCACACTTCCTTAGGTGAGATGACTAGCAAGCACACTACGAGACCGTTACAAAGGACACGTTGGTAAGGTGTAACCGCTGAGGATTCTGGATCAGTGACTATGGAGCAAGCCTCGAGGGGGTACAAGACACACAGCACAGACCAAGCCTCGTAGCACGAGGGCCATAGAAGCTTACCACCCCTCTTGCCCCGCAGGTAAGTTACTCCCAAACCAAAATGACCTAATTAGTAAGTCAAGACCATCCCATTTCAGTCTTGTGGTTGCGCGGTTGTCCCAGGTTGTCACCCTATGAACCGGTCCTTATGGAGAGTAGCCAACCAAGCACTAAGCACCGTTCTGGCCCCCTAAACCATGTTTCTAACAAAAACATCTTTTAAGGAGACGTGAGCCACTCAAGCACACAGCACAGAGGGCCACTCTCAGGATTAAGTTGCATATAACCATTAATCAAATTAATTAAAAAGGACCGAGGGGTGTGAGAGCGCAGCACCTAGCACAACTACCCAAAATGCAACCCAAGGTATTTATATAAAGGATAAGGTGGCTAGGAAGTCCTTATAGGCATACAGAATTAAAATGCAGTATGGAATTGTATTTAAAAGTGATAGAATGTTCATGTTATACTTGCCTTCCTCAAAGTTCTCCTGTTGCTGCTCAAAGGGCTCTGAAGAAGGTGGCTCCTGGTACTCGTCCAAAGGCTGAGCGTCTACTCACGATCGCAACGCCAAAACATGATCCAGCACATACACATACATGCAAACAAAGACAAAAGATAAGAAATAGTACAACATTACATAAAAACAGCACACAAAACCATGATAGAACTATTCTACGCATTACAACGATCGCGTGAGCGCAAAAACCCCCTAAAACGGAGCTAAGACGCGGAAACTAGAGCTAAAACAAGGTTCAGGGGCTTTTCTGCGAGAAAACAGAACTTCCAGGGGGTTTTCTGGGCAAAAACTAGGGACCTAGACGTAATTAAACTATAGACACAGGGTCTAACGTGTAGAACTGCGCTCCAGGGATGGCGGACCCTATTGCTGGAAAGCTCAGGGGCTTCGGTGCGAAAACAGGGCTTAACTGGAATTATCTTTGAACGGAGGTGGATTGCGGGTTGATTCCAAGGAAGCTCAGGGGCTCTTTAACAAAACTGCCACGGCTGAAGGGGTATCTTCTAATCTGGGCCGTCGGATCTGGATCGAACAGTTCGGACCCAATCTAGTTCAGACGGTCCGATCTGCATGGCAGGGGTCCGGACAGGTCCGATCTGGATCGGACCGGTTCGATCTGATAGAACGCGGCCGGCGGCGGGGGGGGGGGGGTCACCGGAAATGCTGCTCCCACAGCGGAGGCTCGCCGGAGCTGGCCAATCTTGGCCCTCCGGGCACGGTTTTGGACAAGGTCAGGCCTGGGAGGTGGAGCGCAACACGGCCGGACACATCTAAGCGCTCAAGAAAGCGGTTTAGGGTTCGGGTCGGGGTTCCCCACGGTGGAGGGCGGCACTGGCTCACGGCATCGGGGAGAACTCGCTCGCGCAGAGGGAAAAGAAGAGGGAGAAGGGGCACGGCACGGTCCTTACCACCCCAGAGTGCTACGACGACGATTGGAGGCTGGAGATCGGTGGTGCCGAGGTGGAATTGGGGCGGCGCTGGGCAAGGTCGACGGCGGCACGGCTGCGCAAGAGCACAGGGGAAGCTGGGATAGGCGGTGGCGGCTGAGGGGAAACGCGAGAGAGCTGTCGTGGCTAAGAAGGGTGGGGTGACCTCGGCGTGCGGGTCGTTCGCGCAACGGCCCCCGCGCCTCCCGCGGACTCGTTGCGGCTTGACCCGATCCGAGCGCGGGCGGGCTTCTAGAAGGAAGAGAAGGCTCAGGTGCTGGCCAGTGGGACCTTGCGAGCGCAGGGGAGAGAGCCCAGGGTGTGGCGGAGCGGGGCCACGGGCAATGGCCGAGCGGCCGGCCGGCGGAGGAGAAACAGGGGAGGTCGGGCACGATGAAGAAGAAGGAAAAGAAAGAGATGGTCACCGACAGGTGGGGTCAAAGCTGGGGGAATGACTGAGAAAGGAAGAATAGCAGAGAAAAGAACGGAAATGAGTGAGAAGAGAATGGGAATGACTAAGAAAAGAATGGGAATGACTGAGAAAAGAAAGAATAACAGAGAAAAGAACGGAAATGACTGAGAAAAGAATGGGAATGACTGAGAAGAGAATGGGAATGACTAAGAAAAGAATGGGAATGACTAAGAAAAGAAGGAATGACTGAGAAAAGAACGGAAATGACTGATCTACCTTCCTGTTTCCTTCCTTTACTTTTCCCGCACCAACTCAAATCTATTTGAATTCAACCCAAATTTGAATTCAACTCCTATGCACTCAACCAAATAAAACTTATGCACCAGCATGAATGCACAAACATGTTGAATCTAAAATAAATTTTAATCACTTGTGAATTAAATTATAAATAAATGCAAGCTAGGCAAAATAAATCCTTAGAAAATTACTGGAGCCCAATTAAATTCATTATAAATCTCGAAATTTTACCTTAGGGTGTTACAAACCTACCCCCTTACAGGAATCTCGTCCCGAGATTCGAATAGGCTAGCTAGCAAAGAGATCGGGATATGTCTTCCTCAGCTCATCTTCTCGCTCCCAGGTAGCCTCCTCCTCGGTGTGATGACTCCACTGAACACGGCACATCTTGATCTTCTCGTTCCTAGTAACTCTCTCAGACATCCCTAGAATCTTCACTGGATGCTCGGTGTAGGTCAGATCCTCCTATACTTCCAACCCTTCTAGCGGTGCTTGTTCTTCTGGCACCCTCAAGCACTTTATCAGCTGAGAGACATGGAAGACATCATGCACTCCCGAGAGGTTGGGAGGCAACTCCAAGCGGTATGCTACCTCACCCTTCTGTTCCAACACCTTGAACGGACCAATGTACCTAGGGGCTAACTTCCCTCTCACGTTAAACCTGCGGATCCCTCTCATCGGGGAGACCTTCAGGTACACATGATCACCCACTGCAAAGGTCAAATCTCGACGACGAACATCCGCGTAGCTCTTCTGACGAGTCTGTGCGACCCTCAGGTTCTCTCGCACACGCTGCACCAACTGTTCTGCCTCTTCAACGATATCCGGACCAAACACCTGCCTCTCGCCAATCTGATCCCAATACAGCGGAGTTCTGCACTTCCGACCATACAGGGCCTCGAAAGGAGATTTCTTCAGACTGGCCTGATAGCTATTGTTGTATGAAAACTCTGCATACGACAGGCATTTATCCCAGCTGGTACCATACTGAATAGCGCAGGCTCGAAGCATATCCTCCAACACTTGGTTGGTTCTCTCTGTCTGCCCATCTGTCTAAGGATGATAAGCGGTACTGAAGCGTGGCTTCGTATCCAGCGAATCATGCAACTACTCCCAGAACCGTGGAGTGAACTGAGATCCTCGGTCAGATATGATCTTCTTCGGAACACCATGTAGACAGACGATCCTGGAGATGTACAACTCTACGAGTCTAGCGCCAGAGTAAGTAGTGTTCACCGGAATGAAGTGGGCAACCTTCGTCAACCGATCCACTACTACCCATATGGAGTTGTACCCTTTCTGGCTACGAGGCAATCCCACAATGAAATCCATAGTGATCTCTTCCCATTTCCACTCTGGAATCTTCAACGGCTGCAATAGACCTGCTGGTCTCTGATGCTCTGCCTTGACACGCTGACAAATGTCACAGATAGCCACGTACTCCGCAACGGAACACTTCATTCCATACCACCAGAATCGTTCCTTGAGGTCATAATACATCTTCATGCTGCCTGGATGAATGGAATACACCGTATCATGAGCCTCGCTCAAGATCAGCTTCCTGAGATCCTTCACATCTGGCACACATATTCGACCCTTGTACCACAAGATTCCCTGATCATCCTCCCTGAAATGAGGTGCTTTACCAATCTTGAGCAATTCACAGATCTCCTGCAGCTTCTTGTCTTCTTTCTGGTGCTGCCTGATCTCCGCCTCTAGAGTGGGTTCTGCCTTGAATGATGCACTCGAGGTGTGATGCAAGAAACCCAGACTCAACTGCTCAAACTCCTCGCATAACTCCTGAGGCATCTGAAAAGCCATGGCCATGTTAACATAGCTCTTCCTGCTCAGAGCATCTGCTACAACATTGGCCTTGCCCGGATGATAGTGAATCTCCAGGTCATAATCCTTGACCAACTCTAGCCATCTTCTCTGAAGCATGTTCAGCTCATTCTGAGTGAAAATATACTTGAGGCTCTTGCGATCGGTGTAAATATCACACCTTTGCCCAAACAAGTAATGCCTCCATATCTTCAGAGCATGCACAACTGCGGCTAACTCCAGATCATGTGTGGAATAATTTAGCTCATGCCGACGCAACTGTCGCGAGGCATAAGCTATCACTCTGCCTTCCTGCATCAGGACGCAACCAAGACCATCCCTCGAAGCATCACAATACACTGTGAACCTCTTGCTCTGGTCTGGCAGAGTAAGAACTGGTGCCGTAGTCAACCTCTTCTTCAGCTCCTCGAAGGCCTTCTGACGCTCATCAGTCCAAGAGAAGTCCACACCCTTCTCTAGCAAGGAAGTCAAAGGCTTCGCAATCTTGGAGAAATTCTCAATGAACCTCCGATAATATCCTGCTAAGCCCAGAAAAGAGCGGACTTCTTTCACCGTCTGTGGTACCACCCAGTCAAGCACATCCTTCACCTTCCCGGGGTCCACAGCAATACCTCCCTTGGAGATGACATGACCGAGGAATGGGACCTTGTCAATCCAAAATTCGCACTTGCTGAGCTTGGCATACAGCTTGTGCTCTCTGAGCCTCTGCAACACAAGCTTCAGATGTTTCTCATGCTCTGCCTCTGACTTGGAATATACTAGGATATCATCAATGAATATCACCACAAAGGTGTCCAGATAATCCATGAAAACCTTGTTCATCAGATGCATGAAGAAAGCCGGAGCATTGGTCAAGCCAAAGGACATGACCGTTTACTCGTATAGCCCATACTTGCAGGTGAATGCCGTCTTCGGAATATCCTCATGATGAATCTTCAGTTGGTGATAACCCGAACGCAGATCAATCTTCGAGAATACACAAGCACCCTGAAGCTGATCAAAGAGATCCTCAATGCGAGGCAATGGATGCTTGTTCTTGATGGTGACTGCATTCAGATCCTGATAATCGACGCACATTCTCTTCGCACCATCCTTCTTCTCTACAAGCAATACAGGAAAAGCCCAAGGAGAGAAACTGCGACGGATATAACCCTTGGCTAGCAACTCATCGACAGTCTTCTTAACTTCCTCATGCTCAAAGGGTGCCATACGATAGGGCCGCTTAGCAATAGGAGCTGTGCCAGGCAAGAGATCAATACGGTCAGGCGGCATACCTGGCAGATCATCCGGAAAGACATCCGAAAATTCAGACACCACGCGAATACCATCCGTGGGTCTAGCCTCCATCTGACAAAGAATTCCAGAAGGCTCCGAAGCACTGACTATGACCTCCTGTCCATCCGGTGCTGACAAATGGACAGTCCTCTGAGCACAATCAATCTTGACACCCCATCTAACAAGGGTCTCCATTCCCAAGATCACATCAATACCCACCGAGTCAATGACGATAAGCCCGGTGCGAAACTTGTCACACCCGATTTATAAGAACATAAATCGAGCAATCATATATGCGCCAGGATCAAGTCACGCATATATACAACAGATTATCAAGATATCACAACACATGTCACGAATAACATTAATATAAATCGTAAATAAATCATGAATAAATTATTTTATTACAACCGAATCAAGAATCGGTTCAAGAGTTGCGGAAGCGTAAAAGAGATACATGAAGAGCTGGGCGCCACAGGGACGTCGACTGGGAGACAAACGCCTAGAAGTCGTCGAAACCGCTGACGTAGTCCTCCACGTTGCCGGGCACTGAGCAGCAGTCGAAGATATCCGAAGTAGAACAGAAGATAGAGAGGCAAGTGTGAGTACAAACTCGTACTCAACAAGTATAACACGAGCATGAGGCTCTAAGGTTAGCTGACTCAACTGCATTAGCTTTTAGTCTTGGCAAATTTTATTAAAGCTAATTATTACAAGTGGATGAATTACCATAAACCCAATTGCATAATAAATTAATCAGTATTAATCAAGACCTACTGAGAACCATCCAAACCAAAACCACCCGGGGAATCTCCCTCGTCAAAGGTTGATAACCCCACTAATCAGACGGAGGATCTGGGCCGCTCATGACTGTGAGCACAGCTGATATATCAGTTTTACACTCTCGAGAGGTTGCACAACTTTACCCACAAGTCGTGAGCTACGCTAGTTGTTCATCACACTTCCTTAGGTGAGATGGCTAGCAAGCACACTACGAGACCGTTACAAAGGACCACATTGGTAAGGTGTAACCGCTAAGGATTCTGGATCAGCGACGATGGGGCCCACCTCCGGGGGTACAAGACACACAGCACAGACCAAGCCGGAGGAGCAGGGACCATTGAAGCCTACCACCCCTCTTGCCCACGCAGGTAAGTTACTCCCGAACCAACACGACCTAATTAGTAAGTCAAGACCGTCCCATTCCAGTCTTGTGGTTGCGCGGTTGTCCCAGATTGTCGCTCTATGAACCGGTCCTTATGGAGAGTGGCCAACCAAGCACTAAGCACCGTGCTGGCCCCCTAAACCATGTTTCTAACAAAAACATCTTTTAAGGACGCACAAACCACTCAAGCACACAGCACAGAGGGTCGGCTCCAGAATTAAGTTGCATAAGACCATTATTCAAATTAATAAAAAAGGACCAAGATATGTTGTAGCGCAGCAACCTAGCACAACTAACCAAGAATGCAACCCCAAGGATATATATAAAGGATATAAAGGTGGCTAGGAAATCCTTATAGGCATACAGAATTAAATGCAGTATGAAATTGTATTTAAAAGTGATAGGAGGTTCATGTTATACTTGCCTTCCTCGTACTCTCCCGGCTGCTGCTCAGACTGCTCGGAAGATGGCTGCTCCTGGTACTGCTCCAAAGGCTCCGCGTCTACTCACGATCATCAAACATAGTCCACACATACACACATGCACAAACAATAGCAAACTATAAGAAAACAGTATACCAAGACAATAGAACAGCACATGAAACTAGCCTAGAACTATTCTACGCGTTACAACGATCGCGTGGATATAAAGAACGCTTAAAACGGAGCTAAAACGCGAAAACTACACTTAAAACAAAATCCAGGGACCTATTTGTAAGAAAACAGAACTTCCAGGGGCTTCTGGACAAAACCCGGGGACCTAAACGTAATTAAAGCCTAGATCTAGGGGCTAGCACGAGAAAAACCCAAGAGATGGACTGCGGGTTCAAATTCCAGGAAAGACAGGGGCTTAAACGAGTAAAATCAGGGCTGAACTGCAATTTCTTTTGAATTAAGATGGGCCGCGGCTTGATTCCAGGGAAGTCCGGGGTCTCTTTAGCAAAAAGACCACCGCTGACCGGTACGCCTCCGGTTGACTCGTGCGTGGGATGCATCTGGGCCACTGGATCAGAAATCAACGGTCAGGATGAGGTGGGCTCGGATCTATCCGGACTCGGCTCGGCTCACGACACACGACAGCGGCGGCTCACTCCCGGCTCGGTTCAACGGGTCGCCGGAGACGCGTTCCCCGCGGCGGCGCTTCGCCAGTGACGGCCGATCTTGGCCGTCCGGCCTTCGTTTGGGACGGGGTTAAGCCCTGGAGCACGCTGGCGGTACGGGTAACCCATCTGGGCCATCGGCGCGGCGGATTGGGGCTCGGGTCAACACTCCCCACGGAGAGAGCGGCTCGGGATCGCCGGCGTGCCGCGGATGGGTGGCTGCGGTGGTCTACGGGCTACCAAGCCTAGCGCAAATGACTACCCGAGTTGATGTATTACTTACCGAGGTGGGAATTGGCTGGAGGCGGCGTGCGGAGACGTCGTTGGTGACAGCCGGCGGCGAAAGGGGGTCGGGTTTCGTGGAGGAAGACGATGCCGGGGTGGCCGGGCTCTCGGGATGGCGGGAATTGCTCCGGGAGATCTCTGCGAAGATGATGGAGGCGTCAGCACGGCACAGAGGGTACTGGTGGCCGGCAATTTCGCGGACGAAGCTCACCGGCGGCGACGGCTCGGGTTCCCGTGGAGGCAAGGCGGCGGCCGCGATTAGGGCTTTGGAGGCGGCGCTGTAGGGATCCAAGGGTTGGCGCAGAGGGATAAGAAGGGGGCAGGGCCAGGGATCTCGGGATAGGGCTGCTGCGGAGGGGATCCGAAGCTCCCGGTGGTTGCGGCGGCGCGGCCGTTGCGGGGGAGCGCGGGAGGAGGGGGATGACGAGTGGGGCCGGCCTGTCAGCGGGAGAGGAAAGGGAAGCGGGAGGCCGCGCGCGTGAGGGGAAGGGCGCTGGCTCGGGCTGGGCCGCAGGAGGAAGAAATGGGTCGGGCGCGGCCCATGTGGGGAAGAGAGGGGAAAAGGGGTGCTGGGCCTCGGGCTGGGGAAAGAAAGAGAGGGAGAGAGGGCCCGCGGGGGAAAGAGGAGCTGGGCCACCGTGGCCCATGCGGGTGAAGGAGAGGGAAAAGGAGAGCTGGGCTGGGCCAAGGGGATGGGCTGCTCTTTCTTTTCTTTCTCTTCTTTCCTTTCCTCTTTTCCAAACTCAATCTATTCACCCAAACATCCTTTGAATTCAAACGAATTTGAATTTAAATCCTATAAACTCAACACAAGAAAAATAATGCTCCAGCATGAATGCACAACCAATTTAATCCTATGATAAATTTTAATTACTTGCGTTATAAAATTACTTTAAATACGAGATAATTTAGAGAAGACCCTGGAAAATCTATTTAAGCCCAAATAAATTAATTAAAATTTGAGGAATTTACCTTAGGGTGTTACAAACCTACCCCCCTTACAGGAATCTCGTCCCGAGATTCGGATAGGCTAGCTAGCAAAGAGATCGGGATATGTCTTCCTCAGCTCGTCTTCTCGCTCCCAAGTAGCCTCATCCTCCGTGTGATGACTCCACTGAACACGGCACATCTTGATCTTCTTATTTCTGGTAACTCTCTCAGACGTCTCCAAAATCTTCATCGGATGCTCGATATAGGTCAGATCCTCCTGCACATCCAACCCTTCTATCGGTGCTTGCTCTTCTGGCACTCTCAAGCACTTCTTCAGCTGAGACACGTGAAACACATCGTGTACTCCCGAGAGATTGAGTGGCAACTCCAAACGATATGCCACCTCACCTTTCCGTTCCAACACCTTGAACGGACCAATGTATCGAGGGGCTAGCTTCCCTCGTACATTAAACCTGCGGATTCCTCTCATCGGCGAGACCTTCAGGTATACATGATCACCCACTGCGAAGGTCAAATCTCGACGACGCACATCCGCATAACTTTTCTGACGAGTCTGCGCGACCCTCAGATTTTCTCGCACCTGCTGTACCAACTGTTCTGCCTCTTCAACAATATCCGGACCAAATACCTGCCTCTCACCAATCTGATCCCAATACAGCGGAGTCCTGCACTTCCGACCATACAGGGCCTCGAAAGGAGACTTCTTCAGACTGGCCTGATAACTGTTGTTATACGAAAACTCGGCATACGGCAGGCACTTATCCCAGCTGGTACCATACTGAATAGCATAGGCTCGAAGCATATCCTCCAACACTTGGTTGGTTCTCTCTGTCTGCCCATCTGTCTGAGGATGATAAGCAGTACTGAAGCGCAGCTTCGTATCCAACGAATCATGCAGCTGCTCCCAGAACCGTGAAGTGAACTGAGATCCTCGATCGGATATAATCTTCTTCGGCACACCATGCAGACAGACGATCCTGGAGATGTACAACTCTGCGAGTCTAGCACCGGAGTAAGTAGTGTTCACCGGAATAAAATGAGCAACCTTCGTCAACCGGTCCACTACTACCCATATGGAGTTGTACCCTTTCTGAGTACGAGGCAAGCCAACAATGAAGTCCATAGTGATTTCCTCCCATTTCCACTCTGGAATCTTCAACGGCTGCAATAACCCTGCTGGCCTCTGATGCTCTGCCTTGACACGCTGACAAGTGTCGCAGATAGCCACGTACTCCGCAACGGAACGCTTCATCCCAGACCACCAGAATCGTTCCTTCAGGTCGTAATACATCTTCGTGCTGCCTGGGTGGATAGAATATGCTGTATCATGAGCCTCACTCAGAATCAACTTCCTGAGATCTGCTACATCCGGCACACATATACGACCCTTGTACCACAAGGTACCCTGATCATCCTCCCTGAAATGTGGAGCCTTGCCAATCTTGAGCAACTCAAGAATCTCCTGCAGCTTCTGATCCTCCTTCTGATGCTGCCTGATCTCAGCCTCTAGAGTGGGTTCCGCCTCGAACGATGTACCCGAGGTATGATGCAAGAAACCCAGGCTCAACTGCTCAAACTCCTCACGTAACTCCTGAGGCATCTGAAAAGCCACGGCCATGTTAACATAGCTCTTCCTGCTCAGAGCATCTGCTACAACATTAGCCTTACCCGGATGATAGTGAATCTCCAGGTCATAATCCTTGACCAACTCTAGCCATCTTCTCTGCCGCATATTCAGCTCACTCTGAGTGAAAATATACTTGAGGCTCTTGTGATCGGTGTAAATATCACATCTCTGCCCAAACAAGTAATGTCTCCATATCTTCAGAGCATGCACAACTGCGGCTAACTCCAGATCATGAGTGGGATAATTCAGCTCGTGCCGGCGCAACTGCCGCGAGGCATAAGCTATCACTCTGCCTTCCTGCATCAGGACGCAACCAAGGCCATCCCTCGAAGCATCACAATACACTGTGAACCTCTTGCTCTGGTCGGGCAGAGTAAGGACTGGCGCCGTAGTCAACCTCTTCTTCAGCTCCTTAAAGGCACTCTGACGCTCATCAGTCCAAGAGAAATCCACACCCTTCTCCAGCAAGGAAGTCAAAGGCTTCGCAATCTTGGAGAAATTCTCAATGAACCTCTGATAATAACCTGCTAAGCCCAGAAAAGAGCGAACTTCCTTCACCGTCTATGGTACAATCCAGTCAAGCACATCCTTCACCTTTCCGGGGTCCACAGCAATACCTCCCTTGGAGATAACATGACCGAGGAACGGAACCTCGTCAATCCAGAACTCGCACTTGCTGAGCTTGGCATACAGCTTGTGCTTTCTGAGCCTCTGCAACACAAGCCTCAGATGCTTCTCATGCTCCACTTCTGACTTGGAATATATCAGGATATCATCAATAAATATCACCACAAAGGTGTCCAAATAATCCATGAAAACCTTGTTCATCAGATGCATGAAGAAAGCCGGAGCATTAGTCAAGCCGAAGGACATGACCGTATACTCGTATAACCCATACTTGCAGGTGAATGCCGTCTTCGGAATATCCTCAGGACGAATCTTCAGCTGATGATAACCCGAACGCAGATCAATCTTCAAGAATACACAAGCACCCTGAAGCTGATCAAAGAGATCCTCAATACGGGGCAATGGATGCTTGTTCTTGATAGTGACTGCATTCAGATCCCGATAATCGACGAACATTCTGTTCGCACCATCCTTCTTCTCTACAAGCAATACAGGAAAAGCCCAAGGAGAGAAACTGCGACGGATATAACCCTTAGCTAGCAACTCGTCGACAGTCTTCTTAACTTCCTCATGCTCAACAGGTGCCATACGATAGGGCCTCTTAGCAATAGGAGCTGTGCCAGGCAAGAGATCAATAGAAAACTCAATGTCACGATCAGGCGGCATACCTGGCAAATCATCCGGAAAGACATCCGGGAATTCAGACACCACGCGAATACCATCCGTGGGTCTAGCCTCCATCTGATGAAGAAATCCAGAAGGCTCTGTAGCTCCAACAGTAACCTCCTGACCATCCGGTGCTGACAGAAGAACAGTCTTCTGAGCACAATCGATCCGGACTCCCCACTTAGCAAGAGTCTCCATCCCGAGGATCACATCAATGCCCTTGGTGTCTAGCACCATCAGATTTGCACTGAAATCTACCCCCCTTATAGCCACACTGACTCTGGGACAGAAGACATGAGACCTCAACTGTCCTCCCGGTGAAGATACTAACATGCACCTCTTTAACGTGCTAGTAGGAATGCCATGATGCTCAACAAAAGACTGGGTGATGAAAGAATGCGTAGCACCAGTATCGAAAAGCACTGTAGCAGGATGGGCATTAACCATGAACGTACCAATAACCATGTTAGGAGCCTCGGCCGCTGACTCGGCCGTCACGTGGTTCACCCTGCCCTGAGCTGGGGCCTTGGGCTGTGCTGCACGCCCCTGCTGTCCTGCCTGCGCCTTCCGAGGGCAGACGTTGGCGTAGTGCCCTGGCTCGCCGCAGTGGAAGCACACTCGTGGAAATGCAGCGGCCTGCTGCCCGGCAGGAGGAGTAGGCACTCCCTGCCTCTGAGCTGGTGGAGCCGGAGGCGCTGGAAGCCTCTGACCCTGTCCCGCCTGCTGCTGCTGCTGAGGACAAGGCGGGTACTGCTGCCGCTGCTGGTACTGCTGGGGCGGCCTCTGCTGCTGCTGCTGTGGATGCTGATAGCGGGGACGAGTGTTGCTGCCCGAAGAGGATGGAGCCATCTTCCTCTTCTTATCCTCAATCTCCCGGCGCTTGCGCTCGGTGTTGAGGGCCGCATCAACCAGCTGGTTGAAGTTGTCGAAGCGGTGGTTCAGCAGCGCATACTGGATGTGATCATCCAGTCCCTCCTTGAAGTACTCCTGCTTATCGCTATCACGAGCGACGTCAGCAGGGGCATAGCGGGCAAGCTGAAGGAAACGGTCACGGTACTCCGTCACCGTCATCGATCCCTGAAATGATAAACACCGATAGCAAGGATAGAAATCGCTCAATGCGTCAGGCTTACAAAGGGAATCAAGGATAGATCAAGCTCAAAAGAAATTGTAGAGAATTCCATTTAATTTTACCTGCTTAAGAGCACGGAACTCCTTCTGCTTCATCTTCATGATGCCCTCAGAAATGTGATGGTTCCTGAAACGCTCACGGAACTGGTCCCACGTGAGAGCCTCACGATCCCGAGCTGGGTAGGACTCCCACCAGTCAAGAGCGGAGCCTCGCAGCTGCCCTGCGGCGTACAGAACCCGCTCTCGGTCGTCGCACTGCGCAACAACCAACTGGCGCTCCACCGAACGAAGCCAGTCATCCGCCTGGAGTGGGTCCGTGGCGTGAGAGAAGGTCGGAGGATGACCTCTCAAGAAATCCGCACGCCTGTCACGGGGCTGAGGCGGCGGTGGAGGCGGTGGCTGAGCGTGGATTTGCTGCAGATCCTGAACGGTGTTGTTCAGGGTCACCATCATCTGCATCTGGAGCTGGAAGAACTGCTCCAGGGTCAGTGGTGGAGGCATCGGCAGCGGCTGACCAGTACCCTGGTTGTTCTGCTCCTGCTGGTCAGAACCGGAACCGGTGCGCCTGGTGTTCACCATCTGATTACAACAACCGAAATTTATGAGAAAAAGATATGGTGTAGCTGCGGAAATGAAACTTCGGACGGATATGACAGAAAGAAAGGAATATAGGTTTTACCCCCAACGTTCTAACTCAATTTTTTTATTATTTAGTTCAAGTTGGGTTAGGTCGATTTGCACGAAAAAGTTTATCTACTAGACTATGCAATCAACCAAAAATCCAAATCAAACATTTGCACAATAACAAACATTCAATATTCACAATTTAGTCGAGTTTATCACACTACCCGACCAACACACTCGTTCTAGCGTATTTCCATCGGGACAACTTAAACTTATAAATTACAGGGTTAGGCGACTCAGGCCAACGTCTACGGAGAGCTCAAGCTATTTCTCGGAAAAGACAGGAGAGGTAGCAAATCGAGGGCTTAAGACTCAAGGAATAGAAGCAGAAACATGATGTTTGAAGATTTGCGGAAGCAAGGCAAGAGAAAGGAAGTCCTATACTCGTCCAGATCTATCTAGGCTTCGTCCTACAGTCAACACGGCTCTGATACCAATCTGTCACACCCGATTTATAAGAACATAAATCGAGCAATCATATATGCGCCAGGATCAAGTCACGCATATATACAACAGATTATCAAGATATCACAACACATGTCACGAATAACATTAATATAAATCGTAAATAAATCATGAATAAATTATTTTATTACAACCGAATCAAGAATCGGTTCAAGAGTTGCGGAAGCGTAAAAGAGATACATGAAGAGCTGGGCGCCACAGGGACGTCGACTGGGAGACAAACGCCTAGAAGTCGTCGAAACCGCTGACGTAGTCCTCCACGTTGCCGGGCACTGAGCAGCAGTCGAAGATATCTGAAGTAGAACAGAAGATAGAGAGGCAAGTGTGAGTACAAACTCGTACTCAACAAGTATAACACGAGCATGAGGCTCTAAGGTTAGCTGACTCAACTGCATTAGCTTTTAGTCTTGGCAAATTTTATTAAAGCTAATTATTACAAGTGGATGAATTACCATAAACCCAATTGCATAATAAATTAATCAGTATTAATCAAGACCTACTGAGAACCATCCAAACCAAAACCACCCGGGGAATCTCCCTCGTCAAAGGTTGATAACCCCACTAATCAGACGGAGGATCTGGGCCGCTCATGACTGTGAGCACAGCTGATATATCAGTTTTACACTCTCGAGAGGTTGCACAACTTTACCCACAAGTCGTGAGCTACGCTAGTTGTTCATCACACTTCCTTAGGTGAGATGGCTAGCAAGCACACTACGAGACCGTTACAAAGGACCACATTGGTAAGGTGTAACCGCTAAGGATTCTGGATCAGCGACGATGGGGCCCACCTCCGGGGGTACAAGACACATAGCACAGACCAAGCCGGAGGAGCAGGGACCATTGAAGCCTACCACCCCTCTTGCCCACGCAGGTAAGTTACTCCCGAACCAACACAACCTAATTAGTAAGTCAAGACCGTCCCATTCCAGTCTTGTGGTTGCGCGGTTGTCCCAGGTTGTCGCTCTATGAACCGGTCCTTATGGAGAGTGGCCAACCAAGCACTAAGCACCGTGCTGGCCCCCTAAACCATGTTTCTAACAAAAACATCTTTTAAGGACGCACAAACCACTCAAGCACACAGCACAGAGGGTCGGCTTCAGAATTAAGTTGCATAAGACCATTATTCAAATTAATTAAAAAGGACCAAGATATGTTATAGCGCAGCAACCTAGCACAACTAACCAAGAATGCAACCCCAAGGATATATATAAAGGATATAAAGGTGGCTAGGAAATCCTTATAGGCATACAGAATTAAATGCAGTATGAAATTGTATTTAAAAGTGATAGGAGGTTCATGTTATACTTGCCTTCCTCGTACTCTCCCGGCTGCTGCTCAGACTGCTCGGAAGATGGCTGCTCCTGGTACTGCTCCAAAGGCTCCGCGTCTACTCACGATCATCAAACATAGTCCACACATACACACATGCACAAACAATAGCAAACTATAAGAAAACAGTACACCAATACAATAGAATAGCACATGAAACTAGCCTAGAACTATTCTACGCGTTACAACGATCGCGTGGATATAAAGAACACTTAAAACGGAGCTAAAACGCGAAAACTACACTTAAAACAAGATCCAGGGACCTATTTGTAAGAAAATAGAACTTCCAGGGGCTTCTGGACAAAACCCGGGGACCTAAACGTAATTAAAGCCTAGATCTAGGGGCTAGCACGAGAAAAACCCAAGAGATGGACTGCGGGTTCAAATTCCAGGAAAGACAGGGGCTTAAACGAGTAAAATCAGGGCTGAACTGCAATTTCTTTTGAATTAAGATGGGCCGCGGCTTGATTCCAGGGAAGTCCGGGGTCTCTTTAGCAAAAAGACCACCGCTGACCGGTACGCCTCCGGTTGACTCGTGCGTGGGATGCATCTGGGCCACTGGATCAGAAATCAACGGTCAGGATGAGGTGGGCTCGGATCTATCCGGATTCGGCTCGGCTCGCGACACACGACAGCGGCGGCTCACTCCCGGCTCGGTTCAACGGGTCGCCGGAGACGCGTTCCCCGCGGCGGCGCTTCGCCGGTGACGGCCGATCTTGGCCGTCCGGCCTTCGTTTGGGACGGGGTTAAGCCCTGGAGCACGCTGGCGGTACGGGTAACCCATCTGGGCCATCGGCGCGGCGGATTGGGGCTCGGGTCAACACTCCCCACGGAGAGAGCGGCTCGGGATCGCCGGCGTGCCGCGGATGGGTGGCTGCGGTGGTCTACGGGCTACCAAGCCTAGCGCAAATGACTACCCGAGTTGATGTATTACTTACCGAGGTGGGAATTGGCTGGAGGCGGCGTGCGGAGACGTCGTTGGTGACAGCCGGCGGCGAAAGGGGGTCGGGTTTCATGGAGGAAGACGATGCCGGGGTGGCCGGGCTCTCGGGATGGCGGGAATTGCTCCGGGAGATCTCTGCGAAGATGATGGAGGCGTCAGCACGGCACAGAGGGTACTGGTGGCCGGCAATTTCGCGGACGAAGCTCACCGGCGGCGACGGCTCGGGTTCCCGTGGAGGCAAGGCGGCGGCCGCGATTAGGGCTTTGGAGGCGGCGCTGTAGGGATCCAAGGGTTGGCGCAGAGGGATAAGAAGGGGGCAGGGCCGGGGATCTCGGGATAGGGCTGCTGCGGAGGGGATCCGAAGCTCCCGGTGGTTGCGGCGGCGCGGCCGTTGCGGGGGAGCGCGGGAGGAGGGGGATGACGAGTGGGGCCGGCCTGTCAACGGGAGAGGAAAGGGAAGCGGGAGGCCGCGCGCGTGAGGGGAAGGGCGCTGGCTCGGGCTGGGCCGCAGGAGGAAGAAATGGGTCGGGCGCGGCCCATGCGGGGAAGAGAGGGGAAAAGGGGTGCTGGGCCTCGGGCTGGGGAAAGAAAGAGAGGGAGAGAGGGCCCGCGGGGGAAAGAGGAGCTTGGCCACCGTGGCCCATGCGGGTGAAGGAGAGGGAAAAGGAGAGCTGGGCTGGGCCAAGGGGATGGGCTGCTCTTTCTTTTCTTTCTCTTCTTTCCTTTCCTCTTTTCCAAACTCAATCTATTCACCCAAACATCCTTTGAATTCAAACGAATTTGAATTTAAATCCTATAAACTCAACACAAGAAAAATAATGCTCCAGCATGAATGCACAACCAATTTAATCCTATGATAAATTTTAATTACTTGCGTTATAAAATTACTTTAAATACGAGATAATTTAGAGAAGACCCTGGAAAATCTATTTAAGCCCAAATAAATTAATTAAAATTTGAGGAATTTACCTTAGGGTGTTACAAAACTCTACCCCCCTTATGATCAAACTAATCCTGGAACAGATAGAGCAGGTATGGATCTTGCCTCCAGGTGTGGTAACTACCATAGGAGTCCTCATGCAGGATACCGGTATATGATGTTTCTCAGCAAATGACCGAGTAATAAACGAATGCGTAGCACCAGTATCAAAAAGAACTGTAGCAGGGTGAGTATTGACCATGAACGCACCAATAACCACGTTGGGAGCCTCGGCGGCTGACTCGGCCGTCACGTGGTTCACCCTGCCCTGGGATGGCGCCTTGGGCTGAGCTGGGCGCCCCTACTGTCCGGACTGCGCCTTCCGAGGACAGACGTTGGCGTAGTGTCCCGGCTCGCCACAGTAGAAGTACACACGTGGGAGTGCTGGAGCCTGCTGCTCGGCAGGAGAAGTAGGCACTCCTTGCCGCGGAGCTGGTGGAGCCGGTGGAGCAGAGCGTGCCGGAGGCGCTGGAAACCTCTGGCCCTGTCCCGCCTGCTGCTGCTGCTGAGGACAAGGCGGGTACTACTGCTGTCGCTGCTGGTACTACTGGATCTGCCTCTGCTGCTGCTGCGGCTGCTGCTGCTGGTACTGGTACCGAGGCCGGGTGTTGCTACCAGACGCAGCAGAAGCCATCTTCCTCTTCTTGTCCTCAATCTCCCAGCGCTTGCGCTCGGTGTTGAGGGCAGCGTCGACCAGCTGGTTGAAGTTGTCGAAGCGGTGGTTCATGAGTGCGTACTCCAGGTGGTCATCGAGTCCCTCCCTGAAGCGCTCCTGCTTATCGCCATCATGGGCGACCTCAGCGGGGGCATAGCGAGCGAGCTGGAGGAAATGATCATGGTACTCTGTCACCGTCAGAGATCCCTGAAATGATAATCATCGGGAAAAGAGGATGGGATTTTGTTCAGCATTCCCAATTTCACGAAGATAAGCAAGAGTGGGCTTGAGCTCAAAAAGAAATTGCGGAAAGATTTTACTCAGATTTACCTGCTTAAGCGCAAGGAACTCCTTGTGCTTCATCTTCATCACTCCAGCAGGGATGTGGTGGTGCCTGAAACGCTCCCGGAACTGGACCCAAGTGAAAGCGTCGAGGTCCCGAGCTGGGTAGGACTCCCACCAGTCAAGAGCCGAGCCTCGCAGCTGCCCTGCCGCGAATATGACTCGCTCCCTGTCATCGCACTGAGCGACATCCAACTGACGCTCCACTGAACGAAGCCAGTTGTCAACCTGGAGTGGATCAGCTGCATGAGAGAATGTCGGCGGGTGTCCTCTCAGAAAATCCGCATGCCTGTCGCGAGGCTGCGGCGGTGGAGGAGGTGGTGGCTGAGCATGAATCTGCTGCAGAGCCTGAACAGTGTTGTTCAGAGTGGCCATCAACTGCATCTGGAGCTGGAAGAACTGCTCCGGAGTCAGAGGTGGAGGCATCGGCAGCGGCTGGTCAGTGCTCTGGTTGTTCTGCCCCTGCTGGCCAGAACCGGTGCCGGTGCTCCTGGTGTTCACCATCTATTTGCAGCAGAACAAAATTTATGAGAAGAAGATATTGTGCAGCTGTGGAAATGAAACTTCGGAAGGATATGACAGAGGAAAGGAATATAGGTTTTACCCCCAACGTTCTAACTCAATGTTATTATTTAGTTCAAGTTGTGTTAGGGTCGATTTGCATGAACAAGTTTAACTACTAGACTATGCAATCAACCAAAAATCCAAATCAAACATTTGCACAATAACAAACATTCAATATTCACAACTTAGTCGCTTTCATCGGAATAGCCTAAACTTATGGGGTAAACGAATTCAGACCAACATCTACGGAATATATCCGACTAATCCTTGGAAAACGCAGAGAAGGTTAGCAAAGTGAGGGTTAGAGCTCAAGGAATAGAAGCAAAAATGAAGGTTTGAGTTTTGCGGAAGCAAGGCAAGCGAAAGGAAATCCCAAAACTCGACCATTTTTACCTAGGCTTCGTCCTACAGTCGACACGGCTCTGATACCAATCCTGTCACACCCGATTTATATGAGCATAAATCGAGCAATCATATATGCGCTAGGATCGAGTCACGCATATATACAACAGAATCATCAAGATATCACAACACGTATCTCGAAATAAATGCGTATAAATTATAAATGAATATCTTTATTACAACTGAATCAAGAATCAGTTCAAGGAATGCGGAAGCGTAGAATAAACACATGAAAAGCAGGGCGCCACAGGGACGTCAACTGGGAGACAACGCCTAGAAATCGTCGAGTCCGCTGATGTAGTTCTCGACGTCGCCTGGTACTGAGCAGCAGTCGAAGATATCCCAAAGAGGACAGAAGAGTAGAGAAGGCAAGGGTGAGTACACAACTTGTACTCAACAAGTATAACACGAATTATGAGGCTCTAAGGTTAGCTGACTCAACTGCATTAGCTTTTAATCTTGGCAAATTTTATTAAAGCTATTTACTACTAGTGGATGAGTTACCACAACCCAAGTTACATAATAATTAATCAGGATTGAACATAAGACTACTGGAGACCAAGCCAAACCACCAAAGGTAAACACCCCACTAATCAGACGGAGGATCTGGGCCGCTCATGACTGTGAGCACGGCTAGTATACCAGTTTTACACTCTCGAGAGGTTGCACAACTTTACCCACAAATCGTGAGCCACGCTAGTTGTCCATCACACTTCCTTAGGTGAGATGACTAGCAAGCACACTACGAGACCGTTACAAAGGACACGTTGGTAAGGTGTAACCGCTGAGGATTCTGGATCAGTGACTATGGAGCAAGCCTCGAGGGGGTACAAGACACACAGCACAGACCAAGCCTCGTAGCACGAGGGCCATAGAAGCTTACCACCCCTCTTGCCCCGCAGGTAAGTTACTCCCAAACCAAAATGACCTAATTAGTAAGTCAAGACCATCCCATTTCAGTCTTGTGGTTGCGCGGTTGTCCCAGGTTGTCACCCTATGAACCGGTCCTTATGGAGAGTAGCCAACCAAGCACTAAGCACCGTTCTGGCCCCCTAAACCATGTTTCTAACAAAAACATCTTTTAAGGAGACGTGAGCCACTCAAGCACACAGCACAGAGGGCCACTCTCAGGATTAAGTTGCATATAACCATTAATCAAATTAATTAAAAAGGACCGAGGGGTGTGAGAGCGCAGCACCTAGCACAACTACCCAAAATGCAACCCAAGGTATTTATATAAAGGATAAGGTGGCTAGGAAGTTCTTATAGGCATACAGAATTAAAATGCAGTATGGAATTGTATTTAAAAGTGATAGGATGTTCATGTTATACTTGCCTTCCTCAAAGTTCTCCTGTTGCTGCTCAAAGGGCTCTGAAGAAGGTGGCTCCTGGTACTCGTCCAAAGGCTGAGCGTCTACTCACGATCGCAATGCCAAAACATGATCCAGCACATACACATACATGCAAACAAAGACAAAAGATAAGAAATAGTACAACATTACCTAAAAACAACACACAAAACCATGATAGAACTGTTCTACGCGTTACAACGATCGCGTGAGCGCGAAAACCCCCTAAAACGGAGCTAAGACGCGGAAACTAGAGCTAAAACAAGGTTCAGGGGCTTTTCTGCGAGAAAACAGAACTTCCAGGGGGTTTTCTGGGCAAAAACTATGGACCTAGACGTAATTAAACTATAGACACAGGGTCTAACGTGTAGAACTACGCTCCAGGGATGGCGGACCCTATTGCTAGAAAGCTCAGGGGCTTCGGTGCAAAAACAGGGCTTAACTGGAACTATCTTTGAACGGAGGTGGATTGCGGCTTGATTCCATGGAAGCTCAGGGGCTCTTTAACAAAATTGCCACGGCTGAAGGGGTATCTTCTAATCTGGGCCATCGGATCTGGATCGAACGGTTCGGACCCAATCTAGTTCGGACGGTCCGATCTGCACGGCAGGGGTCCGGACAGGTCCGATCTGGATCGGACCGGTCCGATCTGATAGAACGCGGCCGGCGGCGGGGGGGGGGGGGGGTCACCGGAAATGCTGCTCCCACGGCGGAGGCTCGCCGGAGCTGGCCAATCTTGGCCCTCCGGGCACGGTTTTGGACAAGGTCAGGCCTGGGAGGTGGAGCGCAACACGGCGGACACATCTAAGCGCTCAAGAAAGCGGTTTAGGGTTCGGGTCGGGGTTCCCCACGGTGGAGGGCGGCACTGGCTCACGGCATCGGGGAGAACTCGCTTGCGCAGAGGGAAAAGAAGAGGGAGAAGGGGCACGGCGCGGTCCTTACCACCCCAGAGTGCTACGACGACGATTGGAGGCTGGAGATCGGTGGTGCTGAGGTGGAATTGGGGCGGCGCCGGGCAAGGTCGACGGCGGCACGGCTGCGCAAGAGCACGGGGGAATCTGGGATAGGCGGTGGCGGCTGAGGGGAAACGCGAGAGAGCTGTCGTGGCTAAGAAGGGTGGGGCGACCTCGGCGTGCGGGTCGTTCGCGCAACGGCCCCCGAGCCTCCCGCGGGCTCGTTGCGGCTTGACCCGATCCGAGCGCGGGCGGGCTTCTAGAAGGAAGAGAAGGCTCGGGTGCTGGCTAGTGGGACCTTGCGAGCGCAGGGGTGCGGCGGAGCGGGGCCACGGGCAATGGCCGAGCGGCCGGCCGGCGGAGGAGAAACAGGGGAGGTCGGGCACGAGGAAGAAGAAGGAAAAGAAAGAGATGGTCACCGACAGGTGGGGTCAAGCTGGGGGAATGACTGAGAAAGAAAGAATAACAGAGAAAAGAATGGAAATGACTGAGAAGAGAATGGGAATGACTGAGAAAAGAATGGGAATGACTGAGAAAAGAAAGAATAACAGAGAAAAGAATGGAAATGACTGAGAAGAGAATGGGAATGACTGAGAAGAGAATGGGAATGACTGAGAAGAGAATGGGAATGACTGAGAAAAGAAGGAATGACTGAGAAAAGAACGGAAATGACTGACCTACCTTCCTGTTTCCTTCCTTTACTTTTTCCGCACCAACTCAAATCTATTTGAATTCAACCCCTATGCACTCAACCAAATAAAACTTATGCACCAGCATGAATGCACAAACATGGTTAACCTAAAATAAATTTTAATCACTTGTGAATTAAATTAAAAATAAATGCAAGCTAGGCAAAATAAATCCTTAGAAAATTACTGGAGCCCAATTAAATTCATTATAAATCTCGAAATTTTACCTTAGGGTGTTACAAGTTCCGCATGGCGCAAGACTCTGATGACCCTCTTTTCGTAGCTAGTGTAGTAGTGTGGGTTTTAGTTGTAATCCTCGCGATAGTGGCGCTTCACTGCCCATTACCGCGTAGAGTTGTACGGTGATGTACCATCTGATGTAATAAAAGTGTTATCAGCCTCCTGGGACTGATAAAGCATCACTTTTAAGTCTTCCCTGATGGGGGAATGCTTCAGGTGGTATCAGAGCCGTAGGCTGGCCGTAGGACATGACCCTAGAAGCGAGACCCTGTTTCAGGCCCCAGGACTTGTTCTGATTTAGCTCTTTTCCTGTGCAAACACTCACCAATGGTTCTTGCCCTGTTCCAGATGGCTGACAATGGATGGGTTGACGGAATCTGCCACGCAGAGCCCGGCCTTTCTAAGCTATTAATACTCAGCCTGGAACGCATCGGAGTCATGGAACCACCGGAGTATGCCTATCGGGAATACACCTCCAAGGGCATCCTTTGGTGCGACATGATGGTCTTTGTGGGAAAAAGCACCCGCTACCTTGATGTGGACCCCTGGTTCATCTCCAGCTCTGGCTTTCGCTTCCCTGACACCTACCGAAAGGCCGCCCGTAAAGCCCTACGATGACTACGTGTGATCTACAAGCACCACCTTCAGCGGACTCCTATGGGATTTTTCCCACCTACTGAAGGAAGAGGATGCACTTGGATTGCCCGGATGAGAGGACTCGGAAGAGAAGAAGAAGACCTAGAAGATACGGTCTCCCACCTATCCATCTACCTTACCGGCTTGGATGAACTCTACCGCGAACAGGCGGCACAACTGAAGCAGCTAATCCATAGGGCTGAAGAGGCAACCCAGGAACTGGAAGAACAACAGATAAGAGCCGCACGCGCCGAGTATTCCTTAGCCGCCCTCCAAGCCCAGATGCAGGAATACGAAAACCGCAGAGGAATAGGTGGATGGATAGAGGAAGAAGAGGAACCCGAGGAAACCCATTGGGATAAAGGTACTCAGACTGAAGGTGAGGTGATGGATCGGTGCCTCCCAATAAAGAAGCGCCCTATCAGAATTGGGGAAGAATCCCCATGATAGGAGTAGCACTCCAAGCTAGAACCCTACCCTAATAACCACGTATCCATGGAAACTGTACCCCCATATTGCAATAATAAATGTTATCTACTCCCTTTTATACCTGTGCTAGATTGTTTACCCTGTACTTGTTTCAGATGGCTGAGGAAGGATGGACCCAGGGCAATTGCCAAGCTGCACCTAGCTTTCCCAGCCTTTTGATCAACGCCCTGGAAAGCCTTGGCGTTACGGAACGCCCAAGGTACTACATTAGAGAGTACGAACACCATGGTACCCTCCGCTGCAGGGTGATCCTGGTCATCGCCAGGAGCAACCGATACCCCGACATCCAGCCATGGCGAGTGACTGCCACAGGGTTTAGGCACCAGGACACCTACCCCTTGACCGTTAGAAAAGCGCTCCATTATTTATGCCGGATTTTTGAAGGACACCTCGCCGCCACACCAGTAAGGTTCTTCCTGTCGGCCATCAGAACCCCAGTTTGGGAAGCACGCATGAGAAGTCTGGAACGACGTCGCCATGAAGAAGGCCCTTTGTACCAAGTGGCTACTTATCTAGCCGCCTTGGACCAACTCTTTGATGAGCAAGCCAACCTTCTGAGAGAGCAGACCCATCGAGCCGAGCAAGCAGAGCTCGCAGTAAGACTGCAGCAGATCCGAGCAGCCCAAGCCGAGGCAAGAGCCGCAGCCGCGGTCAGCAGCGAAGCAGTCGCCCAAGAGAGCCTCAGGCAGGCCCGAGACCGGCGCATGCAAGAATGGACCCGAAGCGGAACACCAGTCCCGGCAATTGGAGAAGACCATGTTTTACTCGGGACACCCGTCATAGGATGGGGACCTCTCTTTGGAAACACACAAGCCCCACCCGAGAACCCTGAAAGTTCTGCTGCCGTCGTTGAAAGGGATGTTGCAGCGCAACCCTTAACAGATGGGAATCCAGAGAACGACAAGCAAGGATTACTCACACTCCCCGCCCCAGAAGAAGGCATGCCCCGCGAGTAAAGTAACCGACGCCACCCTAGTGATGTACCCCCAGCCTCTTTTGCTTAAGTCGTGCCCTTAGGCTTGACCCCGAATGAGTAGTACGAGACCTAGTCTTACCCCCAAGCTGTACCCCCTTGCAGTAATGAAGTTGTTGTGCTTGTGACGTTGTGTGCTGGTTTGTTGTGTGCTGCTTGTTTATGTGACTACTGGCAGAAGGTAGCTTCTGCCTTATATACGAATTAAACAACTTAAACATCACATAATCGTAACCCCACTCTACCCAATCAACAGATGGCTCCCTGGAGCGTCGCAAGGGCCTCCCGTAGCCGGAACCCCGCAGCCGCTGGTGCCGAAGCGCAGCCTGTTGGACAAAATCTTCCTCAGGGAGAACAGGATGTAAGCCAGAACCGAGGAGAAAATCAAGGAGGAGAGCAACTACCACCACCCCCACCCCTCGGAGACCTGGCACAGATACTCCATAACTAGACCCTCATACTGGAAACACTGGCCAACGCCCTCGTTAACCGGCAACCACGAGGGTAGAACATGAATGACAAGCTGACAGCCTTTCTGAGGACCAAGCCGCCCACCTTTGCTGGATCTTGCAACCCTTTGGACGCAGACGACTGGTTACGAGTAATTCAGAGGAAACTCGAACCGTTTGAATGCCAGGAACGAGACAAAGTCCTTCTAGCAGCCCACCAACTCACCGGGACCGCATTAGCCTGGTGGGAAAATTATTGTGCCGCAGCCGAGGATGCCTCTACCATCACTTGGGAGGAATTCGTGAGGGAGTTTCACCGTTATCACATTCCTTCGGCCACCATGAAGCGCAAGGCGGATGAATTCCGCGCACTGCAGCAAGGAAGCATGACGGTGGAAGAGTACACCCACCAGTTCATAGAGTTGGCCCGATATGCACCAGAGGAAGTGAACGACGATGACAAGAAACAAGACATGTTCAAGAAGGGACTAAACCCAGAACTCCGAACCTTGCTTACCCCTCAGATCTATCCTGACTTCAATACCTTGATGAACAAGGCTATCCTTACGGAAAGGGCCAAAACCGAAGAGAGTTAGGATAACAAACGCAAATTCCTGGAAAGTAAGGCCCGCCAACAGGACCGTTTCCAAAAGCTGAGGAACTTCAGCTACACTGCACCAAGATCTCAGGCCCCAATGCAGTATAGGACTCAGTCTCAAGTGACAGGACCACGGGCCCCTAACACACAGTCTAGGAGCCAGAATACCATGAGGGCCCCGGAGAGCAATGCAAGCCTGGTCGCCTACGACAACAACAATGTTAAGGCCTGTTTCAACTGCCGTGAGACAGGGCATTTCATTGCCAATTGCCCTTATGCCAAGAATAAGCTGGCTACATCAGCCTTCTCCAACACGATGAATGGACCCAGACCAGCCCTAACCGGTGCCAACCGAGTGCCCATCCGCAACAACGACAACAGTCAGCAGACGAAGCAGCCCCAGCAATCATTTGGATGAGCCCGTGTCAATCACATCGACGCGCAGGAGGCTCAAGGAGCTCAGGGCGTAGTGCTCGGTGAGTACCTAGTCAACTCAGCTCTGGCAACAGTATTATTTGATTCTGGAGCATCGCACTCATTCATATCCTCAAGTTTTGTGGAACAACACCGAATACCTACAATACTACTAAAAACACCCCTATTAACCCGGACGCCTAGAGGCAACAACAAATGTCAACTAGGTTGTCCACGGGTAAGGATCAATTTAAATGGGGTAGAATTTCTAACAGACTTGGTAGTACTTAAGGCTAGAGGAATAGACGTGATCCTTGGAATGGATTGGTTAAGCCAACACAATGGCCTCATCGGCTGTACTGATAGAGTGGTACGCCTAACAAACCCCGAAGGAGTACAAGTAATCTGCCATACCCGGGAAAGTGAGTCTAACCCAATGGTGTTTAGCATGGAAGCCAAGACCTTAGAAGGAGTCCCGGTAGTAAACGAATACTCAGATGTCTTCCCCGAAGAACTTCCCGGTATGCCCCCGGACAGAGATATAGAGTTCGTCATAGACCTTATCCCTGGAACCTCCCCTATAGCCAAGAGACCCTATAGGATGGCGGCCTCTAAGTTGACGGAATTAAAGAAGCAGCTAGAAGAACTACAACGAATTGGCTTCATCAGACCAAGCTCGTCGCCATGGGGAGCCCTAGTTCTGTTTGTCAAGAAGAAAGATGGGAGTATGAGGTTGTGTGTAGATTACCGGGCACTGAATGAGGTTACCATTAAGAATAAGTACCCCCTCCCCAGGATTGATGACCTTTTTGATCAGCTAAAAGGAGCCAAGTACTTTTCCAAGATCGACCTAAGGTCAGGATATTTTCAGCTCAAGATTAGAGAAAGTGACATCCCTAAGACAGCCTTTGTCACCCGTTACGGGCAGTTCGAGTTTACCGTAATGTCCTTTGGACTAACCAATGCCCCTGCCTATTTTATGAACCTCATGAATAAAGTATTCATGGACGAGCTAGATAAGTTGTCGTAGTCTTTATCGACGACATACTTGTCTACTCCAAGAGTATTCAGGAACATGAGCAACACCTGCGGGTAGTGTTGGAAAAGTTGAGAATACATAGGTTATATGCCAAGTTTAGCAAGTGTGAATTCTGGCTGGAGAGAGTAGCTTTCCTTGGTCACATTCTGACCGCGGAAGGCATAGCAGTGGACCCAGGGAAGGTCGAAGCAGTTTCCAACTGGCAGCGACCGACTAATGTTAGTGAAATCAGAAGTTTTCTTGGATTAGCTGGGTACTATCGGAGATTTATTGAGGGATTCTCCAAGATAGCCCGACCCATGACGGAACTTCTTAAGAAGGAGAAGAAGTTCACCTGGACAGAAACTTGTGAAAGAAGTTTTCAAGAATTGAAGCAAAGGTTGACAACCGCCCCAGCGCTGACCCTACCGGACATTCATCGGGATTTCGTCATTTATTGTGATGCATCCCGACAAGGATTAGGGTGTGTGCTGATGCAAGACGGGAAAGTCGTTGCCTATGCCTCCCGCCAACTCAGGACTCATGAGCAGAACTATCTGACCCATGATTTGGAATTTGCAGCGGTAGTGCATGCCCTGAAGATCTGGAGACATTACTTGATGGGAAATAAGTGTGAGATTTACACTGACCATAAGAGTCTGAAATATATCTTCACCCAGCCGGATTTGAATTTAAGGCAAAGAAGATGGTTAGAGTTGGTCAAAGACTACAATTTGGAAATTCATTATCACCCCAGAAAGGCGAACGTGGTAGCCGATGCCTTAAGTTGGGAAATCCTATGGACCCAAAGATGACCATCTGCGCGAGGAAATGGCACGATTGAATGTGCACATTGTTTCTCGAGGTTCCAGCCATGTGCTGAACGTCCAATCAACACTAAAGGACAGAACTAGAGAGGCTCAAAGCTCGAATCAAGAGTTAGTAAAGATCTGCAAACAAACTGGAGAAAACAAAGCACCGGGTTTCAGAGTGGACGATAAGGGAACGTTATGGTACGAGAATAGGATTTGTGTACCCCAGGATGGAGACTTCCGGCGGATAATCATGGATGAAGCCCATAACTCGGCCTACTCCATCCACCCAGGATCCACCAAGATGTATATGAACATAAGGCAAAAATATTGGTGGAATGGGATGAAGGCGGATATTGCACGATTTGTGGCTCACTGTGATACTTGTCAAAGGATCAAGGCCGAACATCAAAAGCCAGCAGGATTATTGCAACCCCTACCCATTCCAGTTTGGAAATGGGATGAGATAGGAATGGACTTTGTAGTAGGTCTACCTAGAACACAGAAGGGACATGATTCCATATGGGTAATAGTGGACCGACTCACTAAATCGGCTCATTTCATACCCGTACGAACTAATTATGGTGGAGAAAAGCTGGCAAAACTTTATATGGAAAACATAGTAAAGTTACATGGAGTACCTAGCAGAATTGTCTCAGATAGAGGAACCCAATTCACCTCTAGGTTTTGGAAAAGCTTGCATCAAGCCATGGGCACCAAGTTAAATTTCAGCTCCGCATATCACCCACAGACGGATGGTCAAACCGAAAGGGTAAATCAGATTATGGAAGATATGCTGAGAGCATGCGTCCTGACCTATGGAAAGGATTGGGAGCAGAGCCTACCTTATGCAGAATTCTCATACAACAATAGCTACCAAGCCAGCTTGGGCATGTCGCCATTCGAAGCTCTCTATGAAAGGAAGTGCAAAACTCCCCTGATGTGGTCAGAAGTTGGAGAACGTGCACTAGTAGGACCCGCACTTATAAAGGAAGCAGAAGAAAAAGTAGCGGAGATCCGCGAGAAGTTGAAAGCGGCTCAATCCCGACAGAAGAACTATGCAGACAAGAAAAGGCGAGAAATAAGTTTCAACTCAGGAGATTTTGTTTATCTCAAGGTCTCACCTATTCGAGGAACGCGAAGATTTCAGGTACAAGGAAAATTGGCCCCTCAATACGTTGGACCGTATCGAGTTCTGAAGAGAGTCGGAGCAGTGGCATACCGACTGGAGTTACCAGAGGAAATGTCAAATATACACCCAGTGTTTCATGTCTCGCAATTAAGGAGGTGTTTGAGAGTACCCGAGGAAGAACACGTGCCGGTGGAAACAATAGATCTTCAGCCGGACCTGCGATACCAGGAAGTACCGGTCAGAATTCTGGACACTGTCACTAGGAGGACAAGAAACTCCGAAGTTATGCACGGTTCAATGGAGCAGACACGGAATAGAAGAAGCGACATGGGAACGCGAAGAGGCCCTAAAGAAGGAGTTTCCCCATCTATTTAGGAGCCAGCCGAATCTCGAGGACGAGATTCATTTTAAGTGGGGTAGGTTTGTGACGCCCTGAAAATTCACCAAATTAAATTATGCGCTAAGATGTTTTTGAAGCTTTGTCGTCGTCGAAGCTCGTTCAACCCTAAAACCCTAATCCTCTCCCGGAGGCGCCGCCGTTCAGACGCTCGACTCCAGCTGTCTGCCCAGCCCTTTTAATATCTGTGCCCTCTTTTACCTCGTCGCCGTCCCATTCCGCACCGCCCGGCGGTCTGTCGACCACGCGCGACCGCCTAACCGCGATCCGCACCGACGCGATTCCCCCTCCCTCTTTTCTCCTCGCGCAGTGTGCAAATGTCGCGCGGGCGTGGCCGACCAGCCGCGGGCGCCGCCGCAAATATCGCCGGCACGCGTCGCCTTTCTTTCTCCCTCTCTCTTTTTCCTTCTACCATTTCTTCTTTTCTTTTCCTCCTCTTTTCTATTTTCCTCCTAATTCCTTTTTCCTCTTCCTTTCCTTTTCCTCCCTTTTCCTTTCTCCCTTTTTTTTCCTTTCTTTTCTTTCTTCTCCCCTTCCTCTCTTCTCTCTCTCTCCTTCCTTTCCCCCTCGCCGCGCGCCCGAGCGCCGCCCTGGCCACGCCGGCCGCGCGCGAACCCCTGCCCCGGCCTCCCTCCACGTCGCGCACGCGCAACGCGTGACCGCACGCCGCGCCGTGCCGGCTGCCGCTCGCGCCCCCGCCCTGGCCCGCGCCTCGCCGCACCGTGCGCGCACGCGCGCGCCCCTGTCCCATGCGTGCCGTGCCGCCCGCCGCTGGCGCTCCGCCCCGCCGCGCGCGTCGTCACTTTCCTGCCACTGTGCCGGCATAGCTCTCCCCCACATGCGACGCCTCGGCCCTCGCCACCACGCCACGACGGCCGCGAGCGGCCAAACGCCATTAATGGCCGCCCACGGAGCCGCCGGCCGAACCCCCCTCCACCGCCTTCCCCGGTCTATAAATAGGGTCTCCGCGCAGCCCCGACCACCACCACCGCCATCACCACCGCGCGCCCCCTCCCCTAGCTCGCAGCGCTGCCGCCGCCCGTGGCTCCACCGCCGCCCGCTGCCCGCCGTGGGCACGCCCCCTCGCTCCACCTCAGCCCAAGGTGAGACCGGAGATGGAATCCCCTTGCTTCCCTCTCCCTCACCCCCTGCCCCGGGCCGCTCTTGGGCCCTGGCCGGCCGGTGTGGCCGCCGCCACCGCCCCTTTTCCCCCTCCTCTGTTTCGGTCACGGGGGGGGAGAGGAGGAAGAAGGGGCATTTTGCCCAAGGACCCCCCCCTCCTCTCTATTTCCTATAAACACCCCCGCCTATTTACTCCCTTTTGCAAAAGAAGCCCTGCTCTTTCCGTTATTTCAAACCAAACCCCTCCATTACATAAACCTAGATATACTTGACATCCTTTAGCAAGCCCTAAGTATTTCTAGGGTTCGCAAATAGGTCCTTACTCCCTCCGGATAATTACAAATAAGCCCCTGGGCCCCTGTTTAACCCCTGAACCCCCCTTTACCTCGGCATTTTATGCGCCAAACGATCTCCGATCGACTTGAAACTTTACCACGCCCTTTCTAGTATAGTTCTAACCATGCCATTAAGAAACCACCCAAAAATATTACCCCTATCTCCATAACTAAATTATTCCCGATTCAAGCTCAACAATAAAAGCTTTTAGTTCTTTCGCTTGATTATGTGCGTGTTTGTTTGCGTCGTAGGACACGGAGTGAACGAGGAAGGTCCCCAGTGTGATCAAGCAAATGAGGACCAGTTCTGCAACCCCGAACCCGAGGGACAGTGCTTCGATCAGGACCTCCCGCAAGGATTTGATGATGGCAAGTTCAATCCCGCCCTTTGATGCATGTTTCCGTCCTAGTTTTTATAAACACAACCCAATGGCCTGTTTTATAAAATTGCATGGTTTTGCTTGCTGAAAACATGGTAGGATAGCCACCCTTGTTTGTGATAACCATACCTTGACCACCTGGTTTTATAAAGAAAATGTGTGTGTGTGGGAAGGGATAAAATGTGATTTTGCAAAATGAGTTAGACGAGGTGGATGGCACTTCTATGTGAATTGCCGTTGGTGTGCTCGTACCTGTGTGGTTGAGCAAGGAAGGGAGATATCCATCTTGTCACCCCTAAGGACCGAGTTAATGTGTCATCTCACCTAGCTTCCTGTCATGCAAACCACTTGAACGTTGTATGGGCAACGGCTTAGCATAAATCCCGCTAGTTAGTCTGGCAGTCATCAGGAGAGCTGAGAGCAACGGGTGATCAAGGAAAAGAAATAAGCTCTATGTGACTTATGCCCCGGTTAAACCTCGGAGATAGGTCGAATGACCCCTTGATAGATCCCGTGGTGGCTAGCCAGGTCTAGCTAAGGTGGGTAATGGCTTTGTTGGGATCTGCACCGACACTAAGGTGTTCGTGCTGTGGTACCCCACCTGTGGGTAAAGTTGCACACCTCTGCAGAGTTAAAATCTATTCGAATAGCCATGCCCACGGTATTGGGCAAGTTATGGTGTGGTCACATAACTAGTGTTTCTCTCTGGGAATGGCTGGATTGATGTGGGTTATGTGGAAAGTGTCCGGCAGTTGCGCCGTGTGCTACGGCGGACGGGGAGTCCGGTAGCAGCTTAGAAATTGGATTCTGTGTGAGTCAACATCATGTGCTCCTTGGTAATAGAAAACTTATTTTGAAAATGTTTTTAAACGAACCTTTGCATACAACCAAGTTTTTCGCAAATGAACCATAACCTTATCCTTGGATTGTCCTGTGCATTGATTTCTGCTATACCCCCCTCCGTGGGTGTGATTGGACTTGCTGAGTACGTTTGTACTCACCCCATTCTACCTTTTTACAGCAGAAGATCCAGACTACCTCCCCGAAGACGTTGAGTAGGGTTTCGTCCTGCACCCAGTCTTGCCAGTGGTCAGGGCCACTGTTGGAGTTCCGCATGGCGCAAGACTCTAATGACCCTCTTTTCATAGCTAGTGTAGTAGTGTGGGTTTTAGTTGTAATCCTCGCGATAGTGGCGCTTCACTGCCCATTACCGCATAGAGTTGTACGGTGATGTACCATCTGATGTAATAAAAGTGTTATCAGCCTCCTGGGACTGATAAAGCATCACTTTTAAGTCTTCCTGATGGGGGAACGCTTCACAATGACAGAGCCTCACAGCCCCCGCCCAGGGCACCAGCATCACTACATCACCCCGCAGAAGTTTCCCAGCAACTTCTTCATCGTCCTCCAGCACCCCAGCCACCGGAACCACCTCGCCATCGCTACCTCCTCGCCGGTGAGCTTCTGTTCCCATCGAACCCATCCTTTCGCCCCTCCTCCGACCGATCCAACCACCCCAGTAGCTTCCTCTTCCCCTGCTGCAGCTACTGGACCAGAACTTGACCGCCCTCCTCACCGGGAAACCTCTCGCCGACGAGCTCCTCTCCGCCGCCGCCTCGGCCGCCGTGGGAAACCCACCTCCGGTCAACTCTTCTCCATCCCAAGCCCATCCCTGGACGTGCCTTGAGCTCCTGATGCTCGTGAGCCAGTCCTCCTCCACCCCCGACACCGCCCCTCGCTGGAATTTGGCCGGCGATGTCCCTGCCCCTTCTTCCCCGACGAGCAAGGACCCAATTGTTCTGATTTCAATCTTTCTAGGGTTCTGTCTGTAAATATTCCAGTCCCTCCCCCAAATTCAAATCAGTGAACTTCTAAAATGTGTAAACAATTGTAGAAAATTCAGAAAAATATCAAACTAGTTGGGTTTGAATCCTTGTATTAAATAATACAACTTTTGTATTATGATCATGAGATGAATATGTGTATTTTGTGCTGCAATTTAATTAGTAGCTAATGGGTACTTTAATTAGATCTTTTGATCCATAGCGGTGCTGAGGCTCAAATTTGAAACATGAGATGTATGTGCCATAAGTAGAGCTGTGTAAAATTTGAAAGCTTAGCACAGTCCTCTAGCTATGTCGTTTAGATAACCTTGCTTTATGTTGATAAAAGTTTCATAATTTAATTCCAAATGTACCTCTTCATGTTTATAGCTGAAAATTTTACATTAGCTTTTTTTTAGTATGTATAATCCAAGATAAAAGTTTGAGAGTTAGCACCCCTGTGTAGCTTCAGTAATGAAATTTAAGCTTAGATTCAAATGAAATCCATGAACAATAATTCTAGCTCATGAAAAATTATGAAAATAAATTAGAATCATGCCTTTGAGTAGTGTGGCATGTCCACAAATTTTCAACCTATGATCATGTGTAGAACAGCCAGGATAAATAGAACTTGATATAATAGTGTTATGTTTGATTATTTTTGTAGCGCTATTCCTGTAGAAATAAAAATTAGATAAATTTACAGTAAATGTAATTAGACTAAAAGAAATGCTTAGCTAATTTGGTAGCTTCAATATTAAAGTACATTGCTCTATGAAATTCATTCAATTTAAACATGTTGTTTAATGTAGTTAACTAGGTTAGTTTATGCTCGATAAATGACTGCCCAATAGAAGAGTAAATGATATGTTTGATGAGTGAACTCTATTTTCATTGGATTACAACTTTATCGTAAAATGAAAAGAAAATATATGCATCCATTAAACCACGTCTTTGCATATCATATAGACTCAATCACTCTCGCCGACGGAGACTACGAATTGATCCCGGAACATGAAGTAGAAATTTCTGAAGACCCCGGGAACGTTGTCGGAAATCTAACTGAAGCTTCGAACCAAAGTTTGAAAAACTTTGACACTCCTGCCCCCAGCCCCACTCAAGAAGGCAAGCCCCGGACACAAACCCGCTACTTTATTTACACTGCAATCTACATTTATATATATATATATACTTGTGCATTAAGTTCTTAGGAGTTGTCTGAAAACCCTAGTTGCATATTCCTAGGAACCAATGTACTGAATACTAGAACTTGAGTCCAAATAGTTGCTATGCTAATAGAATCGGTAGAAGTCGAGTGATTGCCTGTCACTCGCGAGCTTTATAGGAATTGTGGTGTTTACATTCCTGTAATCACTATAAGGATGATGGACGGGATCTATGTGAAGTATCATGGTTGCGATGATACCCCATCTGTGTTGATGAATTTGGCTAAGGTCGCAATGTATGGTAGCGGTGGTTAACCGTTTGAAAGTATTAGCCACATGCCATGAAATATGTTAAGTGGTAAGCCTAGTAACCAATCGGCCCGGCAAGTGGACATACCTCCCACCACTCGTATTTGGCTTTTTCCGGTTACTCGCTTTGACATGTGGGAATACGTGTTGAAGGGCAACCAGGAGCACGGTCATGTAGTCGCGCTACAGACGTACATCCTGCACATTGGATGTGCGTATGGTCCTGCAGTCGCTTGTGGTGGATCTGATCCACGAGTCAGAATGAAAGGCAAACGGTTGCTTCGGAACAATCGTTGGATGTTCCAAGCGTGTGAGTTAGGTTTGCCCTTGCAAGGTTATGAAACTTGATTCAGAATCATCCGTTTCTCGCGGAGATTGAGATTGCTTGATTCCTTTGCCACATAGAGTAACAAGAGCAACCTTATGGTTATCAAAGATGATGTTTGTTTAAAAAATTCTACCATGCTTGAATAGTTATAGTTGCTTGCCTAGAATGGATAATCAACTAGAACCTGAAAGCTAAAATTTGAAAGTAAGGATCTACTCTTTGATGCTTTTTCAGCTGAAAACTAAATCTAGAACCATTTAAAGCCTTCATAGTCTAGTTACATGGCTAAGTATACTCAGCCTTGCATTATAACTTTTGTTCTAGGTAATCCCCCTGAGGACTCTACTCTGCCTGTGCCATGGCCTTATGCTCTGCCCGATGGTTGGTCAGTGGAATGGAATCCGTCTCCAGCCAACAGATCATACCGAGTGATGTCATGCCAGGGTTTAGCATGATGTCCGTACTGGCGACGTGTATAGTTGTCGTATTTTAAATTCCGCTGCCGTGAACTTGAAACTTAAACTGGTTTGTAATAATTCCTATCAGTTTGGGACGTATGCTACTTTTGGAAACTCTTGTAATATAAATGCCTGTGATGTAAAATATTATGGCGACTGTATCTCTGGACTCACCTTCGTGCGAGGTACCTTGTTTAATCCTGCTTTCGGTGGTTTATCGGGACGTTACCCGACAGGCCAAGGGGTTACACCATTTGAAGTACGATTGGAGCCCTTGAGAAAGGACTTGCGTACTTGAGCCGGTGTAATTCAGGTTGGTTCTGCCACATTGCACCCGATGTCCTAGGATTGTCAAGTACCCTGAGTACTCCGAACAAACCCACAGGTAGAAAATATCACACATGATGTATTTATATATACTCAAACATATTGTTCATGACATTTTCTAATCCTACTCTAGGTTCTCTACTATTTTTGAGCCATAGGACCAACTTCTTCAAGGTATTCTGCGAACTTCTCATCGGAGCAGTCTGCAGCCATACCCTCGGCTAGTGGACTCAAATTTCCATTGGGCCAAAATGAAATGACGACCCCAAGGACGTGCGCTACGTAAGTCTTAGTGGTTTTCGAAAGGTAGCAAGATATCTTCTATGGTGCCTCACGGAGGGGTTCTAGTAGGTCCTATCTCCGACTACTCATGCTCGTGTCAGCCCCATGCCTGCCCCGCGCCCCTTCTTGCTCCGTGACAAAGTGAGGACGCTACTAGGCATAGCTGTCGCCGCCTTGATCGCTCACGCGTGTACTCGCAAACCCTAGCCACTACCGCTCGATGCATGCCACGCGTCCGTCTATGCCACGCCCGAGCCTGAAACCCTAGCTGCCGCCCTACAAAAGCCTCGAGCCACGACCTCGAAACCCTAGATTCCCATAGGGTTTTCCCTTTCCGCCGCTGCCACAATCCGATAGGAGGAGAGAGGTCGGAGAGGAGGAGGAGCGGGAGACAAGGAGGAAGCAGCCACCACCGGAGTTGACGCTGCCTGTTGCCAATTAGCTGAAGAGGAGAAAACCGAGGTGGAGCACGGCGACACACCACAGCCACGCTAAGGGAGGAACTGACACCGGGCACGCCAAGGAGGAGAAGGATGCCGCCACGGAGACAGCGTCCCGTACGACGACGATGCAGAAAGTGCATCTAGGCCCCCTAGTGGGTTTTGGTGGTTGAATGATAACACAATTAAAGAACTAATGAGTTTGATGAGCTTTGGATAGCAATGCAAATGAGTGTACCGAAACTATAATATCTCAAATTGAAGAGGCAAGCAAATTGAGAAGGCAAAAGAGACATGGTTGCAAGGGCTATTATATGATCTAATGATGGTTTGCTTGTATGAATGAGTAAAGATTGATAGTGCATTGGTATTTTGATCAAGAAGGAAGAAATGTAATAAAAGGGGAGAATATTTCAATAGAAGTGAAGATTCTTGGTTGGTTGATCACAAATTTGGTATATAGATCAATTTGTTGAACAAATGGAATTCAACGAGTATAATGCATTGATATTTTGATCAAGCAGGAAGAAATGTAATCAAGAGCTTAATATTTCAATAGAAGTGAAGATTCTTGATTGCTTGATCATAAAATTGGTATATGGATCAATTTGTTGGATAAATGGAATTCAATGAGTACATATTATGGTGCAAGACTACAAGTGATTTAAGATAGCAAGATGTTTAAGGGTTAGTAAGAACTTGGCTACGAGGTACTAAGCGAGGGAGAAGGGCAAGGAAAGGGCTTGGCACCGATGAACCCATGCTAGGGTGAAGAAGCAAGTTAGTGCTAGCATTTATGGACCAATCAAGGCCATTGATAGTCACAAGTTGCTAAGCATCAATCATTGTTGAATCATATGGATTTAGGTGTCTTGAGGATGTCAAGTTAATTATTGATCATATATGGTGAAGAATCTCATATTGCTAGCTCATGAAGGATAATGCTCAAGAAATAGGCAAAGAAAATGCTTGCAAACCCTCAAAGTAGGATATTGAGGAAAAGCGGCATCGTTATTTGATCTTGAGTATAGATAATGACGTACTATCAAAAGGGATATGACGTTGATAGCTTTGCTTATGTCTCGGTGCTCAAACCTAACATTTCAAGTGCTAACATGAGAAAAACACTTATCACAACACTTGCACTGATTGATCTTGGACATTGATTTCAGTTGGAATGGGTAGTCCTCTAAATAAGCTTTCCATAGATTCCAAGATCATGAAATTCGGAGTCCGGAGTAAAAAGTTATGGAATTTTCTCTTAGGTCACCTAAGCTGTTTGGTGGACCTGCAGAAACGAGGAAAATTCTGCGGAAACTCCGAAAGTTTCAGAGCTTCCGGAGAATTTTGTGGAGATTCCGAAGATTTCTGAGAAAGGAAATGCTAACATTGTCTGGAGATTCTGGAGATTTTTGCGGAGTCTCTAGAACTGTTTTGAAGCTAACGGCTAGTTTTTGGGTCCGGAGTCTCCTGAGTATTTTCAGAGATTCCGGAACTTAACAGCCCAACGGCTGGTTTTTGGGGGATGGGTATTTATACCCGTCACCCCTTCCCATTTGTTACTGCTCGTTCCACACACAAAATAGACATATCCACAGCCCTAAGAAGCTCTCCCCACTCTAGATTTGCAAGAGATTTGAGAAGATAAATGAGTTGGGGTTGAGAGAGAGATTGGGATGGAAGATTGAGTGAAAGTGAGCAAATCGATTCTTGAGCACTTGAGTTCATAGCGAGAGATCATCGAAGCATTTGTTACTCTTGGAGGTCAAGCCTCCTAGACGGCTAGGTGTCGCCTTGTGAGCACCCAAGATTGTGGTGTGCCGCGGGAAGTTTGTAAAGGCTTCGATTTCGCCTCCGCAAGGGAAGAAATCAAGAACTGAAGTAGGGAAAGGGTTGAGCGTGACCCCACTTCTTTGGAACCACCCAACGGAGACGTAGGAACCCGTGAAGGGATCCAAACTTCGTTAAACAAATCCTTGTATCACTTGTTCTTGATTTGTTGATTTCACTACTTGTTGCTTGTGCTAGATCCTTTCTAGGTTTATCTCGATCTATCACTTAAGAAGTTTTAAGCTACAAGCTTCTAGTGAAATTCCTTGGAAACAACTCACCGGTGTATGGGAATTCGTCGATCTTCTTTTGGTTGTGGTTTTCATAGGCGTGTTGTGTAGTTTGTGCTATTTTCGGATACTCCAAAGATTTCTACGGAAACTTCTGAAGTTGCGGAGATTCCGGAGAAATCTCCGAAGATTTCGTAAGTTACTAATTCCGCTGCAAGGTTTTATATAAAATTCAGAACCATCTATTCACCCTCTCTAGGTGACATCAAAGGTCCTTTCAATGGTATCAGAGCCGAGGCTTTCAATTTCGGGCTTAACCGCCTTGAGAGAAGATGTCTACGGGAGGTGAAGTATTGGTAGAACTTCTCTTGCTTGATTGTTCAAATTATGCATCTTTGTCCGCTTGTGTGCTTAGTATTCCTAGGACTATGGGTCCTCAAATTGAGTGGACTATAGATGTAAGTATTTCTCCTCCAAGTGTTGATTGGTCTAGTCTAAACAAAGAGGAAGAGAAATGCTTACAACTCAATGCTCAAGCTATTAATGTTTTAATTTGTGCTTTGAGTAAAGATGTACTTGATTCCATCATGGACGATGATTATGATGACGATATACTTGAGGATGCGCATCTTATTTGGACAACACTCAAAGAAAGGTATGATAAGTCCAAATATGATGACGAAGAGCTCACATTGGAAAAATCATGTGAGGGGTTTTCAACATCATCAACAATCAATGAAAAGCCTCAAATGATTTTCTCAAATGGTCAAGATGATGTTTTCGTATCCACATCCTCACCAACACATGAGTCAATATAAGGTAATAAAATGGTGAGTAGGCTAAATGACCATTCATGACATACTTCTACTTCAAGTTGTCCTTGTAGACTAATGTTTTAAAGGAAGAAGAAGTTTGTGATCGCTGTCACCCAAATGAGAAATCAACCTCTTCCCCACACATAATATCCATTGCTGAAGCCAACGTGTGTCTCATGGCTCAAGATAAGAAGAACTAGACAAGAGTAAATGATTTTCTTTTAGAAAGTCATGAAAGGCAAGAAGAGCTACTCATTGAGAAGATCAATGAATTAAAGGCTCTAACTAAAGAGCATGAGAAACTCAAGGATTCTGATGCATCCTTGGTTAGTAGGTATGAAAATTTTTCATTTGAGCAACCTTGTGCTACTAACTCTATCTACTGTGTGGCTCAATTGGAGAAAGCTAATTGTAAGCTCATGGCTCAACTTGAGGATCTCACTAGCAAGCATGTGGCCCTTCAAGAAAAATATGATAATCTATTATGCTCCCATGAAAAGCTTGTAGATTCTCATACCTTTCTTGACATAACTCATTAGGTGATGGTAAAATTGGTAAAATCCTACCTACCTCACATGCACAAGTGCACATGCTCTCAAGTCATATTGATTTGTCTTGTGCTAACCCTTGTCTCTCTCAAGCAAATATACTCCCGAACACTACTAGTGACTTGGATAATATAGGCAAAAATGAGAAGGGTAGTAGTCATGGACTTGTAGCAAATTCAAGCAAGAAGAAGTCCAACAAGCGCAAGTACAAGGAGCAAAGTCAAAATAAGATCAATATCTCTCTCACTTGCATTAATTGCAATAAAGAGGGGTCACCATGTGAGAGATTGCTCTTTGAAGAAAGAAGAGAAGGATATGAGCAAGAGGCAAGGTAAGAAGAAATGAATGGCTCGCATCAAGTGCTTCAAATGCTCCAATATGGGACATTGTGCATCAATATGTTCCAACAAGGTTGACAAGACATCACTTTCAAAGAAGAAAACAAGAAGATCAAAAAGGAAGTGTTATGGTTGTAATGAGAAGGGATATGAAATTGCATCATGTTCTCACAAGAAAGATGATCTTTGCAAATCATTGAACAAGAGGCAAACCGGCAACAAGCAAATCAAAAATCAAGATGAGAAGAAAAGGAAGATATCTTGCAATGGCAAGCAACACATTTGCTACACTAGCCAAAGAAAGAGACATATTAGTAAGAATTGTCTCATGGGTAAAATTTCTAAGCCCAACTCTTCCATTGATCATTCTTTCCTTAGAAAGGCTAAAAATTGAACATGTGCTTCTAAGGTGACTCGTTCATCTTATGGTAGCACAAAGTCCATTTGGGTGACTAAGTATCTTGTGACTAACCTTCAAGGACCCAATATGGATTCGGTACCACCAACTGCTTGAATTGGTTAATAGGTACTTGGAGATGCATTGAATACTTGGTTCACTTGAGATGAATTATATTTCACTTCTTATGTCAAGATCCTTTCGATTGGTATTTCTCATCATGTGTGGAAAAGGGTGCCAAATATCTAGCCCCTAGCCTTGTGTAGGTGTGAGTTGTTTACAACTTGTTTTTAGTGGTAAACACTTGTTGGTGGCTAGATAAGTTTTAGTTAAATTCCTACACTGTGCCATATGATGCTTTTAGTGGCTCTCTAGTAGAGCAAGATCTTTTGGTGAATGTAGATGATAAATGCTTGGTAATGGCTAACAAGATTGGATATTTGGATGATCAAATACTTGTTGATATTTGGATATTCATACTCATCGAGAGACTAGAAAATGCATATATTGGATTTCCCAATCTTTGATGGAAATTTCTTATATGTCACCTCGAATCCTCGGTGAAAGCTCATTCAACTAGTGCCAAGTATCCCATTGATCAAGTCATGTGTACTGTTAGTAAGGATATCCAAACTCATCTACATGTTGCTTTAGTCTATGATTATTTATCTACTACTCTTTGAAGACTAACCATGTAGATGAAGCAATGAGAAATCAAATCACAAATTAAATATTTCTTGAATGTTTGGAGTATCTAAGATGGATTGGAGTTGTCTACTTGTGCCTCATTAAAGAGCTTGTCTAGAAATTCGAGGCACCACTCCATCAACAATATTTGTGGAGACAATGAAAGAATGGTAATCACTATCTCAAGTTCATGTTCGTTTTCAAATTTACTCTCTTGTGTCTTGTTTAGTCACATAGGGTAAAAGAAGAACTTGAAGATTTCGATTGAGTGATATCCATGCAAGAACAATTCACTACCACTTGAAAAATATTGAATTGTTTCTATTGGTGGTAACATTAAATGAGAAATTTTGTTGATATCAAGTAGGTCTCTCACTACATGATGATCATTGCATTAGGCTTCATTTATGAATTTTAAATTAAGCAAGTCAAGATGGACCTATTCTATGGCTATATATAAATGAAGCCCAATGCTATATATATATAGATATAGATATAGATATATATCTATGAAGACTTGACTTGAGGGATTTGATTACTTGGCTATGAAGATACAAAGCAATGCCAAGAGATAAGTATGAAGAATCAAACTCAATTCTAGTGGATTCATTCATCATTCACATTCTAGAAGCTTCTCCACAACAACAGCTAACATATGGTAGATTGCAAGGGTATCATTCTCATCTAATAAACAATCTACATAATGTTATGGTTGTGAGTATTTCTTGGCACAAGTATCCCTCTTTACAAAAATTAGTTTGTGCCTTATCCCAAGATATAGGATGTGCTCCTCTTGAGTCCTTGACGAAATCGTGCATGTACTCATGCATGTCTCTAGTAATTCAAATACTTGGATGCACATATTTAGGGGGAGCTTATCCTATGTTTTGTGCTTGTGAGACTAACTTGTTTTCAAGTGATATTCGCATATTAGTCTCATGGGAAGTAAAAACAAAAAAAACAAATCATCCCCGGGGTATGCTACATAAATCCCATATTTTTCCAATTGGTTTGGTGTCTTATATTTATCTAGCTAACTTCCATAATATAGCATAAGTTCCTCTTGTGGCCTAAATGTCCTATAATGCACACAAGCTTGCCTTCCACCATATGTGTGCGCTATCCTTTGGGGAATTTAGTCTATATTATGAGGTTTCATGAATAAGTGATCCAATTGCCCACTACATCTAAAGGATCATTATTTGTGAAACTCTCCCTTGTGCTTTTAATCCATTCTCTTTTCTATGTGTTGTAACAAGGTTCTTCCATGGGCTTACAAAATGGGTTTAAAATTATTTCATGAGTTATGGTCCCTTCAAGCATGTTTCTTCTCAATTGGTTTCATATTCTATTGGTATTATATCAAGTGAGACTATAATTGGACCGATGCAAGTTAAGTTGAAAGAAGAACATACTCACTTGGTTGAATGAAAATCAAAAGAAGAAAAAGAGATAATAATGGATCAAGGAGTAGCAAAAGTTTCATGAGAATCAAGCAATGAGGATGAAGAAGGATAAAATCTTTGGATCTACTTTGTTGAAAAGTTTGAGGTTCTTATATGCATTCTCTACTCTCTAGTACTTCTTTCATTCTTTGGTAATGCTTGCTTTCTTGAACCAAGATATAGTGCAAACTTCTCCTTGACCTCCTTTTGTGAGTGTGTATGAGTATACTTTGTGTGTTCTTATATGCACACTTTGAGGGGGAGTTTGGCCTATATCTTGTGGGACTAATGCTTTCTTTCAAGTTTATGTTGCATAGTCTCACTTGTTGGAGAAAAGAATATATGTCAAAGGATGTTGAATGGTTCCCATGGGTTTTTGGTTGATCTATGATTATTCCATGAGGTTCCACTCTTTTTGGCACTTGGATTTTGAGTGAGTTGGAAAAGGAAGGAACTAAAGAATGGAATTCATTGTTAGCTCTCCATTGTGAAAATGCATGATCAATTCAACAACGGATGGTAACTCCTAGTTCCCAATTTGCAAACGTTATGAATTTTACCTTTTAGCATCTTTGTGAGTTGCTTTAGGTAAAGGAAGAACTAGGAATACAATCTGGATCTTGGATGGTCACAAGATCTCCAATTCACTATAATACATCAAGTGGGAGCTATTGTCTTTCAAATGAATAGAACTTCACTTATTTAAGCCATTGATGAGTTGATTGTCGATTCAATATAATTTTTTGTGGTAATCTGCCTACCCTACTTGGTGGTGGTACGTAATCGTTGGCATAATTTCCGTTGTTGCAAATTGTTTATGCCTTGACCAAGATATAGGATCGAGTCCCCTAAATTCTTAATTGAACCAACTGCACGCAACAAGTAATTCAAGCACTTGATGCACATATCAAGGGGGAGCCCTATCCTATGTCTTGAGTCTTTGAGACTAACCATTTCTTCTAGTGATCATATATGTAGTCTCTTGGTGAGATTGAGTTTCTCAAGGGCCTCAAGAAACAGATGATCAAGAAGCTTCAAAATATGGGCCAAAGAAAAATGCTGCTGCAACCTCTGGAGGCTCCGGATAAATTTGAGGAGACTCTGCAATTTCTGGAGACTCTGGACAAATCTCCAGAAACTTTGGAGATATTGGTCAAGAAGCTTCTGATCAAGATTGAGAAGAAAAAGGATGATGATCCAATGCAGCATCAAGCTCCTAGAGCATGAGTTTAGTAGGATCATGATGAAAAGGCTTGAAATGTCCATGATGGGAGAGTTGAAGTTTCTTATTGGATTTGAATCAAGCAACTCAAGATATGCATGCTCATATGTCAAAGCAAGTACCTTAATCAAGGTCCTCTCAATTGAAATCTTGGTTCTTTCAATTGGTATCTCAAGGACATGCTCAAGAAGTTTGACATCAAGTATGCCAAGCCCATCAAGACAACAATTCTAATCATTGGACACCATGATCTATATGAAGAATGTGAGGCTTAGAGCAAAGGTATATCGCTCCATGAACTCTTTTATTAACTTTGTGCATCTAGGCCCTAACCTGCTAGTGTGTGCATGCGTATGCAAAACCTTAGGTCACACCATAAATTTGTCTTTTGGTGGTGATTAGAGAATTATTTAGATATTTGGTTGATACCTCTTATGACATGAGTTTGTTTTGTCAAGAAAATATCATATAAGTGAGGCATGAGCTAATTATGCTAATTTCTCAAAATTTTGACCTAAGGCTTTGTATACATTGTTTAATAGAATGGATAGGTGAGAAATACTATGTGCCAAACCATTACCTCACTTCTCCCTTCACTTATGTATCCTAATTTCTCCCTTTTGATGGAGAGACCTTTTTGGAGACTGATGCCAAAGGGGGAGAGATTTTGGGAGAAAGTGTAAAGGGGAACAATACATTGTGGATTTTATGGGGTAAAGGGGAGGAAAATAAGATTTCTCATTTGCTTGGAGTGTGCAAGGATAGATTTCAATTTGGTATCTTTACTAAGGACCACTCATGATAGTGTGTGATTTTCATGCCTTGGTTGGTGTAGTGTTAATCTCTAGTTTTTTGGGTGAAATGACATATCATGTGTATCATGGTTATCATATTGACATCTTGCACCCCATGGATGCTAGGATATATGGGAGTTCCCACACTTTACCTAAATTTGTGCATTTGGCATTTGAGGCCAAAGTTTGAAATTCATCCATTGCACATACTTAGGGGTATTTGCTATATCGTAGGATTCAAAATCTTATTTTTATCAATCATGTGTAAGCTTCAATTATGTTGTCATCAATCACCAAAAAGGGGGAGATTGAAAGTGCATCTAGGCCCCCTAGTGGGTTTTGGTGGTTGAATGACAACACAACTAAAGAACTAATGAGTTTGATGAGCTTTGGATAGATCACAATGCAAACGAGTGTACCAAAACTATAATAGGTCAACTTAAAGAGGCAAGCAAATTGAAAAGGCAAAAGAGACATGGTTGCAAGGGCTATTATATGATCTAATGATTGTTTGCTTGTATGAATGAATAAAGATTGATAGTGCATTGGTATTTTGATCAAGAAGGAAGAAATGTGATCAAGAGCTTAATATTTCAATAGAAGTGAAGATTTTTGGTTGGTTGATCACAAATTTGGCATATAGATCAATTTGTTGAACAAATGGAATTCAATGAGTATAATGCATTGATATTTTGATCAAGAAGGAAGAAAGTAATCAAGAGCTCAATATTTCAATAGAAGTGAAGATTCTTGGTTGCTTGATCATAAAATTGGTATATGGATAAATTTGTTGGACAAATGGAATTGAATGAGTACATATTGTGGTGCAAGGCTACAAGTGATTTAAGATAGCAAGATGTTTAAGGGTTAGTAAGAACTTGGCTACGAGGTACTAAGCGAGGGAGAAGGGTAAGAAAAGGGCTTGGCACCGATGAACCCATGCTAGGGTGAAGAAGCAAGTTAGTGCTAGCATTTATGGAAAAATCAAGGCCATTGATAGTCACAAGTTGCTAAGAATCAAATCATTGTTGAATCATATGGATTTAGGTGTCTTGAGGATGTCAAGTTGATTATTGATCATATATGGTGAAGAACCTCAAGGCACTAGCTCAAGAAGGTTAATGCTCAAGAAAGTGGCAAAGGAAATGCATGCAAACCCTCAAAGCATGATATCAAAGAAAAGCGGCATGGTAAAAATATTCAAGCTCAAGAGGTTTATATTGTGTTTTTTTATTTTATCATGAGTATAGGCAATGCTGTAATATCAAGAGAGATACGACGTTGATAGCTTTGCTTATCTCTCGGTGCTCAAACCTAACATTTCAAGTGCTAACATGAGAGAAACACTTATCACAACCCTTGCACTGGTTGATCTTGGACATGGGTTTTAGTTGTAATAGGTAATCCTCTGAATAAGCTTTCCATAAAGTCCAAGATCATTGAATTTGGAGTCCAGAGTAAAAAGTTATGGTGTTTTCTCTTAGGTCACCTAAGCTGTCCGATGGACTTGCGGAAACTTCGAAGAATTCAGCGGAAACTCTGAAAGTTTCGGAGATTTCGAAGACTTTTGTGGAGATTCCGAAGATTTTTGAGAAAAAGAAAATGCTAACTTTGTTCGGAGATTCCGGAGATTTTTGCAGAGTCTCCAAACCAGTTTTGAACCTAACAGCTAGTTTTTGGGTCCAGAGTCTCCGAAGTTTTTTCGGAGATTCCGGAACTTAACAGCCCAATGGCTAATTTTTGGGGGATGAGTATTTATCCCCCTCACCCCCTCCCATTTGTTGCTGCTGGTTCCACACACGAAATAGACATATCCACAGTCCTAACAAGCTCTCCCCACTCCAGATTTGCAAGAGATTTGAGAAGAGAAGTGAGTTGGGGTTGAGAGAGAGATTGGGAAGAAAGGTTGAGTGAAAGTGAGCAAATCCATTCTTGAGCACTTGAGTTCATAGCAAGAGATCATCCGAGCATTTGTTACTCTTAGAGGTCATGCCTCCTAGACGGCTAGGCATCGCCCAGTGAGCACCCAAGCTTGTGGTGTGCTGCGGGAAGTTTGTGAAGGCTTCGATTTCGCTTCCGCAAGGGAAGAAATCAAGAACTGAAGTAGGGAAAGGGTTGAGCGCGACCCGACTTCTCTGGAAGCACCCAACGGAGATGTAGGAACCTGTGAAAGGATCTGAACTTCGGTAAACAAATCCTTGTTTCACTTGTTGTTGATTTGTTGATTTCACTACTTGTTGCTTGTAGTGAAATACCTTGGAAATAACTCACCGGTGTATGGTAATTCATTGATTTACTTTTGGTTTTGGTTTTTATAGGCGTGTTGTGTAGCTTGTGCTATTTCCGGAGACTCCAAATATTTCTATGGAAACTCTGGAAGTTGCGGAGATTCCGGAGAAATCTCCGGAGATTCCGTAAGTTACAAATTCTGCTGCAAGTTTTTGTTTAAAATTTCAGAACTGCCTATTCACCCCCCTCTAGGCGACATCAAAGGTCCTTTCAGATGCCATTGCTGCGCTGCACGGCACTGCCTCGACCCGCCTCTGCTTTGCCCATTTCCCTCCTTCGAGCTCGCTGGTAAGCCATAGCCGCTGCCGTCACCTTCCTACTGTCGGCATGAGCCTAGCGCCGCCGAGGAACCCTCTGTAGCCGAGAACCTAGGCCACTATCGGTGTTTTACCGCCACGCCCACCGAGGGATACCCTCGGGGTGGTGAGTTTGTAGGTAGTGTATCGCCGAGATCAGGAACTTGAGAGTGCAAAGGAACACAAGGTTTAGATAGGTTCAGGCCACCGAGAGCGTAATACCCTACATCCTGTATGGTTTGTATTGCCTTTGATGATTATCCCCGAGGGGGTCCCTATCCGCCCTTATATAGTCTGGGGGGACAGGTTTACATGGAAGTCCTAGTCGAGTACAAGCCCAGGAGTCCTACCCGAGTACTTCTCAGGTAGTTCCTACTGTGTCCGACTAGTTTCACTATTGTACGAGTAATCCTACTGCGTTATGAGTAGTTACAACAGATGTAGGGCATGAGCCATGACCCATCCCGTATCCTAGGAGAAGTGTGCCATGTAGACAGTCCCGTGTGCCCGGGTCTGACAAGCCCCGAGCTCTTCGTAGCCGAGTACTGCAGGAGTCCAAGTACTTCTGAAGGCGTCTTCGAGTTCTCCCGAACTTCATCTTGAAGGTGTCCTCCGAGTACTTTCCTTGGCTGCTTCGAGGTTGTGAGGTGCTTATACCCTGAGTAGTTGTCCAGTCTTCTTTATATGGGGTGCGATTAAACTCTCACTCCATATGGAGTAGCCCCCGAGCCTTAGGTTGACTCGTAGAATCAGGCTGAGGGTCATTTTAATCTTGAGTCTTCTGTCCTATCTTTCAGAAAAATTGAAAAATAAGTCACTGATGACACGTGTCCCGCAGCCCCCGAGCCTTGAATCCAAATCCCCAAGTTTTAGAATAAAGAATCCAAAGAATCATGGCATACAATATATGACGGTAAAGATTTAATGGTGAACATGGGTAAATTGGTGTAGTAAATTTGAAAACCTCTTTTTTCGGGATGAATTCCCTGAAAAAATGGTGAAACAAATAACATCCCCAACAAACACCCAAAATTACCTCTCAAATCAATCTTTATGCCCTAATCCAATGACCAAATAAGACCTCTGGGTAATAATTTAAACAAACACCTTATTTCGGAATAACATCCCTGAAATAATGGTTAACAAACATCTACCCAAGATAAATCTCAAAAAGCCTCTTGGATCGCGTATTTGTTGAGTAATTCTACAGCGTCCAGCATGTAAGCACGAGAGCTGTCCCTTGAGGCATGCTGAGTGTCTTGTCCCATCAAGCCCCCGAGCCCAGGAGCCAGATGATTATCATAGAGTATACATAGCAGTCGGTGGCGTTAGCCTCCGAGCCCAGGCATCAAGCAAGTAGCCGCTGGTGCTTGGGCAGTTGATGAAGCCATTTAGTCGGAGTCGGTTCCGACAAGGATTATAGTCAAGACGAGTAGTCGAAGTAGTCGAACATGTGTAGAACTAGTCGTAGACTAGTAAACTTCTTATCATGGGAGCAAGACCCTTTTAGTAAACATAGTATACAAGTCGAAAACTAGTAATATGTTACTGGAAATAAGGGAGCGAGGCTACTTCAGCAAACTTACGTGTAGTACCAGTCGTAAACTAGTAAAACAGCGTTGTACTAGAAATATGAGCACAAGGCCCCATCAGTAACCCAAGATACTAGTCGGGAACTAGTAATTAGATACTGGTAGTATGGGAGCAAGGCCCCTTCAGCAAACTTATGCGTAATACTAGTCGAGAACTAGTAAAACGGAGTTGTACTAGAAGTATCAATCTCCAGACATCAAAAGAAGATGTCCCCAGTTGATCAAGGGTGAAAATGACGTAGATAATCAATATTCCAAGAATTTGGTACCTCCTGGCCATCAGGATGCTGTAAGCAATAAGATCCAGGGCGTGTAACCTTGTGCACAATGAAAGATCCTTCCCGTTGCGAGTTAAGCTTGTGTAGCCTAGTATCATCCTGGATTCGTCGAAGAACCATATCTCCAATGTTGAAAGAGCATCATTGAACGTTCCTGTCGTGGTAACGATGAACGACTTGTAAGTAACGGGCCGACTGGAACAATACATGGCATCAGATTTCCTCAACTGAGTCAAGTTTGAGATGTCTTGCAGTGTCCACATCACGTTAGCAAGTAGTATAGCTTCAGACCCGTATACGAGAAAGAAAGGTGACTGTCTTGTGGCTTTGCTTGGTTGCGTTCGAAGCCCCCAGACTACTGATGAGATCTCATCGATCCACATGCCGCCCTTTTTGCTATTATCATCATAGAGCCTTTTCTTCAATCCATCAAAAATCAAGCCATTGGCACGCTCAACCTGGCCATTGGCCTGTGGGTGAGCCATTGAAACTTATTTGACTTCAATGGAACTACATTCACAGAAATCCCAGGACTGATGCGACTGGAAATTGGATCCCAAATCTGTAATGATGGTGTTGGGGAAGCCAAAGAGGTGTAAGATGTCACAAATGAAAGTAACCACTCAATCTGTAGTGAGCGTTGCGATTGGCTTGTACTCGATCCACTTAATAATTTTGTCGATGGCCACCAACACGTGTGTGAAACCTCCTAGCGCAGTTGTTAAGGGCCCTATCATGTCCAAGCCCCAGCATGCAAACGGCTATGAAAGTGGTATGGTGATGAGGTTATGAGCCGGAACATGGGGCTATTTACTAAAGAACTGGCAATTGGTACACCAGCCAATGAGTGCTTCGGCATCTGCCAAAGCAGTCAGCCAGTAGAAACCAGAACAAAATACCTGAATGATGTGCGAGAAGCCGCGTGGTTCCCGCACACACCTTCGTGAATCTTTTGGAGTATCTCTTTGCCCTTCTCCGTGCTAACACACTTCATGAGTATGCCTGATACTGATCCATGCTTGTACAGGTTACCCCCGACTAGAACATACCCTTTGCTGCGCCTGAGGATGCAAGTAGCTTTAGCGCTTTTTGGGTCGATGCCGGGGGGTAGTTTGTGCTCCTGGATGTAGTCGATGAAGGCCACCCTCCAGTCGACCTCGATCATCAAGACCTCTCTGTCGGGTTTCTTGGGACCCTGAGTGATTGAACTTGAGTCTGGTGCCCTGATGGAAGGGTGATGCAACTCATGAACAAAGACTCCCGGTGGGACGTTAGCTCGATCAGAACCCAGTTTGGAGAGCACATCCACGCCCACATTGTTGTCGTGAATCACATGGTGAATTTCCAACCCCGAGAACTTGTTCTCAAGCTTGCGTATGTCCGTAACATAAACGTCCATGGTGTCCTTGTTGATGTCCCACTCCTTGTTGACTTGTTAAACCACCAGTAAGGAATCACCATAGATGAGTAGTCGCTTGATGCCTAGGGAGACTGCCAGGCATAGCACGTGCAATAATGCCTCGTACTCGGCTTTGTTGTTAGAGACCTCAAATAGTATTTGAAACATGTACTTGAACTATTCTCCTCTCGGGCTAATGAAATATACTCCCACACCACCACCACCGAGCTTGAGTGAGCCGTCAAAGTACATGACCTAATGCTCTGGCTGGTTGGTTGGGGCTTCCGCTTGGTTTTCTCGCCACTCCGCCATAAAATCGACTAGTGCCTGCGACTTGATGGCTGTCCGGGGCTTGAAGTCGAGTGTAAGAGCTCCCAGCTCCAAGGCCCACTTGGAGATGCACCCGGTGGCATCCCGATTGCAGAGGGGAAGTCGGAGACCACTAGGATATTTTATGTGTCGAAATAGTGGTGAAGCATCCTGGAAGTGATGAGTATACCGTAAAGTATTTTATGAATCATTGGGTAATGAACCTTAGATTCAGAGAGGACTTCATGATGAAGTAGACTGGTCGCTGCACCCCGAAGGCATGGCCTTCTTCCTGGCATTCCACCACGATTGCCGTGCTGACGACGTGAGTAGTCGCGGTGATGTAGAGTAGCAGATTCTCACCTGGTTGTGGAGCCGTCAGGATGGGTGGCAACTGCAAATGGTGCTTGAGATCTTGTAGCACCTGGTTTGCCTCCTCGGTCCACTTGAATTTGTTGTGGAGCTTGAGCAATTTGAAGAAGGGAAGTCCTCTTTCTCCAAGTCGGGAGATGAATTGATTCAAAGCTGCCATGTAGCCTGTGAGCTTCTGGACATCCTTTATCATCCTTGGAGCGTCCATGGCTGTGATGGCATTGATCTTCTCCAGGTTTGCTTCAATTCCTCGGTCACTAACAATGAACCCGAGTAGTTTTCCTTGTGGCACACCAAAGACGTACTTCGTCAGGTTAAGCTTCCATCAAAACCGTCGCAAGCTGTTGAACGTCTCCTCGAGATCAGTGATGAACTCATCGTGGGATCTGGTCTTGATGACCATGTCATCCACGTAAGCTTCAACGTTGCGGTGCATAGTTGGATGGCCTGTTGGTAGATGGCTCCTGCGTTCTTTAACCCAAATGACATTGTAGTGTATGCGTATGCTCCAAAGGGGGTGATGAACGCCGTTTTGATCTGATCCTCTTCCTTGAGAGCTATCTGATTGTAGCCCGAGTAGCAGTCAAGGAAGGAGAGCAAGATGCAGCCAGCCGTAGAGTTAATGACTTGGAGTCGCTTTAGGGTCAACTTTTAGGCAATGCTCGATCAACCCCTTGGGTACCCCTGGCATATCCGTTGGTTTCCACACGAATATGTCACGGTTAGCCCTAAGGAAGCTGACGAGCGCACTTTCCTATTTGTCACCCAAGCCACCCCGATCAAAGCAGTCTTGGACGGGTCGCCTTCTTGCAGCTGGATGGCCTTGATGACGACATCACTGGGGTTGGGTTTAACCCTCGACTGGCTAGGCCGCTAGTTGGAGATCTCAATATCTGAGTTGGTCAGCTTCAGTGCGGCCGCGACTACTTCTGCAGATGGCTCTGGCACGCATGATGTCATGGCGTACTCGATCGCTTCTTGATCGCAATAGTACGACTTGTTCAGGTCGCCACGGAGTGTGAGTACGCCTGTCTTGCTTGGCATTTTAAGTAGTAGATAGACGTAGTGGGGCATGGCCATGAATTTGGCTAGTGCTGGTCTGCTAAGGATGGCATGGTATGACGAGTCAAAATCCGCCACCTCGAACTTGATGTACTCGGTGCGGTAGTTATCTTTCATCCCAAAGGTGACTGGCAAGACCACTAACTCGAGTAGTGTAGCCGCATGACCCGGGACGATGTCGTAGAGAGGAGCTTTGTTGGGAGTGAGCATCTTGGAGATATCCAGTCCTATCTTCTTCAGAGTACTCGTGAAAAGCAGGTTGAGCCTGCTCCCGCCGTTGATGAGTACTCGGGTGAGCTGTGAGCCCACCATGATAGGGTCCACGACGAGCGGGAATTTTCCCGGCTCGGAGAAGCTGGTCCATTGATCGTCCTTGAAAAAGGAGATCGGGACCTCGCTATATCTCAGAGGCCTTGTCGTGGTGTTGTCGGTCAAAACCCACCGGCAAGCAGTGATAGGCAACACGAGGAGCCGGGAGGCTCCCAGGACTGCTGGTGGGCCCCGGTCCCTCGATCAACGGCCCGAGATCCGGCACACGACCTGGCGTCTGGGTTGCTAGGCATGCCACCTGACCTTGTACCTGATCAGGAAGGTGTTATATGTTAGTTTCCTGCATGCACAGACACATATAAACATTAGTCCGAGCCGTGATCGGCTCATCGGGTGATTCCCGATATCGGCTGTAAAGAGCCGATTGTATTCAATACCAGATTGGATCTATTTATATGAATAAGGCAAGCATATCCGATGGTAATATAAAACTTGCTCTGTAACCATTAAGCTAATCCAATCTACGAAGGTTGAAGCTTTCACTGCATAGCCAGAACATCCTACACGTAATTGAGCCTAACAGATACGGTAGGTAACGAAATAACAACCTAAGCAGAGGCCTAAAAAACAACAGAGAGCCGATTCCCGGAACGATCCCTTTTTAAGCTGTTATAAAGAGCTAAACGTACTGCTGGAACATTCAACCCATTTGAAGGGCCTAATCATGCAGATATTAAACAAAATCTTCGATGAACGAAGACTAACCATAACAGATTGGATCTACTAAACAAAAACAGAACAAGATGCTGCCCTTATACCCGAGATCGGGCACGATGACAACTGAACGTTTACAGGTAACAAGCAATGCTCGATTAAATCATGGAAGAGCCGATGCTATTCTATAAATGCCAAGATAACTAGTGTTACTCGCCATCAACAACGCTTCAGTACAAGAAACACAAAAGGTAGATAAGCAGAGATGATGCCGCCCCGATCACGCGAGGCGTGATCGGGGCTGCACGGCACTTACCTGAGAAACCCTAGAACAGGGGTGGCGATGCGCCGAGAATTGTTGATGAATGATTGATTGTTTTATTCATAATCCAGGGTACATATTTATTGTCTAGAGACTTGCCTTCCCTAACTAATCCTAACTAACCACAACACGAATCTTGGCTATCTCTATCTAAACTATTTAAACACACATGCCTATCTAGATACAAGGCCAACCTCAGCCTCAAAAACCCGCGCAAGGGCCGATTCGCAAGCCCACTACGATTACCTTTCGAGTCCATCTTTCTTCGTGGCCCACCTTTCTGGCCCACCTAAATTATGGCGATAACACATGCCCCCCTGGTTTCGGCAATAATTATTCCAAAACCATTTCTCTTTTTATCGCCCCGCCTCTTCGACTTCCGAAATCCGTAAGGCGTGCCTCTTTGACTTCCAGGGGATGTGACTACTCCGCATCAAACTCCTTGGAAACCGTCACGGTGCCGATTCATCTTCCACTCCATCTTTATAAACCTGCCCCCGGTAGTTTTCTTTCTCTTATCCCCTTCCTTTAGCCATTAGCAACCGCACCTGACACAACTTTTCTCCTCTCGTAATGGCTTCTTCTTCTTCCTCTGCTTCCTCCGCCATCTCCTTCGAGTCCGAGTCCACTCGAGAACCCACTCCAGAGTACGACCCTATAGCCGCTTATGAGGTCCGTGCCCCCCTGCATTGGGATACAGAGGAATGGGACTTCCAGACCTGGTCAGAGGACGACGAGTCCCTGACCGATGGCGAAGATCTCCACCTCCTCCTCGATGGTGAGCTAGAGGAAGACGACAAGGACGACGCATCCTGGGAAGAAAACTTCTTCTTCTCCTTGGAAGAAGAAGCCAATTCCTCATCAACCGAGTAGGACTCGGTGGCAGGAGGCTTCCTCCTTGGTGGATCGTCGAAGGATGACGATGACGACGATGATGATGAAGAAGCCGAAGACAGCAGCAGCTTCAGCAGTGATAGCGGCGGAGATGATGGCGGTGACGACGATGGCAGCGGCGACGACAGCGACGCCAGCACGGCTCCACCGATCAAACGCCGCAGAATCTCTGGTGCCTACTGATGGTAGACTGTACCGATAGATCACCTCTAGGAGCAATCGGCTCCCCCTTTTGTACTCACCCCCTGTTATGAATAAAATCCTTTATTATAACCACAATTTGTTAAGAAACCGATCTCTTGGGAGCCGATGGCAACGCATCGGTTCCTTTCCTTAAAATGCCGATCCGGATCTAAGTTAATTCTCCAATCCATTTCATTTTCTGCTTAAATCCAAAACCTTCCCAAAACAAATCTTCGAAGACTCCCCGAATCCAAGTTATTCTCCAAAACCTTTTTGCTCATAAACCCTAACCGCAAAGACCCGAACCAAAGCCTTTAGAGCACAAACCCATACTTGCGCCGCACAACCCTAGATCCAGTTCCTAGGTTCTTGATCTTTGGGGTTTCCGATGGCGGGATCTTCGAATGCCGATGCGGGTGTCCTTGGTCTGAAGGTAAAACTTCGACCTTTGCTAACTTAATGCAGCAATTACTAGATCCCTTGTACCATTAAATGATCCTTCTCCGGTTATTTGGCTTTTATGGATTCTTCAGGTTTCAGATATTCTCTTGCCGCATCCTTCTTCCCCCAATTCTTTTTGTCTCAGGCCTCGTTCTTACGAGAAACCCGTAGATCTAATTTCTTGCGAGGCCAATCGGATTCCATTTGTGAGCCAAAACATAGATTTAGATTCTTGGGCAGACAGCCTACGTGCCTGGCCAAATCCTCCCGAGGGCTGGGTGACCTGGTATAACAGAGTAGCAAAGACCTACCAGCCCGCATGAGAGACCATAGGGATAGCCGATGCTCTGTCTTTGTCTCTATCCCCTCTAGAGAAGAACGAAAACCTCCTGAAAACCATCAGCTACTTTTGATCCGATGCCTTGAACTGCTTCCTATTTGGTCATGGACCGATGACTCCAACCCTCCTAGATGTAGTGATGATCTCTGGTTTGGATATTTTATCATCCTACCCCTCTGCCTACAGACTATCCGAAGTCCCCTGCAAATTGTCCTCCAAAATAGAGTGCACAAATTGGGGTGCATACCTGAACCAGCACCTTAAAACCAAAGGCCCTGTGACCGAAAGGGAACACACAGACTTCCTGAATCTTTGGTTGGAATACTTCTTATTTTGCGGTCCTTCCCTTGCCCCAACCAAGAATTATCTCCCCTAGCATATGAACTAGCCAAAGGTAACACTGTTGGCCTTGGCAAGTTATTCCTTGGGGAGGTCTACAGATACCTCCACTGATGAAACTTAGGACCGGTGGCCCCTGGTGGTTCATCCAATTGTAGGCTCACCTATACTTTCAGGACTTCATCCCAAACTTCCCTATTTTAGCCGATAACTCTTTTCCAGATCAGAGTGGGAGGCGGATTAGATGTACCAGCTTTGGCCAGGCTTTATATAGCCTTCCTGGCAGCAAGTTGAATCCCTCACAAGCTTCAAACTAGTTTAGAATTTTCTATAGTGGCCTGAACAATCCTCTCTTCCTTCCCTACACTGATTCTGAAATTGTTGAGAACCCGGTCACCTTCAGATTGGCTGATTTTGCCGATGATGACGGCACTCGGCATCTATATTCTATCATAATCCGCCCTTGCCTCCTTCCAGTCGGCATGAGCACCTCCAACCGGATCATCAAGACAGGATATGAATTCTATCAGCCAGTCGTAGCAGCTCGGCAGTTTGGCCCTGGGCAAGTTCCTCCTCACCTTTTCCTTCATCATTTGACAACAAACAGAGCCGATCTGCCCGATATCATCACCACCCAAAGATGCTACAACCTGTTTGTGACACTCAGGTAATTAGCTTGGTCACACACTAGAGTTTTGGTATGTTGTATGTTTTAAGTATGGTAAATGTGTATTTCATGTATGCAATGTTATGGAAGAAGGGATGTTTATGTAATTAATATTAACTAAAGGTCCTTTTATGCAAAATGGATGGAGAAGGGGTAAGAGTTTAAAAAGCATAAGGGTTAGTTTGCAAAAGTGATATCTGTGGTTAAATTGCAAAAATATATATGAAATTACCATAGGGTATATGTGTAAAAGTAACTTTACTTAGGGATTTACATAAAATATGAAATTATTACTAAGTCTATATTATCTCCAAAACTATTGCTCAAATGTAGATGAACCTTAAATAGAAGTTGTAGAGTTTGAAAAACCATGCACTTTTGCTTTTTGGACCATCTTCATTTGAGCATTGGTTTAAAAGTTGCAAGTCCTTTACAGTAAGGTCCCTGCCTTTCTCTGAATTCACAGATCAGTCCCTGGTTCAGTTCACCCCCCCCCCCCCCCCTTCTTCCTCCCTGCGCTCTGCTCCCCTGTTCTGCTCTGAGTCTCCTGCCGCCGGCACAGTGCTCGGAATTTGGCCACCGCCGGCCATCTTCTACGTCTTCCCCGCCCACGCGTCGCCCCTCTGCTCGTCCACCGCTCCAGCCCCCCCCCTGCTGGCGCCTTCCTCGCGTGCCACGGCGTCCGCGCGAGGCCCGCGCCGCCCGCCGGCGCCTTTGTCGCCGCCGGGTTTCCTGCAGTTCCTCTCCCCCGTAGCGCCCGAAATCAAGTCTTGCTCATCGTGCTGATCCTACTCCACCGCTCTGCCTATAAAAGGATGCCCCAGGCCCTTCATGCGCGCACAGAAAACCGCCGCTTCCTCCATTGCCGCCGCCGGGACCTCAGGTCATCGTGGGACCTTCCCCTCCGCCCTTTCCCTTCCCAAATCAGTAGCGCCACCGGCTTCCCCGTGCCCCACCGCAGCTCCCCAGCCAGCCCCTTCCCTCTTTCGCCCGCCGGAATCACCCCGCCGCCGTGCGCCACCGGCCGCCGGTCCTGTCCTCCGCGGGCAGCCCTCCTCCGGCCGCCTTGATCCCCTCCAAGACCACCAATAGGTAGCCCGCAGTCTCCTCGTGCTCCCCCTCCTTTCCCCCCTCACCGCCGGCGACTTCCCCGGTCGGAATTTGGCCGGACAGGAGCTTCCTCACCGCCGGCCATGGCCTTGGACTTGATTGCTCTCTGCGTTTTCTTTTCAGGGGGTTAACTGTAAAGTGCAGGGACTAGTTTGTAAGGGGTACTTGTTATTTCATGTGAGAGTTTTCCCTGTCTTGTAAAATCCGTAACAATTCACAGAAAAATCCAAAAATAGCAAAACCAGTTTTGTTAGAAAATAGATTTCAAACTCTATGACTTTGGTTAATAGAGTTCAGTTTAAAACAAAATATCTCTACCTGAATTTTAAATCCAAGATTAAGAGGGAATGTACACTTAACATTGTCATTTCATGCTTGGTTGCTTATGAAGTTTAGCATAAATGTTCTATGAGCTTTAGATAACCTTGTACAAAGTTGCAAACTTAAACTTGTTTTAAATTTAAATTTAGTTGAACTTTCAAATTTGAAATAAACCTAATGTATAGCTTTCTTTAATTGAAACCTTTTATCCTTCACTAGTGTAATCTTTATAATGTTTAATATATAAACAAATTTCTATAATCTTTTATTTAGAAGTTTTTAATTCAAATTTTGGTTCATTTCAAAATTTAATTTAAATGTTTTAATTCTTATTGCAATAAATTCTACCATATCTTCATAAATAGTGTTTAAAATCTAAAACCTCTTTATTTTATGCATTTTTGTGTGCTAATTGGATGAATTATAATATTTGAAATGTGAAATTTTAAATTTAAATTTCACCTTAGTTAATTTATTGCATCTCATATAGAATCAACGACACTCGACGACGGGGATTACGAACTGGTCTTAGGACAAGACCAAGGCTTTCCAGAAGATCCAACGCAAGTCGTCGAGGAACTAACTGAAGCTCCGAACCCGAGTTCGGAAATCTCTGACACTCCTGCCCTCAACCCTACTCCAGAAGGCAAGCCCCGGACATATCCCACTACTTTATTTACACTACAATCTATGCTTATTTATATTATATGTTGCATTAAGTCTAGGAGTTGAAGTGAAACCCTAGATGCATGAATTCTAGGAACCCAATGTAATGCTCCCGAGTCCTTATCAGATAGATGCTCCGCTAATAGGACCGGTAGAAGTCGAGTGATTTCCTGTCACTCGCGCGATATAGGAGTTGCATATTTACATTCCTGCAACCACTATAAGGATGACGGACAGGGTCATGTGTTGTATCATGACCTGGAAGTTTACCCTGTCTGTTTTGATAAAAGCTTTATGGTCGAAATGTGTGGTAGTGGTGGCTAAGTTTTTTGAAAGTACTAGCCACATGCCGCGAAATATGGTAAGCGGTAAGCCTAGTACCCGAATGGCCCGGCAAATGGACTTGTCTCCACCACTCGACTTTTATTTTATGTTTACACGCATCGACGTGTGGGAGTACGTTCTGCAAGGCAGACAGGAATACGGGTTTTGTAGTCGCGCTACAGACGTATGTCCTGTACACATTGGGTGTGCGTACGGTCCTGCAGTCGCTTGTGGTGGCCCTGATCCATAACCCGGAATATGAAGGAAACGGTTGCTTCGGAATGCCCCGTTGGTATTCCAAGCGTGTGTGTTAGGTTTACCTTGCAAGGTTAAATTCGATTCGAATCGTCCGCCTCTCACGAAGCTTGAGATTGCTTATCCCTTTTACCACATTGAGTAAGAAGTGGAACTAATGATGGATAATCTTGATGGATGATAATCACTACCTTGCTTGCTTAGTGTAGGTGCTAATCTAGAATAAATACTCAACTAGAAGATGAAAGCTTGTAACACCCTAAGGTAAATTTTCCCTAATTTTAATTAATTTATTCGGGCTTAAATAAATTTCTCAGGCTTTTCTTTAATTTTTGTCGCATTTAAAGTAATTTTATAACATAGGAAAATAAAATTAATCATAAGATCAACTTGATTGTGCATTCATGCTGGTGCATTGTTTTAATTGTGTTGGGTTTGAATTCAAACTAATTTGAATTCAAATGGCTTTGTTTGAATGGTTAGAGTAAAGAACAAAGGAAAGGAAAAGGAATAGAAGAGAGCAGCCCACTCCCTTGGCCCAGCCCGGCTCTCCACTCCCCTCTCCCTCTCCTCCTCGGGCCCTTTCCCCTCTCTCCCGCATGGGCCAAGCCGGCCCATTTCCTTTTCCCCGGCCCGAGCAGCCGCGCCACTCTCTCCTCTTCCTTTCTCCCCGCACGGGCCGCGCCCCGGCCCACTCCTTCCCCAGCCGGCCCCCGTGCGTTCCTCTCCCTCTCCCCTCTCTCGCTGCCAGATCGGGCCCGCCTGCCGGCGCCCCTTCTTTCCCCAGCCCGAGCTGCGCTCGCCTTCTCTCCTCTCTCTCCCACTGACCGCTGGTCCCGGCCGGTCAGGCGTTTCTTCCTCCCCCTCGCGGCCTCCCCTGTTTCTCCCCGCCGGCTCTGCCGCCGTCTCTGGGCGTGGTCCCGCTCCGCTCCCTTCCCCTCTGGGCCCACTCCCCCGCTCCACACCCTGCCTAGAACTCTCTAGAAGTCACCCGAGCTCGGGTGAGGCCCGAGTGGCAACCACCCGCGGAATCCGCGGCACCCGTTAGATCGGGGTACGCACGCCGAGGTTGCCGGCCCTCTCCTTCTTATCTCTAGCTACGCTCTCGGTCGCCCTAAGCCGCCGCCAAGACCCCCCCTCAGCGCAACCGAGCCCGCACCGCCGGTAGCCGTTCGGATTTGGACCCCCGCCGACGTGGCCGCCTCAAGCCGCCGCCGCAATTCACCCTTGACCGCCGCCTCTTCGGGTCTGTTAGCCCCGGCACCACCTTCCCCGTCTGCGTGCGCCGCTGGCCGAGGTGCCAGGAGCCCCGCAGCGCAGCCGAGGTTCGCTCTCCGCGGGCGCCGGCTTCCTCCCCCGCCAGTCTCCGTCGAAGCCTCCGCGCCGTCGCATTCCAGCCCGATTTGAGCTCTCGGTGAGCACTACGGCACCTCCCCCTTCTCTTGCGCTGATTTTGGTAGATCGTAGACCGTTTTCAAGCTCAGAACGCGCATCGCCGGTTGCCTCTGCCGCACCGACCCACCGCCGCCACCGTTCCCGCCGTCCAGAGAGCCGCCAAGCCCAGCCGATGCCCCGTGAGGGTTACGCGTGTCGTGTAGTCCATCCTAGACCCGAGCCTGGGTCGATTCGACCCCCGGATGATCGGATTTGACCAAGTCCGGCGAGCCCCGTCACGGGAACGCAACGCCGGCGAGCAATCGCCGCCACCGGCCCTGATCCCGTCCCCTTTCCTCTCCAGCCGTCCGATCCAAAGTGGGCAGTCGGGATTAGATCGGGCTGGGCACGAGTCAGGACCACCGGATCTGGATCCAACGGATAGAATCCACGCGTACCCCTTCGCTTAGTGGAGCTAATCTCAGCCGCACGATCAAGATCCGAGGGCCCAGAACAGGAGATACCGGTTCGGTCTGTACTTTTTGCTAAAGAGTCCTCGGGTTTTCCGGGAATCAACCCGCGCTCCGGTGAAGTTCAAAGATAGTTACGGATAGGTCCTGTTTTATGCTTTTAGGCCCCTGGCTTCTCTGGAATTTGAACCCGCAGTCCATCTCTTGAGTTTTCTCGTGCTAGCCCCTAGATCTAGGCTTTAATTACGTTTTAGTCCCCGAGTTTTGTCCAGAAGCCCTGGTTTCTCTGTTTTTCTTACAAATAGGCCCCTGGATCTTATTTTAAGCGTAGTTTTCGCGTTTTAGCTCCGTTTTAAGCGTTCTTTATATCCACGCGATCGTTGTAACGCGTAGAATAGTTCTAGGCTAGTTTCATGTGCTGTCCTATTGTATTGGTGTACTGTTTTCTTATAGTTTGCTATTGTGTGTGCATGTGTGTATGTGTGGACTATGCTTGATGATCGTGAGTAGACGCGGAGCCTTTGGACCAGTACCAGGAGCAGCCATCTTCCGAGCAGTTCGAGCAGCAGCCGGGAGAGTACGAGGAAGGCAAGTATAACATGAACCTCCTATCACTTTTAAATACAATTTCATACTGCATTTAAATTCTGTATGCCTATAAGGATTCCCTAGCCACTTTATATCCTAAATATATATCCTTTGGGTTGCATTGTGGTTAGTTGTGCTAGGTTGCTGCGCTATAACACATCTTGGTCCTTTTTAATTAATTTGAATAATGGTCTTATGCAACTTAATTCTGGAGCCGACCCTCTGTGCTGTGTGCTTGAGTGGTTTGTGCGTCCTTAAAAGATGTTTTTGTTAGAAACATGGTTTAGGGGGCCACCACGGTGCTTAGTGCTTGGTTGGCCACTCTCCCTAAGGACCGGTCCATAGAGCGACAACCTGGGACAACCGCGCAACCACAAGACTGGAATGGGACGGTCTTGACTTACTAATTAGGTCGTGTTGGTTCGGGAGTAACTTACCTGCGTGGGCAAGAGGGGTGGTAAGCTTCAATGGTCCCTGCTCCTCCGGCTTGGTCTGTGCTGTGTGTCTTGTACCCCCGGAGGTGGGCCCCATCATTGCTGATCCAGAATCCTTAGCGGTTACACCTTACCAACGTGATTCTTTGTAACGGTCTCGTAGTGTGCTTGCTAGCCATCTCACCTAAGGAAGTGTGATGAATAACTAGCATAGCTCACGACTTGTGGGTAAAGTTGTGCAACCTCTCGAGAGTGTAAAACTGATATATCAGCTGTGCTCACAGTCATGAGCGGCCCAGATCCTCCGTCTGATTAGTGGGGTTATCAACCTTTGACGAGGGCGATTCCCCGGGTGGTTTCGGTTTGGATGGTTCTCAGTAGTTTTAATTAATATTGATTAATTCTTATGCAATTTGGGTTATGGTAACTCATCCACTTGTAGTAATTAGCTTTAATAAAATTTGCCAAGATTAAAAGCTAATGCAGTTGAGTCAGCTAACCTTAGAGCCTCATACTCATGTTATACTTGTTGAGTACTAGTTTGTACTCACACTTGCCTCTCTACTCTTCTGTTCTATTTTGGATATCTTCGACTGCTGCTCAGTGCCTGGCAACGTGGAGGATTACGTCAGCGGCTTCGACGACTTCTAGGTGTTTGTCTCCCAGTCGACGTCCCTGTGGCGCCCAGCTCTTCATGTATTCATTTTACGCTTCCGCATTCCTTGAACTGATTCTTGATTCAGTTGTAATAAAGATATTCCTTTATTAATTTATACGCTTTTATTCGTGACATGTGTTGTGATATCTTGATAATCTGTTGTATATATGCGTGACTTGATCCTGGCGCATATATGATTGCTCGATTTATGTTCTTATGAATCGGGTGTGACAAAGCTAAAATTTGAAAGTAGTTCATACTCTTTGTTACTTTTCAGCTGAAAATAAACCCAGAGCCTTTACAATGCCTTCATGAGTCTAGTTATGGGCTAAGTATACCCAGCCCCGGGTAAGCCTTGCTGAGTATTAGAATACTCAGCCTTGCCAACATCTGTTTCAGGTATAACCTACGAGAACCCCACGGACAATCTTGTGTGGCCAACGTCCGTTCCTTTTGGCTGGTCCGTGGAGTGGGACCCGTCCCCGGCCGGCACAGACCCTCCGGAGTGACACCAGGCCCTGGGCTAAGCTTGGTGTCCGTCTTCGCGACGTGTGTAGTCGAGTAAAAACTTTTTCTTCCGCTGTGAGTTTAGACAAGCTGTTACGCTTGTCAGTTTGAACATGGTTTGTATGAATTTACCTATCTTTGAACTCGGTTTGTAATAATGTATGTATGACTGTAAATTAAAAGTTGATGAGCTATTCTGTGATGTGAACTCGCCTTCGTGCGAGGTAAACCTGCTTCGATCCTGCTGAACCGTGGTTGAATCGGGCGGAGACCCGACAGACCAAAGGATTGTTCCGTTTGAAGTGCGTTAAGTTGATTGCAGTTGAACAGCGATCAATAGCGCACTTGAGCCGGAATAATTCGAGCGGTTCTGCCACAGCTGGTATCAGAGCTGTAGGTTTATTTTTACATCCGGAGAAGCTCTTAAAAGGTGTTTTCTGGATAAAAGTTTGCCAACAAATGAATTTATAAAGTACGTTGGATCCGTTAAGGTTGGTGATTAGGACGTAAAGCCCTAGGGGTTAATATGGGAAAGTATCAGGTGGCTAATAGTATCTATATATGTATAGATAGTTCTGACTTGCAGCACTACTTTCTGTCAAAACTTAAATTCCTGCACAATCCAACCTTACTTCCTGTAACGACATCTACGAACGGAGGTAAGGAGGTAAGGATCCTCAGCCAACTGAGGGAGCTTGGCCTTCCCGTCGGTGATGCGAACCGAACGCTGTTTCTCAAGCAGTGGCCTACTTGAGATGCTGCCAATATACCAACTTAGGTTGATTATATTGGGAGTATATGGTTCGGCGCAGGGTATGGCGATCGCTATTCATACCCCCGCATTTTGCGGTACCCCCCGTGAATACGTTGTTTCGATAACGTATGCTAACGTTGTCTGTACGGCGGTAATTGTACAGATGCTGTTTCTATAGTGAACAGTAATGTTTGGGGACGCTTTCATGTCGTGCTGCCATGAAAGGTTCATGAGATATATATATCTGTGTATTTTTCTGCAGGTACACTAACCACGTTTACGCTATTAGGATGCGTAGGGTTTATCGATTAGTTATATATAGGGAGTGCCGTATGGTTATGCCACCGAAACTAACTACGTAAGTCCGAACATATTCGGCAGTTGTTTTGGTTGTGAGGACGAGTAGTGCGTGCATGCATAATCTGTTAACAAAAGGAATTTTCATATATAAAGGATATGTTGTGTGGAATGGGCTAATGAAGTATTAAGGTTGGGTATCTTATGTGAAATCTTAGTTTTCCATCTGTTTTCCAGCCTTTGCTGTTACCAGAATCGGTTATCTCAAATAAAGTTATCTTGTGAGTCTTCTGTAAAATAATTGCATTTCAGCCATTTAATGCAATTGTGTCCTCAATCCTTTGGGCTCCTGTTCTGTGTTGCTGTACCTCTGTATCTTACCATCCGAAATCTTGCTTCAGATGGCTGAGAACCCAAATATTCGTTGGGATCATGAAGGACACGCTCATACCAACGCCTTGCATTGGGAGGGCTTTCCCCGTCTTTTGTGGGAGTCACTTCAGATTTTTGGCTATGATGCACCCCCACTCTATGATGGATATGAGTTTGTTGAAGCAGGCGTTCCTCGGTGTAGGGTGAAGATGACCATTCCGCAGCATCCTTCTCGTTACTTGTGGCAACCTGTCACAATTTGCACGGCTGGCCACCGCCTTGTGGATACCTTTGAGTCTGCAGCACTTGAAGCTATTCACATTTTCTGTGACAAGCACCCTGAAGAAGTGGCTGCTTATCCGATTGGTTTATTTCCAGCCACAGATCCTCGTGACTCCGAGTGGACCTTCAGGATCTCTTATTACAGTCATCTATTGGGAGATCTGTCTCATGAGACACTGCAAGCTCTAATCCGATTCATGAACGTGCAGCATCAATATCAGCTACTGCAACGTCGGAGCATAAATCAGTTGTCTAACTTAGCTCAAGCTCACCATGGAACTATCACCCAGCAGCTTGATGAGCTAAATGAGCTTCACGCTGTCACAGATGCCCAAGCTGACCTTTTAGCCCAGCGTGATGTGATTATCAATAACCAAGAGAACCAAATCCAGGAGAGGGAGATAGTTATTGCCCAGCGCAATACCATTATTGAGTTTCTCCAGGATCAGGTTCAAGATCTCACCATTGAGCTTGATGATGCTGTCAACCATATCAACGACCTCCATGAGCAACCCGCACCACCTGTAATGTCGGACGAAAGTGAGAGTGAGGAAGAAGAAGAAGAAGAAGAAGAGCCAGAAGAAATAGAAGGAGAATCGGGTCTTGACTCCGAACACGGTGATCCTGCCCCAAAATCCCCAATCTAACTACTCCTCTTCTGGAAGAGTATCGTCAATGGGAAAATCTTGACGACTTTTAGCCTGTCGCTCTCCTTGTTGTAGCTGGATGTAACCTAGGTGGTGTGTAGTTTACCTAGTTATAAAGCCACTTGTGGTATGTGTGGCATGTACTTTTAGATGGTTGGAGCTACTCGTGGAACCCCGGAAGGATTCCGGGCAGGACAACCTGGTAGTTCTCAGCAACCACCACCGCCACCTCCAAACCTGGCCGAGGTTATGGCCCGGCAAACCGAGCTTCTAAATCAACTTGTACAAGCTCAGATAGGCCATTTCCAGCAGCAACTTCGAGGCCGAGGAGAACCTCTATCGGCCACTTATCAGGACTTTCTCAGCACCCAACCTCCTATATTCCATAAGGCCGAGGAGCCTCTGGACGCAGATGCCTGGTTGCGGACTATCGCATCTAAGTTCGCTTTACTGTCAGCTCCATGTTCAGAGGAGAACAAGGTGCTCTTCGCAGCCCAGCAACTCCGAGGCCATGCACGTCTTTGGTGGGATCAGTTTCATGCAATGCAACCCGCCGGACACGTGGTCATTTGGGATGAGTTTCGGACTGCCTTTCGAGCACATCATATACCAGCAGGACTCATTGAGCGGAAGCTCAATGAATTTTTGAATTTGACTCAGGGTACCCGCACTGTCACCCAGTATGCGCAAGTTTTTAATCACTTGTGCCAGTATGCGGGATCACATGCGGACACTGATGCCCGCAAATGTGATCGCTTCCGTCGAGGCCTAAACACCAAGCTCAAAGAATGGTTGAATTTAGTGAAGGCCAACGATTTCAATGAGTTGGTCAACATGGCCATTACTCAGGAAGATTGCATCGCCGCCCATAGAGCGGAAAAGAAACGAAAAGCACCCACAGGGCCTGCAACTCCATAGTCGCCACGGTATCGGTTGGTTCCAAGCAACGCTCCTCGAGCTCCGCCTCGAAATAATTTGCCTGGCAGATGGGTAGCTCGACCTCCCCAGCAAGCACAATTCAACCGACCACCTCTGCCCCAAACTCAACAACAACCTCAACAAGGTCTGCGGCCGAGCTTTCCGCCAGCTACTCCAGGAAACAACAATAATCGTTGTTTCAATTGCGGAAGCCCGTCCCACTTCATCAAGGATTGCCCTCAACCTAGGAAATCTTTCCAAGGGCAAACATCTAATCCAACCAACAAGGGCAAAGGCAAGAAACAGGTGGTCCAGGTTCGTCAAGGGAGGGTAAACCTCACCACACTCTCCGAACTCCCTGAAGGGGCACCGATAATGACGGGTACATTTTCTATCAACCATCATCCCGTTATTATTCTTTTCGATACTGGTGCCACCCATAGTTTTATTAGTATGGATTGCGGGACCAAAGTGGGCTTGGATATCGGTTATATAAATGAAGCCTATAGGATTATAACTCCTGGTGGTAAGATTTTGTCCAATCAAATCTGTAGAATGGTACCAATTCAGCTGGGTGGTCATCTGATCAAAACAGATCTGCTAATATTAGACCTAAAAGGAATGGATGTCCTTTTGGGTATGAATTGGATGACCCAGCATCATGTGTCCTTAGATATTCCTTCCCGAACTATAGAAATAAATTCACCTGAGAGTGAATCAACCATTCTCTATCTTCCACAACAGCAACATTTCACCCCTTGTACTTATGCTACCACTGGGGTCAAGTTAAAAGATATCCCTGTCGTCTGCGAGTATCCTGATGTTTTTCCAGACGATTTGCCTGGAATGCCTCCAGACAGAGATATCGAGTTCATTATAGAACTTCAACCTGGTACAGCCCCTATCTCTAAGAGACCTTACCGTATGCCTCCTAATGAGTTGGCTGAATTAAAAACCCAACTCCAAGATCTCTTAGACAAAGGCTTCATTCGTCCTAGTGCATCACCCTGGGGTTGTCCAGCCCTATTTGTGAAAAAGAAAGACAATAGCTTGAGGCTGTGTGTCGATTACCGTCCTCTCAATGCGGTGACCATTAAAAATAAGTATCCTCTACCCCGCATTGATATCCTCTTTGATCAGTTAGCCGGAGCTAAGGTGTTTTCTAAAATAGATCTTCGTTCCGGCTACCACCAAATTAAAATTCGGCCTAGTGATATTCCAAAAACAGCCTTCTCTACTCGGTATGGCCTATACGAGTATCTTGTCATGTCGTTCGGTCTCACTAATGCCCCAGCCTATTTCATGTACCTCATGAATTCCGTCTTCATGCAAGAGCTCGACAAGTTTGTCGTGGTCTTCATTGATGACATCTTGATTTATTCTAAAACTCCAGAAGATCATGCTAAGCATCTCCATGTCATCCTTCAGCGATTAAGAGACCACCACCTGTATGCCAAATTCTCTAAATGTGAATTTTGGCTAGATACAGTCAAATTCCTGGGCCATACCATTTCTGGTGACGGAATATCCGTCGATCCCAGTAAAGTACAAGAAGTGATGGATTGGAAACCCCCGACCTCCGTCCATCAAATTCGTAGTTTTCTCGGTCTAGCTGGCTATTATCACCGTTTTATTCCTGACTTTTCCAGAATAGCCAAACCTATGACCGAACTACTAAAGAAAGGTGTAAAATTTTCCTGGGATCAAAAATGCGAAGATGCATTTCATATTCTCAGAAATCATCTTACGACTGCTCCAGTCTTAGCTCAACCAGATGTTTCAAAACCTTTTGACATCTACTGTGATGCATCAAGCACTGGACTTGGTTGTGTACTTATGCAAGACAACCGAGTAATTGCATATGCATCACGAGCACTTAGGGTTCATGAACAGAACTACCCTACTCATGATCTTGAACTTGCAGCTGTTATTCATGCCCTAAAGATTTGGAGACACCATCTGATGGGTACGCAATGTCATATTTATACCGATCATAAAAGCCTCAAGTATATCTTTACCCAGGCAGATCTGAATATGAGGCAAAGGCGCTGGCTAGAACTTATCAAAGATTATGATTTGGAAGTCCATTATCATCCAGGCAAGGCCAATGTCGTTGCAGATGCCCTTAGTCGCAAGGCGCATTGTTCTTGCCTATCCATTGAAGCATTCAACGAAACTCTTTGTTAGGAAATGAGTAAGCTCAACCTAGAGATCATCTCTCAAGGTGACTTAAACCATCTTTCAGTTGAAGCCACACTCAGAGATAGCATTGTTCTAGCACAACAGCGTAATAAAGGAATTAGAATCATTAAACAGAAGCTGATACAAGAAGAAGGGAAGTATAAATGCTTCCGAGTAGATCCTGAAGGAGTATTATGGTTCAACGAGCGTATTGTTGTACCAAAGGACCATAAACTCCGAAAACAAATAATGGATGAGGCCCATCTATCCAAATTCTCTATACATCCTGGCAGTACAAAGATGTATCAGGATCTGAAACAGAACTTTTGGTGGACTCGTATGAGGCGAGAGATAGCCAAATATGTATCGGAATGTGATATCTGCCAAAGAGTCAAAGCCAGTCATTTGAAGACTGCTGGTATTCTTCAACCTCTACCCATTCCCTCGTGGAAGTGGGAGGATATCAGTATGGACTTTATTGTTGGCTTGCCCAACACTTCTCGGAGGCATGACTCTATTTGGGTAATCGTTGATCGATTAACCAAGACTGCACATTTCCTTCCCGTGCATACTACGTATATTGCCAAGAAGTATGCCGAGATCTATTTAGATCAAATTGTCCATCTTCATGGAGTACCTAAGACGATTATTTCTGATCGTGGAGCACAATTTGTCGCTAGGTTCTGGGAGCAACTTCATGATGCTCTTGGGACTAAGTTAATTCGAAGCTCTGCCTATCATCCTCAGACAGATGGGCAAACTGAGCGAATAAACCAGATTCTGGAAGATATGCTCAGAGCTTTTGTACTCCAATTTGACAAAAACTGGGATAAATACTTGTCATTAGCAGAATTCTCTTACAATAATAGCTATCAGACAAGTATTAAGATGGCCCCATTCGAAGCATTATACGGTCGCCGATGCCGAACTCCTTTGAGTTGGTCACAAACCGGCGAACGTAAAATTTTTGGACCCGATCTGGTTATAGAAGCAGAGGATAAAGTCAAGCTTATCCAGAATAATCTAAAGGCCGCCCAATCTCGACAGAAAAGCTACGCTGATATACGAAGAAGACCATTATAGTTTCACATCGGAGACTTCGTATATCTTCGAGTATCTCCCACTCGAGGTGTTCAAAGATTCGGTGTAAAAGGGAAACTTGCTCCTCGATACATCGGACCCTTTGAAATCCTTGAAATCTGTGGACCCGTAGCTTACCGTCTCCAACTTCCTCCTCAATTAGGAGCCATTCATAACATCTTTCATGTATCCCAACTCAGAAAATGTGTTAAGGTCCCCACCGAAATCATCGATTCCCAAGCTATCGAAATCGAACCAGATCTGACCTATATAGAACATCCCATCAGAATTCTTGACACGAAAGAAAGAAGTACCAGAAGAGAGACCACCAAAATGTACAAGATTCAATGGAACCATCACACAGAGGAAGAGGCAACCTGGGAAACCGAATCTTATCTTCAACACAACTTTCCCGATTTCTTCCAAACCAATCTTCGAGCTTGATCTTCTTATCCTATCCTGCTTCGGAATCTCGGGACGAGATTCTTTTTAGGGGGGAAGGCTGTGACACTCAGGTAATTAGCTTGGTCACACACTAGAGTTTTGGTATGTTGTATGTTTTAAGTATGGTAAATGTGTATTTCATGTATGCAATGTTATGGAAGAAGGGATGTTTATGTAATTAATATTAACTAAAGGTCCTTTTATGCAAAATGGATGGAGAAGGGGTAAGAGTTTAAAAAGCATAAGGGTTAGTTTGCAAAAGTGATATCTGTGGTTAAATTGCAAAAATATATATGAAATTACCATAGGGTATATGTGTAAAAGTAACTTTACTTAGGGATTTACATAAAATATGAAATTATTACTAAGTCTATATTATCTCCAAAACTATTGCTCAAATGCAGATGAACCTTAAATAGAAGTTGTAGAGTTTGAAAAACCATGCACTTTTGCTTTTTGGACCATCTTCATTTGAGCATTGGTTTAAAAGTTGCAAGTCCTTTACAGTAAGGTCCCTGCCTTTCTCTGAATTCACAGATCAGTCCCTGGTTCAGTTCACCCCCCCCCCCCTTCTTCCTCCCTGCGCTCTGCTCCCCTGTTCTGCTCTAAGTCTCCTGCCGCCGGCACAGTGCTCGGAATTTGGCCACCGCCGGCCATCTTCTGCGTCTTCCCCGCCCACGCGTCGCCCCTCTGCTCGTCCACCGCTCCACCCCCCCCCTGCTGGCGCCTTCCTCGCGTGCCACGGCGTCCGCGCGAGGCCCGCGCCGCCCGCCGGCGCCTTTGTCGCCGCCGGGTTTCCTGCAGTTCCTCTCCCCCGTAGCGCCCGAAATCAAGTCTTGCTCATCGTGCTGATCCTACTCCACCGCTCTGCCTATAAAAGAATGCCCCAGGCCCTTCACGCGCGCACAGAAAACCGCCGCTTCCTCCATTGCCGCCGCCGGGACCTCGGGTCATCGTGGGACCTTCCCCTCCGCCCTTTCCCTTCCCAAATCAGTAGCGCCACCGGCTTCCCCGTGCCCCACCGCAGCTCCCCAACCAGCCCCTTCCCTCTTTCGCCCGCCGGAATCACCCCGCCGCCGTGCGCCACCGGCCGCCGGTCCTGTCCTCCGCGGGCAGCCCTCCTCCGGCCGCCTTGATCCCCTCCAAGACCACCAATAGGTAGCCCGCAGTCTCCTCGTGCTCCCCCTCCTTTCCCCCCTCACCGCCGGCGACTTCCCCGGCCGGAATTTGGCCGGACAGGAGCTTCCTCACCGCCGGCCATGGCCTTGGACTTGATTGCTCTCTGCGTTTTCTTTTCAGGGGGTTAACTGTAAAGTGCAGGGACTAGTTTGTAAGGGGTACTTGTTATTTCATGTGAGAGTTTTCCCTGTCTTGTAAAATCCGTAACAATTCACAGAAAAATCCAAAAATAGCAAAACCAGTTTTGTTAGAAAATAGATTTCAAACTCTATGACTTTGGTTAATAGAGTTCAGTTTAAAACAAAATATCTCTACCTGAATTTTAAATCCAAGATTAAGAGGAAATGTACACTTAACATTGTCATTTCATGCTTGGTTGCTTATGAAGTTTAGCATAAATGTTCTATGAGCTTTAGATAACCTTGTACAAAGTTGCAAACTTAAACTTGTTTTAAATTTAACTTTAGTTGAACTTTCAAATTTGAAATAAACCTAATGTATAGCTTTCTTTAATTGAAACCTTTTATCCTTCACTAGTGTAATCTTTATAATGTTTAATATATAAACAAATTTCTATAATCTTTTATTTAGAAGTTTTTAATTCAAATTTTGGTTCATTTCAAAATTTAATTTAAATGTTTTAATTCTTATTGCAATAAATTCTACCATATCTTCATAAATAGTGTTTAAAATCTAAAACCTCTTTATTTTATGCATTTTTGTGTGCTAATTGGATGAATTATAATATTTGAAATGTGAAATTTTAAATTTAAATTTCACCTTAGTTAATTTATTGCATCTCATATAGAATCAACGACACTCGACGACGGGGATTACGAACTGGTCTTAGGACAAGACCAAGGCTTTTCAGAAGATCCAACGCAAGTCGTCGAGGAACTAACTGAAGCTCCGAACCCGAGTTCGGAAATCTCTGACACTCCTGCCCTCAACCCTACTCCAGAAGGCAAGCCCCGGACATATCCCACTACTTTATTTACACTGCAATCTATGCTTATTTATATTATATGTTGCATTAAGTCTAGGAGTTGAAGTGAAACCCTAGATGCATGAATTCTAGGAACCCAATGTAATGCTCCCGAGTCCTTATCGGATAGATGCTCCGCTAATAGGACCGGTAGAAGTCGAGTGATTTCCTGTCACTCGCGCGATATAGGAGTTGCATGTTTACATTCCTGCAACCACTATAAGGATGACGGACAGGGTCATGTGTTGTATCATGACCTGGAAGTTTACCCTGTCTGTTTTGATAAAAGCTTTAAGGTCGAAATGTGTGGTAGTGGTGGCTAAGTTTTTTGAAAGTACTAGCCACATGCCGCGAAATATGGTAAGCGGTAAGCCTAGTACCCGAATGGCCCGGCAAATGGACTTGTCTCCACCACTCGACTTTTATTTTATGTTTACACGCACCGACGTGTGGGAGTACGTTCTGCAAGGCAGACAGGAATACGGGTTTTGTAGTCGCGCTACAGACGTATGTCCTGTACACATTGGGTGTGCGTACGGTCCTGCAGTCGCTTGTGGTGGCCCTGATCCATAACCCGGAATATGAGGGAAACGGTTGCTTCGGAATGCCCCGTTGGTATTCCAAGCGTGTGTGTTAGGTTTACCTTGCAAGGTTAAATTCGATTCGAATCGTCCGCCTCTCACGAAGCTTGAGATTGCTTATCCCTTTTACCACATTGAGTAAGAAGTGGAACTAATGATGGATAATCTTGATGGATGATAATCACTACCTTGCTTGCTTAGTGTAGGTGCTAATCTAGAATAAATACTCAACTAGAAGATGAAAGCTAAAACTTGAAAGTAGTTCATACTCTTTGTTACTTTTCAGCTGAAAATAAACCCAGAGCCTTTACAATGCCTTCATGAGTCTAGTTATGGGCTAAGTATACCCAGCCCCGGGTAAGCCTTGCTGAGTATTAGAATACTCAGCCTTGCCAACATCTGTTTCAGGTATAACCTACGAGAACCCCACGGACAATCTTGTGTGGCCAACGTCCGTTCCTTTTGGCTGGTCCGTGGAGTGGGACCCGTCCCCGGCCGGCACAGACCCTCCGGAGTGACACCAGGCCCTGGGCTAAGCTTGGTGTCCGTCTTCGCGACGTGTGTAGTCGAGTAAAAACTTTTTCTTCCGCTGTGAGTTTAGACAAGCTGTTACGCTTGTCAGTTTGAACATGGTTTGTATGAATTTACCTATCTTTGAACTCGGTTTGTAATAATGTATGTATGACTGTAAATTAAAAGTTGATGAGCTATTATGTGATGTGAACTCGCCTTCGTGCGAGGTAAACCTGCTTCGATCCTGCTGAACCGTGGTTGAATCGGGCGGAGACCCGACAGACCAAAGGATTGTTCCGTTTGAAGTGCGTTAAGTTGATTGCAGTTGAACGGCGATCAATAGCGCACTTGAGCCGGAATAATTCGAGCGGTTCTGCCACACTGTGTTCAGATCTTCTAATCCCAATCCCTGTTGACCTATTGTTCACCTCTTCGGCCATCGACTTCGAGAACTGGTGGTCAATGTGGGAGACTCATGTCTTCCGGAAAGCACTGGGGCCGATGCTGCAGCAGATTCACGCTGAGTATGAAGCCCCTGAAGAAGAGGTATTACTTTCAATTCACTGTTTTCCTCCTGACTTCGCTTAAATCCTTCTCTAATTCCATTTGCTCTTTGTGCAGCAGGAAGATGGTCTGGAGCCCAGGAACGATGATGGCTCCACCTTCCAGTTTTCACCGATTACCCCGGTGGTCCTTTTCGGCAGAGACGCACCTCCTCGTCAAAGGCCATTATGCGGATCCAACCTAGCTCCGCAAAATCAACTCCCAAGCGGAAGCGGTCTTCTAACATTGCTGCCCCCCGAGCCCAAACTAAGGCGAGAAAGATGATCGTCAGGAAAATTCGGAAGGAAGCTGGGCCATCTTCCACCACTCAAGAAACTCCGACCGCTAGCCAAGTTAGGATTGCCCCTCTTCTAATTAATCCTCTGAACCTATATATTTTGATTTGATTGCTCTTTCCTTTCTTGCATGTCGATGTTGTAGATATTTCTAGTGGGGAAGAGCCCGCACGCCAAGAAAACCCAACTCTAGAGGCCCCAGAGGATCCCTTGATGATGGTCAACGTCTTAGTCAACCTTCAGGACCCCATCCCGAAGACTCCAGAAAAGCCCACAACACCAGTTGATACTTCGGTCGGCCTTCAGGATCTGCAGGAGCCGATCGATGCCACATCGGATGTTGGTCATTCTCTGTAGGAGCCGATTGTCGCCTCGTCAGCTACCAGTCCTTCTTCAGAAAGAGCGTGCCTGCAAGAGCCGATCGTTGCTTCATCGGCTGTCACTCCTCCTCCAGAAAGGATGCATCCTCAGGAGCCGATCATCGCTTCATCGACTATCATTGCTCCTTCTCCAGAACAGGTGTGTTTCATCCTCGAGTCATTTGCATCTTCTTTTCCCTGTGCTGCTTTAAAATTATGTCTTCTTTCAGGTTCTGAGCCTCTCGCGGAGTTACTTTCTTTCGATCCTGCATCCATCGACTCGGCCATACTAGAAGTCAACGATCATCAGCAAGATTCGACCGGCATCTCCAGCCAACTTCTCTGCGTGAAGGACCTTCTGTCAGCTCTGATTGACGCCTTGGTCCAGGATTCCGACGCAGTGAGGCAGATTCTCAAAGAGATCAAGTCTCAACTTCTGGAAGTCCTTCAGATCAAGCTCTAGCCAACTGGGCACCTCCCTTTCTTCAGGGCAAGGGTAGAACAGGCTCAGCATAGAATTGAAGCTTGTCGCTCTCAAGCCCCCTTGAAGGCCAACATTGTCGAGAGGTGCTGATTGCTTAACGAGAAGAAAGTGACTCTGGACGCTAAGGCCGATACATCTGTGCACTCTCAAAGGCTTCAACTTCTGGAGAAGGAACTAGAGGACCTCAAGGCTAAGGTCCGGGCAACCAAGCAGCGCATCTACAAAGAGAAGAACCTTATTGCTAGCTCCGAACGAGAAGCAGAAAACTTAACCGCCCAACTGAAGATAGAACTCGCAGAGCTGAGCGTCTTGAGTAGGCAGGTGGTGTCGGGAGAGGACAAGGACGATGAAGCAATGATTGCTGAAGCTGATCGCGTCTGTCTTGAAGCCATTGCCACCATCGACGAATTCCTTCAGTAGACTTCCTTGTAGTCACCCTTTGTAAGATAAACCTGCATGTATCTGTATTAAGATTCTAAAGTTGATGGTTGCACATCAGCTATTCGACCAACTCAATGCGTTGGGTACAAAGTACTTTCTCCTTTTTTTATATATATGTGTGTGGGCCGACTGCACGTGTCGGCCCTCTTTCCTTGTACCCAGCCTGACGCGTATCATCGGCTTTCTCTTGTACGTGCCAACTAATCATATCGGTTCATAGCCTGATGCGTAGCATCGGCTTTATTGCTCATCATCCCATATACTTGGGAAGTACTTCTTGAGATGTTGACCGTTGACCGCCACCGGAAACTTGACGCCATCTAACTCCTCAAGCATATATGCATTCCCAGATAGGACTAGGTCAACCCTATAAGGTCCGTGCCAGTTTGAAGACCATTTGCCATACGCTGCATCTTTAGTCCCCAATGGTAGCACCGCTTCCCAAACAAGATCTCCAACTTGGAATTCTTTTGGCTTGACTTTCTTATTATATGCGCGGGCTACTTTAGCCTTATTTTCATTGATCTTCTCAAGTGACCAAAGCCTGAGTTCCGTGAGGTCCTCAACATTATCATTTATCAGGGTAGCATACTCTTCAGCTGTTAAGTCATTTTGGAACTCTATGCGCCTCGAGCCGACCGTAATTTCCCATGGTAATACAGCCTCCTATCCATACACTAGGTGATAAGGAGAAGTTTTTGTTGCTCCATGGTAAGAAATACGGTATGCTCACAATGCCTCTGATAAAACCTCATGCCAACGCCTAAAATATTCATCGATCTTTCTCTTGATCAACTTGATAAGGCTCTGATTGGACGCTTCAGCCTGTCCATTTGCTTGGGCATAATATGGAGATGACCTAATCAGCTTGATGCCCATGTCAGTAGCGACTTTCTTAAACTCCTCTGAAATGAAAACTGAACCTCCATCTGTTGTAATGGTCTGAGAAATCCCGAACCTGTGAATGACATGCTCTTTGACAAAATTGATGACGTCCTTGGACGCTACCGACTTCATGGGAACTGCCTCCACCCACTTGGTAAAGTAATCTGTGACGGCCAAAATAAACTGGTGGCCTTTGATGGATGGAGGATTAATTTTGCCGATCATGTCCATGCCCCAGCCTCTGAACGGCCACGGTTTAACGATAGGGTTCATTACTGACGCTGGTACCATCTGAATCTTCCCGAATCTCTAACATGCCTAATATCCATTATAATATTTGAAGCAATCTTCAAGCATGGTGGGCCAGTAATACCCCGATCGCCTAATTAGCCACTTCATCTTATGAGCCTATTGGTGAGTCCCACAAGTGCCTTCATGGACTTCGTGCAAGAGCCGATTGGATTCAACCGGCCGCAAGCATTTGAGTAGCAAACCTTCTAAAGTCCTGTAGAACATGTCATCTCCTATCAGGATATATCTCATGGCCTTGTAACGTATCCTCTTGGGTGCCCCCGGAGCCGAATCCTTCAAATAATTGAAGAAATCGGCTCCCCAATCCCCTTGGTCCAGTAGGTGTATCTAAAGATCGGCTCTGTCCGCTATAGCCTTATATCCCGAAGCCATCTGTGCCAAATCATTGGCCTCTGAATTTCGTGTCCTAGGTATCCAATAGAAATTTATGTACCTAAATTGGGCTATCAACTCTTGACATTGTACCCATAACGGGAAGAGCAACTCACTCTCACACCTGTATTCCTCTATGAGCTCAGATATCACCAATTTTGAATCCCCAAAAATTTCCACTGCTTCAGCGCCGGCCTCAAGAAGCAACTCCATCCCCTCTCGCACTGCTTCATATTCCGCGAGATTATTGGCGCAAGCGGTAGGCAATCTGATTGAAAAAGAATACATTGCTCCCCGAGGCGATACAAGCAAGATACCTATGCCGCATCCATCTCCACAAGCCGATCCGTCGAAGTACATGGCCCATGCTCGTACAGAGAGTTCTGCTATATTAGTATTGATCCTCTCTGCAATGAGATCCGTCAATGCTTGCCCTTTGACCGCCTTTGTGGGTTGGTATCGGATATCGAACTCTGATAATGCAAACATCCACTTTCCAAGTCGGCCTTTCAACACAGGAGCCGATAGCATGTGCTTGATGACATCTGATATGCAGATGACGATCGTCTCGGCTGATAGCAGTATATGATAAAGCTTCGTGCATGTAAAGAACAGACAAAGACATAACTTTTCAATATCAGGGTACCTTGTCTCCGCATCTAGCATTCTTCTGCTGAGGTAGAACACAACCCTTTCTTTATTTTCATGCACTTGTATTACTACTGAAGCGATGGAGGTGTCACCTACTAATAAGTACACGTAGAATGATCTATCTTGTTGGGGTGGAACTAACATGGGTGGTTTTGACGGATACTCCTTGATCTCTTCAAATGCCCGTTGCTGCTCTGCCCCCCAGCGAAATTCATTATTAGCTTTAATTTTCACCAACTCCATAAAAGGCTCAATCCGCCTGGAGAGATTGGAAATAAACCTTCTGACAAAGTTGATCTTACCAATGAGCTGCTGGAGCTCCCTCTTCGTATTAGGTGGCACCATTATTCTCACAGCCTTTTGACTCTTTAGGCCGATCTCAATTCCTCTTTCATGAACCAAGAAACCTAGAAATTGACCGGCCGATACGCCGAAAGCGCATTTCTTCGGATTCATCCTAAGCCCGAACCTTCTGGTTCGTTCCAGAACTTGCCGTAGGTCTCCCAAGTGCCCTTCAACCGACACAGACTTCACCATGATGCCGTCAATATAAATTTTCACTAGCTTGCCGATCAGGTCATGGAAAATGTAGTTCATGGCACGCTGATAAGTAGCGCCAGCATTCTTCAACCCGAAAGTTATAACCACATATTCGAACAGTCCTACTGCCCCAGGCACTTTGAACGTGGTCTTGTTTATATCCTCCGGAGCCATGAAGATCTGGTTATGGCCGGCGTTGCCATCCATAAAACTAAAGATCTTATGACCAGCAGCCGCATTGATCAATGTCTCCGCGACAGGCATCAGGTATTCATCCTTTGGAGTAGCCCTGTTGAGGTCTTTGAAGTCCACATAGACTCACCATCGGCCATCTTTCTTTTGCACAGGTACGACACTTGAAATCCACTCGGCATACCTGCAAGGCCTGATAAATCCTACTTCTAGTATTTTCTCCACCTCTTTCTTGACCTCCACCAGGACTTTAGCCTTCATTTGCCGCTCTCGCTGCTGAAATGGCCGAAATCCCTTCTTGAGAGGGAGCCGATGCTCAACTATGCTCCTGTCCAACCCAGGCATTTCCGTATAATCCTAGGCGAAGCAATCTGTGTACTCTTTTAGCAAAGCTATCATCAGCTCTCGTAGACACGGAAGTAACTTTTTGCTGATAAATGTTGGTCGTGGCTTATCCCTAGGACTAATATCCACTTCTTCAAGCTCGTCAGCTGATGTGATCCCGTATCCTAATTTTTCGTCATCTGTTAAGTCAACGCTGCAGATGGACAGAGAAGATAATAAAAAGAATTTTGGCTGATCGTTGAGATCGGCCGCTTTATATCCTTCATTGGTCTTTGAAATTTTACAATTGAAGTATGGCCGGCTGCTAGAGCGGGCCTCCCTGTAACTGCTATGACCATGTAAAACACTTGCCATCAAAAGTTTACATTTTATTTTTTGGGGCCGATCATTGGGATCGGCCTTGCTGAGTGCGTCAGAGCAGCTCGCTCTTTATGACTTATCTACTTTGTAAGGCCAGTGGATAAGACCAGTCTCACCTTATTTTTTGTAGCTTCAATGCGGTCGCAGTCTTCCAAACTGATCCCTGAGATCGGTTCTTGCGCGTCCCAGGTGCTCATGACAGCATGCGAGATCTCGATCGAGTCATCTGCATGAACCACCTCTACCTCATCTCCATCCCACTGGATTAGACACTGATGCATTGTGGAGGGGGTGCAGCAGTTTGCATGGATCCAATCCCTGCCAAGTAGGATATTGTATGTGCTCTTGCTGTTGACAATGAAGAAAGAGGTTGGGATAGTCTTGTTTCCAACAGTTAGATCCACACTAAGGATGCCTTGTGTCTCTGATGTTTGGCCGTTGAAGTCGCTCAGCGTGACGTTGGTTTGATCAGATCTCCAGCGGACCGCCCCAACCGACGCAACACTGAATACGGTATTATGTTAATTGCCGCTCCTGTATCGACCAACGTCTTGTTGACAGGTTGACAGGCTGGCCGTTTATGTAACTCTTAAGATATAAAGCCTTCAAATGCTTGTAGTTTTTTGCTCGGGGCTTCTCAAATATTACTGACTGTGACTCCAAATTAAGCTGGACTACCGATGACTCTTCACGGCGTAGAGCTGGACTACCGATGACTCTTCACGGCGTAGAGTGTGGAACTTCATGTGCAATACAAACACCGTAGGTGCATGAGCTGATATCTTCGCATCTTTGACCCGTCAAATCAAGTACCAACGCCGCCAAATCGAGCTGGTCTGCCGTCGAATCGAGTACCAACGCCGCCGAATCGAGCTCGTATGCAGGTCGAATCGAGTACCAACGCCGCTGAATCGAGCTCGTCCGCCGTGGAATCGAGCATCAGTGCCATCAAATCGAGCCCTGCAGCTGTCAAAGTCGAAGCGAGGAGAAGAGCCCTGCAGCTGTCAAAGTCGAAGCGAGGAGAAGGCAAAAGGTACGTCGAGCAGCTCAGAGTGAGGGGGAAGCTGCCGGGGCCGGGATCTAGCGCGTCGCCCGTCGTGACATCTCCTTGCTAAGAACCCACCACGTGCATCCCGCACCGCAGCAGCAGCCTTGATGGGCCCCGGCTGGGGAGCCGGGGAGCTACCGGCAAGGGCATTTGCGGCCGCGCAGGCCAACAAGCTCTGGCTGGAGAGATGGCGAGAGAGAGAGAGCGCCACGTAAGAGAGTCAGAGAGGTGAGGCAGAGAGGCGCGCATGGGAGAGACAAAGGCAAAGAAATGCTTCGGGAGTGTCGAGGTAAACAAATATATCAGGAATAAAAGGAACAAATAAAAAAGAAAAAAATCTGACAGGTGAGTCCTACGTGTCAGAAAAAGTAGGGCTGAAATTAGAGACTGTTGTTGGAGTTAATGGTAAAAATCGTAGCCCAAAAAGTAGGAGTCCTTATTTTTTTATTAAGGACTCTAAATATAAACTAATTATTGCTGGAGTTGCTCTAACATCCATCAAGAGTAAGATGATAATTTTATCTATCTTCTTATACCCAATAATACAACTACTACCGTAAACCAGAGGGAGGAGTACGTGTTTTAGGCAGGTCTGCATCGGGATGAAACAAGTTTCTGAACAAGGACTTGCTGAAATCATAACATAATTCAGAAATATTCACCTCAATCCAATGTTCTCATCATATCACAAGCTCTAGATTTCACTATATAATCAATAAGAAATGTTCAGGAATACAAGGTTCAAAGAAACAGTGAAACATCAACCTATACACCGCTATACTAGCACTACCTGATATTGAGAGGGAACCAAGTATGATTACCTCAAATGAACTACAATAGGCCCTATATGAAATTATATCAAAGCCCTTTGCAACTTATTAATCCGTATCCAGCACCATATCCATCTATTGGTGTCCAGGTAGAACTCTCAGCGTATACAATCGTAATGAACTTTTCACCAATCACTCTCAATGAATTGAATGCCTATGGCACTGCGATTCAAGCACCTTCTTCAGATTTCTTCTTTATTTCGAGAGCAGCTCCAACGATGTTTCCCCTTGTTATCATCCCAACCTTCAGGAATGGAAATTTCATAATGTTTACACACAAAAATGCTCAAAATGTTTTGCTAAGGGTATTGAGCTACTGAAACATGAACAGGAATTGCAAGGACAGAGCCACTTACAAGTCTCCCTGTGGGATCAACTACAGGTAATCTCCGGTACTTGGTTTCAAGTAGCAACCTTGTAGCAGCGTCAAGATTAGTATTTTCACGCACCACAAGAGGTGAAGAAGTCATAACATCACCAATTACTTTGCCATTAGTTTTGCTTAGTAGTCTCTGGATCTCACGGAATGTCTGTAGAGCAGTGATTATGAGTTTAAAAAAAGTCTATCACAAAGAGATGACCACAAATTCATTCATAATAGTAGTGAAAGCTAATGAGATAAATAAACAGTGGAGCATATATTCCTCATCTTAACTGATACAGAAATATATTGTTTAAGCCAGACTGGTATAGTATTCCTGATGTACAAAAATGTGGTTCAGAGTCTGATGTGGTGCAAGCATTTTATTCTAAGGAGGAGCTGCTTCTCTCAACATATAAATTCCCATTAAGAAAAAGTGCCTCCATATTGAAGCAGAGAATTTCATGTCAATAGGTGGGAGTTAAAAAGGCCAGGATAAATAAAGCTGATGTGCAAAAATAATATTTTTAAATAGTAGTAATAACTAGCCAAAATGAATAATTCAATTAATATTCAGGCTATACATAAGATGAAAGATACCTTCCAAGTACTATCCACATCAGGGAACATGTTTGTATTTGTATCTGCCAGTCCATTTCCTAAATCATGAGATGAATATAATAAAATAACAGATACTGAATGGTACCAGATACTATGCATACAACATATATAACTATAACGATGAATTGCATGATACAATAAAGTAATGGAGAAAGGATACGATTCAAGTGCTATATGAAATATACTAAAGATGGCATGTAAAAGTAGCATGAAAAATACTCCCTCCGTTCCAAATTGTAGGTCGTTTTGACGAATCAAGATACATAGTTTTTGCTATGCATCTAGACATAGCGTTTATCTAGGTGCATAGCAAAAAAGCTATATATATCTAGATTTTCCAAAACAACCTACAATTTGGAATGGAGGGAGTACTTGGTATTTGCGCAGTTCTAAACAGATGGTGTAATATGAATTCTTTCTAAGAACAGGATTGAAAGTTCGAGCGAATCAGAAATACCTAACATTGAGTCCAGTGCTAATAGATCATAATCTGAGACGACCCCAACCTGCGGGTGCAAATATTTGAAATATAATTGATATCAAAGATAACAATGTAATAATAACCAAGCTTATCGGTGTAATTCAAGTTACCAGAGGAAAGTGAACTAAGTGTATTCAGTTCAATAACAACATAATATCACAAAAATAATACTCTTAAATCTATAAGACAATTGGGGGTAAGATTTAGAATAAAACTAACCAGCTTCCAGTTGTCGTCAACCACAGGGAAGCCAGAAATCCTATGCTGCACCAACAGCTCAAGGGCTGCGCACAAAGAAACAGCAGAAGTAAGCAACTTCAGAAATTACAATGCAAACAAGCACGTTCATCACACTGGGAAGGAGAGGTACCTTCATCAACTGATGTTGTAGGCTTGACGACATGGAGATTTTCCTTCCTCGTCATGAAGTCACCAACCGTGTAGACTGCATTGCTTTGCTGAACAAGGAGGACGCAGATATCATCAGCAAAAAACTGATGTTTAAACCCATATACATATTTTAAGAACAATTGACTTGACATATGAACACTAGATGTGTGCGCGCTTGCTGAAAGAGGCATGTGAATGTCGATTGACAGGAGTGTGAATTGCACCAGAACGACTCTTGTTAGTGAATGTTTCTCTGTTTACCTTTCAAATTTGGGACGGGGACACCATACTACTAATCTAAAGGAACATTTTTGTAATACAAAGGTGCCGTTAGCCTGTTACAAGGTTATTTCAAAGCAACTCCAGCAGACCCTTAAATTTGGAGGGTGGAATAAAAAAACCAAGCTCCAGCACACCCTCCACTAAACCCCCTATTTTGGGGAAGCCTCCAAATCTTCTTCCTCCACCCTCCTATGGAGCCCCTATCCACTAACCATCCTTCGGATTAAAAGAAGAGGGTAAGATTAGAGGCTACTGCTGGAGTTGAGGTTAAAAGACTAGTAAAAATAGAGCAAAAGACTAGTAAAAATAGAGCAAGAGCTCAAGAAGTAATTTGAGTGCCATTGCTGGAGATGTTCTCACTTCTTTTTCTATTTTGAGGAAGAAAAACCTCCAATTAAAAAGAGCAAGCACTGAAGCGGATGACCGTGAGATTGATTGACGGAGTCAAGAGATGGAGATCTTGGTTTAGCATTCTTGAGAGAATTTTGGCAGGAAATGGAAGGGATTGGTATCAAGCATAATTAAACAATCAGATCCAACACAGCATCAACTCAGTTTTAGAAACGGAGGGAGGAGTACTATTCCAAACAAGTGCGGGTACCAAAATAGCATTAATTCCTCCTAACCAAAGTAATTCCACAGAAAAGTAAAAAAGCAAAGCAACGGTGGAGGAGGAAAAGAAAAAATATCAAGCGAAACTCGATAGCCGTCCTCACCACGGCGGCTGGAGCGGCCGCTGCGGCTGCGCGGGCGCGGACGGACCTGCGGGACGCCTGACGCAGGCCTGGCACAACCCGCCCCGGGCGGCGCGCGGGCGTACAAGGGCGGCGCCGGGCGGCGAAGGTGGCGTCGACGGCGGAGAGCAGCAGCGTGGCGTCCATGGCGCCGCCGTGCGTGCGCCGATGGATTGGGCGGTCGATCCGGGCGGCGCGAGGCTGGACGGCGGATGGTCGCGGCTTGATGGTGAGATGGCTGGCGACGGATTCACTGGGGGCTATGCGTGCTGGGTGGCTGTTTGCCGCGCGCGCTTGGCCGCGTGAAGACCTCGTTTTGGGCGAGGCTGACTCCGACGCGGCCTACGGTGGCTCGACCGCGCAAGACGAGAGGGGGAGCGCGGCCACAAGGACTCGAGTGACGGCGGGGGAACTGAAAGATGATGATGGTCTTGCTTTGGTCCGGCGGGATGAGATATTTTACGAGCTTGGCTTGGGCGTGCGACGGTGTCCCTCGGCTCGTGGGGCTCTAGAGAGTAGGGAAATCATGTTTACTGGTTTCTTTGGTATTCTCTCGGTGATTTTTTTGTTATAAATTCTTCTGTTCTGCTTTGCTGACCTACTGAATGCCAATTGCTTGTTACTTTTGATTAAGTTAAGGATGAAAACAGATGGAAAAAATCCCATCCCACCCGTATTTCTATATTTATCCCGCCTATTTTTATATTTACAGAATAATGGAAATGGGGCGAGAAGCAGAAAGGGGTGTATCCCGTACCGGCGGGATCCTTTTTATTCAGGATGATCCCATATTAGTCATGTATTATAAAATTCGGACAAGATTTAGTAGGCACACCATATATCCTCTCTTGTTTCTCAATATCAATTAGTACACTTCATGGTTTAATCAATCATATTTAAAAAAAATAGCTTGTGTAAAAGTGGGTGCAGTGTTATATTTATGCGAGGTGAACGGTGATTTAGGTAAATTTTTCGGTTCCCGCCCGTTTCCGTAATCCGTATATCCCGTTTTCGTCCCCGTTCATGGCTATTCCACTCCCACTCCCACTTTCCATAATAAAATACGGGAACGGAAATGGTTGAGAGATTTTCCCGCCTGTTCCGTCGTTTTTTATCCCTACTTTTGATAGTCCAGTGGTTTTCATTGTATAGTCTCTAGTGTTATTCTGGTTATCAATTGAACTGGTCCGTTTGCAGATAATGCTGCAGTGCTTGTGAATACCAAGGTTGATGTGAGAGAGAAAAGAACTACAACCGTCTATTTACTGCATCAACATCAGGCTGGTGCAGTTTGGCATGTAACACGATAATCCCCTCTGTTACATGCTCTGATACTGAACTGACGGCCAGGAGTGTGCTGACCTTTGGCCTAATGTCTCTAGCACAGCAAATGAAATCGTTTGAGAGCTTGTTGGAATCTGTTGCAACTGTTGGACGTGTTCTAGTGAACACAAATTTGTCTACCATGCCACTTGAATCTGTATAACCCTACGCTTATCTTCAGTTTGCAGACTGACTTTTTTTTCCGTGAGAATCCTAGCTCATATTTAAACTTTTTTTTCGTGAGAATTCTGGTTTATATTTAGGATCTGTTTGTTAGAGCTGCAGCTTTTGAAGCTTTTCTAAAACGCTGTTGCTAGCTTTTTGCTTCTGAAAAGCCAATAATAACTTTTAGATGTTGCTTTTAACTTTCTAGGCTCAAAAGCTAAAAAAAACATAGAAAACTGAGCGAGCTTTTCAACTTTCCATATAAACTCGCTTTTTCTGAACTTTTAGCTTTCCAGAAGCTACGTGAGAGCTGTTTGTTTGAGCTTCTGGGCAGCTTTTCACTAGCTTTTGGGGCTTATGGGACAAGCAAAAGCCAGTTGAAGCAGGGCCAAAATCCTATTCATTTTCACTCCAAAAAAATCCTATTGATTTGGAAAACAAAAAACGGAGAAGTGAACTGTTACCACAAAAAAAATCCTATTTTCAATGTGTTCCATACACCTTGGCAACGTAACACATATTTGTATATGACACCGAGCAGCAGGAACATTACCCATCGGTTTCTTTGTACTACTGTTGGGAGAACAGAGTAAGATTGCTACTCATTCTTATATTAACATTGATCCAACCCTTCATTGACTCCCATCTCTAGACTATAAAGCTAGTAAGGCACTAATTGTCATCTGGACAGAGAAACAAGCTCACATCAAACCCTGATATCAATTTCTTCTATAAAAACAGTGGAAAAGTATAAAAAAAAATTAATGCATGAAAGATGCAAACAGCTTTACAGTCAACAGCAGGCTTAGCAGAAGAGCAAAACTACAAGTGGAAGTATTGCTGGCACCAGCAGTGGGATGGGTCTTGAACTCTATAGTTCCTGAATAGACGTTTCCATTTACAGAGGATGTGGAGGAGGAGGAGGACCATGGAGTCTGATTAGGTGCCCCCGTGTCCTTGCATGCACCCATTGGTGCCCCTGCCTGCAGATAGATATTCATTGGTGAGGAGTGAGGACATTGATGAAAAACTCTGATCTGAAAAAAGAAATATGACTGAAGTCGTATGCTCCAAAAGAGAATGTTCCACAGGTTTTCTGGAAAAATCAGGCCTGGTGCTAATGATCATGGAGAACAACTAACATGTTAAGTGGAAGGGCCATAAAGTGTTCCAACGTTAAAACTATAGGTCTTTAATTACCTGGCAAGCAGCGATGGTGTTGCAACCACATAATGTGAGGCCATTGATTCTGTCTTGAACATCAAAAACACCACCACCATCACTTCGCTGCACACAGCACAGTAAGAAAATTTTTATTCCATACAACAGATATATCTTGTTTGTAATTGTGGGAATAAAATATTACCATGTAGAAATTCACAGCTATGAAGTTGGGGATTCTATTTCCAGCTGCAGCATAACAAGCTTGGGCCATTTGTGGTAGCGCAGAATTCTCTTTACATGCTTCATTCTGTACAGGCATTGTGGGGAAGTAATTTTGCAGAAATAGAGATGCAGATCTTGAGTTCAGTGGCTGTGATTCCTTTCTGTTTGGACAAGAACCAGGCACGATCCCTGGATCTCCAGCTGCCATGACCATGAGAAATGAAATGTGAATTTCGATACAAGAGAAACTCTTATGTTTGTTGTTGATGGAAGGTAGCAAACACAAGTCAATTGTGGATACCCTTATAGTGAACAATAGTTACCAGGGCCATTACTGTTTCATTTTTCAGATGGAAATTTATACATGGTCACCAGGTCAATCTGAGGCAAGCTAGCCCCTTGGTTAGGAATACAATTTCTAAACTCGATTCAGGTGTTGCGGTAACTAAAGTAACAAATCATATCCTGAAGTCGAAACAACTTTGCATCTGTTTTAAACCAGATTACATCAGGTGAAGTTTGTGCAATTGAGATCCTGAGGACATTTTCTAGTTGATTTCGTTTCTTATTTAGCCACAAGATATGTGTACTACTAGTGTGCATAACATGGTTACCAGTCTGAAACATTTTGACCAATATTGACAGACAGCACGTTGTGCATTTTACTTTGTTGATTCTTAGAGTCTAGACCACAGATATGATTATTCAGAAGCTTCAAATGACAAGCAATCTCATTTGTGTGACAATACAACTATTAGTCTTGTTCAGTGTTATAGGTTACTTATGTCTTGTTTAAAAAGGTGCATAACATATTGATGAGATTGCTACACGTTTTAGACTAGATACCATGTGTCTGAAATAAATGATAGGGACGTCATCCAAAAGATGCATTCTCGAAAGAGTCAGCACATTTTCCACTGAAATCAGTGTGACTGATAGATTTACTAAAACTAATACCATATGGATACGTAGCCACCAAAACAATAGGAGGAAGGAAATCTTCCATTTGCACTTTTGCAGATGATTCCACTCAGGTTTGTTATGTGTACTTAGTAGAAAAGATGACATTTCAGAAAAACTGTAATTTAGTATACATCAATACTCAAACATGAATCTACACATTACGTAAAACTTTATAAAAATGCATTTGCAAAGCTATAGCACATCCAATGCTACTTCTTACTAGCAAAATGGCAGCACATATATTTAACACAAATTCAACAGAGGATATTGCGCTATATGTTAGTAACATTGACAGAAAAGAATGCATGATTTGGTTGCAACCAGAAAGAGTTTTTAACGGTTTAAATGCATAATATATTTGTTTATTGCAATGGGACATTGGGACCATGTGTGTAATTTATGTCCTTTCTATAATATTTCAGCTACCATAGTGAATTGGGAATGGGTAAAAAATACTGAACAAGTATAGCGCGGTATGAACATCAGATATTTTTACATTTTGACTACCATCAGTCAAATAATTATGCACAAAACCATAATACGAATTTCAAGTTCAATCTTCGGAGTAACACATGTGTTCCAGGACATACTTTAGGTAATTAGGCATTAATTGACAATGGCAACATTGGCATGTACGATCTTATATCATGTACATCTTCAAATAGTATCATCCTAATAAACAAATTAAAATTATTTAAAATTAGTTGAACTGAATCCTAAGCGCATGTCTGTGCTAAAACCAATATGATGATTATGTTGAAACAATCTGACATTCTTAAAGAAAGCAGTTTTTCTGGAATGCTAAAGTAACTGCTGGTTATTTATGAACATCGATATATGGAGGGAAAACAATAAAGTCACTCAACATTCACTGGTTTTGGTTCTAAATTGTTAGTGCCTAGATCATACTCGTCTTTGTAGTAAACTAATCACTACACAACAACTCCATTCCCGTCAAACTGGTTGCTGTGTGGAAAATAGCCTAAACTAATCACTACACAACAATTTCATGGCCCGTCAAACTGGTTATTTTGTGGAAAATAACCATGTTAAATAAGATTTTTTAGAACTAAATCATGTTATTGCCATATCTCAACTCTTAACTAGGAAGATACAGTAGTACATATTGTAATAAAAGTGCTTTAGATTTGGTCATCACTATCTACCAATATACAAAAAGCCATGTGATTCTATGTCTTACTAGAGCAGGTAGTTGAACTTACACTCATTCTCTAGCAAGTAGCTCCACTGGTAAGCTATTCCTTCACTAGCCTCCTTTGAAGCATCAGAAGTAAACACTAGCACCCTGTGGTTCTTTGCAACCATATCTGTGACGCTTGGCCAGTCCTTGCCATTAGTTGGCATTTCCGAGATGGGGTACCAATACTTCATCAAGTCAGCAGCAGTAAAGACCTTGCTCAGTCCCATCGGTGAGCGAACATAATCCTCGATAAATATTGTTACAATCTCTGAGGGATTCTCAGAGAGAAACGCTTCCACCTCTTTTAGTGTCTCAACTGCTGGTACCTAACATCATAATTAAGTTGAACATTTTAGTTTTCGGGCCCATGCAACATATCTTGGAGTTGCAGGTAAATTTAGGAACAACGAACAAACTATCGTTTCCTTCATTTATTAACACCAATTGAATTCTTCCAGAAGGTGCCCTAATCCAAAATTAGGGGATATTAAGAATATAATGAAAACAATAAGCAAGCACAAGTCCTGAGTCTGAATATGGAGTTAGAGAATTATGAGATGCGCGATGAACTGGTAAGTATCTGCAAGGAATAAACTCACAAAAGCGGTGAAGTTGTAGCATTGCCCTTGCAGGGAGTGGCAGAGCCATACATCATCGTTGAAGTCATACATATCAAGCATTAGTCCCCTGACGCCATTCTGCAAGCACCTCCACATCAATTTCTTAATCGGTCACACTCCGCTCCCAAACATACAAAGTCCATTGAAAAATCTGCTTGTAAGATCCAGAACCTACCCTCAATTGGTTGGTGACGGAGTCCTCCTGGTTGTAGAACGTGACCCTCTCGACCCCAGTGCGCGACGGCTCGCCGAGAATGGAGAAGGAATTGTGGGTGACGAGCCACGAGTAGCGGTTGAAGGGCAGCCCCTTCACCTGAACAAGAAGCAAAATCCCCCATAGCATCAGGATTCAGGAAGAAGAGAAGCTACAAGGAAAGAGACGGAAGAGGGGAGTGTGGTGGATTACAATGGAGGTGGGCTGGATCGCGAGGTTCCTGATGCAGGAGGGCTTGGTCCTGCCGGCGGCGGGGCAGCTGCCGCAGTACAGGCCCGTGCCGCAGTCGCGCGCGGAGGAGCACGAACCCCCAACCTTATCGGAACAAGAACCACAAGAATCATTCAGGTGAAGTGAGTTCTGATCGCAGGTTTAGCAAGAAAAGGCGTCCAGATTAACTAATCGCGCCCCAATTTTAGCAATAACTAGAAGAATCCTAGCAAGAAACTGAGGATCTGATCGAACCGGGCCACCCACAGATAGGTACACCCAAGAAACTGAGACCGCAGCAAGAATCGGACGGCAGGTTGGCTAGTTACGAAGGAAAGAGAGAGAAGCCGGTACCTGGGCGGAGCAGGGGACGAGCGGCAGCAGTGCGATGTGGAGCAAGAAGAGCACGGAGGAGGGGAGCAGCGGCGGCGCCATCAGCTGCGGCCACCAAACCACACTTCCCCCACCTCTCCTTCCTTTTTCAGAGGGCAGGAGTGATCAGTGTGAGAGCGAGTGATCTGCTGACGGCTGTTAATTATAGTACCTGTGGTTTGGTGCTGAACAGGAATAAAGAAGAGCAAAGACAAGATCACAGTCCCAGAGGTAGTGTTTGGCTTTGGGGGCAAGAACCGTCAACGCGCTTTCTCATCGCTGCTGCTGCTGCTCGTAGTTTGTCATCACGGATGATGGCAGACCAAGCAGCGCGTCCATGGGGGCGGCTTTTCTTTTCTCGGACGGATATATTAGTATGTAAACTTCCACGTACCATTATCGTGTGTTGCAGACACACCATATAAGATCAGTCTTGATGAAAATTCCATTAGAAATTTTATAAACATAAAATAAATGACATGTCACGTTAGCAATTTTACTGACTTAGCGGTATCGCTGTAAAAATTGGTGGGAAAGAGTTTTATAAGATATGGAAGAGTTTTATAACATAACTCCGTCATAAATTGTGAACTAAGACCGGTCTAAGTATATATAAGTTTTTTTTGAACTTAGCGATACGGATATCATATTCTTAGTTTTGGTAAATGTGCAATGAGACTGTGTACTGAAACTAATATAAGTATATATAAATTGTTTCTTTATTATAAAAAGTTTGGCCGAATGGTACGCAGCTCTAGTTTGTCACATATCTGCACCATCATAGATTTAGATTTATGGATTGAAATAAAAAAATATATTGGAACTGTACCAAACAACCCCGTGAGCTCTGCCTATTTTTCAAAAAAGCCCTCCAGTTTTTAGATAATCAGAACTAAACCCAGCTAGCCCAAACATACCCACCCTCGAACTAATTTTTATTTTGACGTAAAAAGGAAAAAATAAGATAATACAGCCGTCCTTACAAAAATCCCCTGCGAGGCAATTTTTTGTTAAGCCCCCTCCAGCGGCCCCGAACCCTAACCCGCTCTCCTTCCTCCCCGCCGCCCTCTCCCTCCCTCTCCTGCTCCCCGCCGCCACCCTCTCTCTCCCTCTCTCCTCTCAGCCTCCCCGCCGCAGCCTTCCCTCCCCTTCTCCCTCTCCGCCTGCCTCTGTCGCCCCTCCCCGCCGCCGTCGCCTGCTCCCGCAGGATCCAGATCGCTAGCAGGAGGGGGAGTTGGCGATGACGCGGAGGTCTGCGGCGGTGGGGGTCAGCGAGAGGGAGAGCGGGAGCGGGGCGCGGAGGTGGTAGACGCGTGGGAAGAGGCGGAGGAAGTGGAGCGGGGCGCGGCGGTGGAGGTGGCGCTTTTGGCAGCGCGAGCGCTCGGGGGAGGCCCGCAGCGTGTCAACCAGTGGCGAGCAGAAGCTGCGGAGGAGGTCCGGTAGGGTGCGGTGGTCGGGAAAAGAAATGGCAGTGGAAATGTGGTTGCGGGAATGCAAGAGGGAGGACACTGGAAGCTCAAGGATGCGTTTCAAGTTGAGGAGAGGGCACAGCGAGCGAGAGCTGGTGCTGGTGGCCGGCGGCGTGCGTGGCGGCCGCGGGCGGAGCTCGGGCAGTGGCGGGGGCAGCGTGGCGCGTGCGGGAGAAGACAGCGGGGAGAACTAGAGCGGCTGTCGATCGGGAAGCGACGCGTGGGGGCTGCCAGGAGCAGGAGGTGGCACCGGTCGGGCTGCAACGACGGCGAGCAGCAGTGGAGAGCAGTTCGAGCGGGTGGCAGAGCGGCGTGGCAAGGTGAGGAGAGGGCCAGCATGGGGTGGGGATCGGCGGCGCAGATGCTAGGGTGGCACGTGGCACGAGGAAAGGCGGCGCGGGGGCGGCGGGTACGCAGCACATGGCCGGCGAGGGCGGCGGGGCAGCGCAGAGAAGAAACAGAGGAGGAGAGGGGCTAGAGGTAGATGAAGGGGGCTGTTTGCAATTTCCCAAAAGTACAGGGACTTCTCTGTAAAGCCTAGATAACTTTCAAACCATAGCTCAAATGAACATGTGCCCAAAAGCAAAAGTGTAGGGTTTAGCAAGATCTATAACTTTTCTTTAAGGTTCAATTACAAAAGAGCTAAGGATTTGAAACTAATATAAAACGCAAAGTTTTAAACTTTAAAGAAATTCCATTTAAAAACTACACTACACTTACATCCTATGTGTAGTTTCATCTATATTTGCGATTTAAAAGCAAGTTCTTGACTTTTGCAAAACAACCTTCATATATTTGGATTTTACCTCCTATTCTCACCCATTTAACATTAAAGGACCTAAATTTTCCAGAATTACATAAATGTCCTTTTCCCTTTTGCATTCAAATTTGAACACACATACACAAGATCAAACATGCACACTTTATACTAGAATTTAGTGTATTTATAATCCTAATACCTGAATATCACAGCGACCTATCACACCCTAAAATATTTAATTTTAGGATGTGAATACCTTTTACAATGTGTTCATCTATCAATAGGATTTTCCAAGAATTTTAAAGATTTTTCTGGCAATTATTCTATTTATCTGAGAGCTAGAACCATTTATTTTATTATTTGGAAAGCTCTAAAATTCTTTTCCATGAAGTCCAAATATTCTATTTGGATTCCTCGTGTCCTAAATTTACCTCCCGAGTTTCCTCGGAAATTTTTGGGATTCTTCCGGATATATTTTTCTTGGTTTGAAATATTTATCTGGACTTTTCTAGATTTATTTTGAACTTAAAAATATGTTCTAGGAAATATTTCTATTTTGATTCTCATCGTAGTCGGACCGAGCCGTATCTTGTTGTACATCCTTTTAATCTTGTCTTCTTCGAATCCTTAATATGTCCCGTCGAGCTCCCGATCCTCTAACCGTTTCCCCCGATCAAGTCATGCTTGAAAACGACGTCTCGTGGCTTGTCTTTGGTATTTTTCCGATGATGTTCGATCGCCGTCAGCCCCAATGACTCGGCTTGATCCCTTCCTTCTCTTTTCCGCGCTCCTGAATAACTCGTTCACATTCAACCCGCTCTGTCAGCTCGTTTTCGTGTTCAGCCCTCACCCGATCCTATTTCGGCCCATAATCGAACTCGCTTGGCCGTTCTCATTCCATCTTTCCGTTACCTCTTCTATCCTCTCTTTCTGCTCGTTAAATAGTGGGACCCGCTGGTCGGTCCAATCCCGTCTCCCGTGAGCAATCCGGACTCAAGAACAAGTCCCAGCCCGATGCGGCGCCGTGTCCTTACCCTCGTTCAAGTTGGAGTCCAGCATGATATCTGCAGGCCTATTTAAATATGTCTTGCACCATCTGTTTCTCCAGTAGCCGGCCCTAATTTTTCTCCCCTACGTCGGCTCCTGCGTGCCCTATAAATTCTTGGGTAACCCTACCCTCTGCATCACATCCCTGCGCCGCACATAGCCGGCCCTAGATTTCCCTCGCGCTCCTGCTCTCCCTCCTCCTGCACATCCACGAACAGATGCTGCCGCCGGCCACCAGGAGCATCGTCGCCCTTCCGTGCGTCTCCTGCCGCAACGCTGCTGCACCCCCCCTGCCGGCCCCCTCGTCGCCCCTTCCTGCATCGCCCAGCGTCGGCTCTTCGTTCTGCTGCCTGAACTGCGCCATCGCCGTCCTACTCCCTCTCCTGCCTATGCCTCGTGCACACCTGCGCCCCTGCCCCGCGCGCCCCTGCCCAGGGCGCCGCCGTGCCCCTGCATCGCCCTCCTTCAGCTGCAGTACCGCCGCCACCAGAGCAGGCCGCCATCAGGATGCCATCTTTCTGCATCTCGTGCGCTAGGCCTGCCCAGTGCCGCCCCTGCCCAGGGCGTCACCATCAGAACGTCTCCAGCCCCCCTGTGCGCCAGCTCTGCCCAGCCCCCAGGCGCCCAAGCCCTTGACCGCCTCCTCCTTGCACCGCGCCACCCCTGTCCAGTGCTGGCATGAACAGAACAGAGACCGCACAGAACAGAACAGACAGCCGTCGCATCTTCCTCCGCGAAATTCGATCTCTACGATGCATCCCCGTGGTAAGTAAGGTATGGAACGGAATCCCCTCGTCGTCCTCTTTCATTTGCCCCGCTTCCCGCGATCTCCCGTGCCCAAAATCGACGGGAATTTGAGCTACAGTACCCGCCGGTCACCATTGCTGCCTGTTTCAAGCTTTTCACGATTAGGTCCCTGGAAGATTCTGTAATTATCGTGTAAATTTTCTGTGTCTAGCGAAAATTGCAGAAAACCCCTAGATCTTTTCCATCTTTTCAATCCAGCCCCACCATGGAATTTTTCAGATCTAACCCTAATCTTTTCCTGTTTTGCAAGCACTATTTTCTGTGTCTTGTATTTCTTTTCAGCTAACCCTTGAAGTCTATAGTTAATTGCGTATAGGTCCCTGCAGCGGTGTTTTATGCGTAGTTTCCGCGTTTTAGATCCGTTTCGATCCGTTCTTTTTGTGTTAGTCTTCTAAAACCCTAAGCTATCGTTTAGTAGCGTTGTTGTGCCGTAATTCCTGTTTTTAAAATTAAATATCAATTTAATTTGAATAATATCCTCTCATCTAGTTTCCGAAATAAAATCCAATTAAGTCTTTTCTCTGGTTTTCATAAGTAAAGTTAACTCAATTAATATGAACTTAAATGTGTTTGTAATTTAATTTGTTTAGTTCAACTCGAATCATAAAGTTATGCGTTTAGATGTTCTCACAAGTTTTCTTTCTAATTAATTTCTTAATTCAGATAATTTGTACATAGAGAATTGTATATAAAATTTGACTAAGTTCTACTTCGTCTTGATAAATGCAAGTATAATATGAGTTAATTATAATTAGGGATATTCTCTTTTGAATATCTTTTACATTGGTTTTCTAAATTAAAATAAATGAAAGCCTATCGTTCTTTTATTCTTTTATAATATAAATCTTCCGATAGCTGTATCTTTTCAACCCTAGCTCCGTTTTCCGCGTTTCTTGCGCTCTCATGACCGTAGCATCGAGCCTTATCCTTTAGTTTGCTCTTTTAAAGCTTTTCTTTGTTTGTTGTATCTGTTCTTAGTCGTTCTTGTTTGTTTGCTTGCTTGTATGTTTTGGGCCCGTTGCTTGTGTGACGTTAGAAGGAGCGTGATCCAAGAGCTTTGAAGATATAGAGTTTCAAGAATAAGAGTTGAAGACTCTGAGCAGCTATTCTCTAAAAGAAAGGCAAGTGTTTCCTTGATCATGCTTTTGTCCTAATAATCACAATAAATATAAATTTTTCTTTATATGCTTGCATGTGTCCTAATTTTGATGGATCCTAATTAAGAATATGCCTAGTCTTTATGATCATTCCTTGTCAACCTGGGTTTTACCTTTACGTTGGGTAGCTATTGCTTAGTTGCTATAACTGGTTCCGGTTCGAGAATAATATATAACCATGATGATGATAATGATGATGTTATACCTGTTTTATCCATGTTCATGCTTTTGGTGATGTTAATCACAAGATTATATGTTTTAATTGGAACATGGAGAACCACCCAGGAAAACAGTGCAACCACAATACTATATGGCTCTGGTCTTGGCTAATTAATTAGAGACTCTAGTTTATGATAATCTTACCGAAAGGGCAAGAGGGGTTGCATCGACGGGGTATAGCTCGGTCCTTTTGAGGCACATGGCTATGTGGTCCTTGGCTAAGGTATTTCCTCATTAGGGAGGGTTATGACCGCTTTGACTTGAAACCTTAGCGGATTATCATAAGTTAGGGAATCTTTGTAAAGGCCTCGTAGTGAATCCCTTGCCACTCACCTCAGAAGTGTTTAAGAGGCTAGCTACCTCGGGCAAATCGGGAGACACGAATTGTGGGTAAAGTGTACAACCTCTGCAGAGTGAAAACTGATATATCAGCCGTGCTCACGGTTAAGAGCGGCTTGGACCCTCACATGATTAATTGAACTTTAAGATAAATTAAATCGTGGACCATGGTTATGGTTATGGTTATCGTGGACCATGTTTATGGTTGTGGTTGTATCTCTGCTATATCTCTTCTATTTCTTTTAAAGTGGGTTTTGGTATGAACTTATACCTTAGTAATCAGGTGCAAATAAAATTTGACCAACTAAAATTGCTTATCGCAGTAAGCTAGTCAGTCTTTCCTTGATTTTAGCCTTCATGTCATATATTTCCCAACACTTGCTGAGTACTAACCATAAGTGTACTCACGCTTGTTATAATTGCTGCTCAGAGGAGAAAGTGATGTGAAGTCTTTTGAAGATGATGCTGAGTTCTAGGCCAGCGCAACCCCCGGTCGATTGACTGTGAAGTTTGGAGTCTTCGTTTCCAGGATAAGCTGTATAACTTTGATAATCTTTATAGTGTTTAAATTCTCTTTTCGTGATACTGTTGCTGATTATTCACTGATGAAGTCACGATATATATGGAACTTGATCCTGGCATACATATAGTTATGCATTCGGTTTTTTCCTTTAAAAACCAGGTGTGACACGACCGCCGTGAGCCCCTGAACCTTTCCCCCACTTTCCCCTCACTGCCGGTGAGTCCCCTAGCCAGAATTTGGTCGTCGTCGATCGGCTTCTCTGTTTAACCCAGCCAAGGACCCAATTGCAAGGGTTCAAATCTTTTCAGAGTCCTTTCTGTGAAAAATAAGTACCCCCCATTTCAAATCAGCCAACTTTGAAAATCCATAGGAATTTGTAGAAAAATCCAAAAATTGCCAAACTAGTTTTTTTGTACTCCAAAAGTCTAGCTCTACAACTTTTGTTACTGGAGTTCAGTTTGAATTAAAATGTTTTTAGAGTTATTTAAAAGTTTAGCAAAAGAGTATCTTGAGTATAACTTTTGCATGCTAGCTCTACTGCTTGTGATTTTTGGTGTGTAGCCTGTTTAGGGTATGAGTGAGCTTTTGTGCAAATTTCACGTGTAGTACAGAACCCTAGTTTAAACTAATTCAAACTTAAGCAAATCAAGCTTGAAATGGTTTAAATTTATGCAAATCAAGCCTGAAATGATTTAAACTTATTCAAGCATGTTACTAAGGTTTTCATACTTAGATCTTTTTACCATGTGATGTTCTGTAATTGAGAAGTTCATAGTAAATCTTTCAAGAATTTATGGCACTGTTTTTCCTAAGGTTTGAATTTAAACTTGAAATTTAAACTTAATTCAAATGCTTTAGTTTCTGTTTTCAGAAACTTATGAAAAATTCATAGTAAGCTCATCTGTTAGAAGTAAGCTTAGCCTTTGTGTATTTCAAAATAAAAATCAAACTTGTTAACCTAATTCAATTAATCCAATTAATTATGATAATTGAATTAAGATACAAATAGTAAGTTTGAATTCAAAATTCTTATTTTATGAAATTGTGTTTATCAATTTGTTAGATTGCAACTTTATCGTGAGGTAAAGTTCTTAACTCAAGAACCACCTAATTCAAATCACTGCATATCATGTAGAGTCAACGACACTCGACGACGGAGTCTGCGAACTAGTCCCGGAAACCGAGCAAGGGTTTTCTGAAGACCATGAGAACATCACCGAGGATTTAACTGAAGCCCTGAACCAAGGTTCGGAAGTCTTTGACATCCCTGACCCCAGCCCCGCTCAAGAAAGCAAGCCCCGATGCATAACCCAGTATTTTAAATTACTACACTTATACAATTTTATACTTATATATCTATATTATGCATTAAGTCTAGGAGTTGAAATAGAACTCTAGATGCATGAATCCTAGGAACCTATGTATTGTGCCTGAGTCCTTATTGAATAGATGCTCTGCTAATAGGACCGGCAGAAGTCGAGTGATTTCCTGTCACTCGTGCGATATAGGAGTTGAATGTTTACTATTCTGCAATCACTATAAGGATGATGGATGGGGTCATGTGCGGTATCATAACTTGGAAGGTTACCCTGTCTGTGTGGATAAAAGTTGATAAGGTCGTAGTGTGTGATAGCTGTGGTCAAGTGTTTGGAAGTACTAGCCACATGCCGTAAATATGGTATGCGGTATGCTTAATACCTGATTGGCCCGGCAAATGGACTTGTCTCCACCACTCGATTGATTGGTTTTTGTTACACACACGCACCGACGTGTGGGAGTATATTCTGCATAGCAGACAGGAGTACGGTCATACAGTCGCGCTGTAGATGTACGTCCTGCACATTGGATGTGCGTACAGTCCTACAATCGCTTGTAGTGGCCCTGATCCATAACCCGGAATATGATGGGAATGGTTGTTCAGAAAGTTAAGTTTCTGATGTGAGTTAGGATCCCTTGCAAGGTTATGAAACTCGATTCAGAATTGTCCGTTTCTCGCAGAGATTGATACTGCTTGCTCCTTCTGCCACATAGAGTAAGAACAGTAACGATTGTTGGAATAATCTTGATGGATGCTAATCTCTACCTTGCTTATCTAATATAGGTGCTTACCTAGAATGTTTCATGAAACTAGAATCTGAAAGCTAAAACATGAAAATTAGATCATACTCTTTGTTGCTTTTCAGCAAAAAGAAAACTAGAACCTCTCAATCCTCCATGGTCTAGCTTCGGGCTAAGTATACCCAATCTCGGTTAAGTCTTGCTGAGTATTAGCATACTCAGTCTTGCTAGTCTGTCTTTCAGGTATGGCTTGTGAGAACCAGACGGATAGTCCAGTCTGGCCATTCTCTGTTCCGTTTGGCTGGTCCGTGGAGTGGGATCCGTCCCCGGTTGGCAATGACCCTCCGGAATGACACCATGTTCTGGGCTAAGCGTGGTGTCAACTTTCGCGACGTGTGTAGTCGTGTGTTAATTTCTTCTGCTTGTAATCTGAACAAGCTTGCATAGCTTGTGGTTTTAAACAATGTTTGTACAAGTTTACTTTAAGTTGAAACAGATTGTAAAAATGTTTAATATTTTTGTGAATTAAAAGTTGGTGAGCTGTGGTGTGATTGTAAACTCGCCTTCATGCGAGGTAAACCTACCTCGATCCTGTGTAACCGTGGTTGAATTGGGCGGTGACCCGATAGACCAATGGGTTGTTCCGTTTGAAGTGCGTTGAGTTAGTATCGCCTGTATAGTGATGACTAGCGCACTTGAGTCGGAATAATTCAAGTGGATTGGTTCTGCCACATGTTGGCTGAGGACGGATCCTGTGACGCCCTGAAAATTCACCAAAATAAAACACGCGCTAGAGTGCTTTGTTTAAAAGCCGTTCACCGTCGAAACCTTAACCCTAACCCTTTCCGACCGACGCTGAACGTGACCGCTGTCCCATCCCGCGCCGCTCGGCGGTCTGACGACCGCGCGCGACTGCCTTCCACAATCAACGCCGACGCAACCCTTTTTTTTCCTCCTCGCGCTGCGCGCTCCCCCGCGCGTGGCCGACCGGCCGCGGTCACCGCCGCGACCGGCGCCGGCACTCCTCCCACCTTCCTTTTCTTTTCTCTCTTTCTCCCTATTCCTTTTTCCTTTTTCCTTTTCTTTTTCCTTCCCTTCCCTTTTCTTTCTTTTCCCTTTTTCTTCCTTCCCTCCCTTTTCTTTTCTCCTTCCTTCCTTCCTGTTTTTCCCCTCCTTTCCCCTGCTCCCGTGCGCCGCTCAGCCACGCCGCCCGGCTTCTGGCCCCGGCCACGCCGCCCGCCCTCGCGCGCCCGCCGCCGTACGCGCGCGCACCGCCGGACCGCGCGCGCACTCCACCGCCGCGCTCCGCCCAAGCCGCCGCGCCACTCGCCGCCAAGCTGCTTGCGCACGAGCCCACGCGCCCCTGGTCCCTGCACTCCCCGCGCACGCGTGCTCTGGCCCACGGGCGCTCGCGCCCCTGCTCTGGCCCGCCCCTTGCCGCGCCGCCCGCACACGCGCGCGCGCCGCCCGTCGCCAACCGCACGGCCCGCCGCTGCCTCCCCTACCGCACACCGCCGCCATCCTGTACCCGCCCCAACGCGCCGCACGCCGCCACCGTCCTGTGCTCGCACGCACGCCGCGTCACGACGCGGGCAAGCGGACGAACGCCTTTAATGGCGCCCCGCCGAGCCCGGAGGCCGGTCACCGCGCGGCCCCGCCTCCCTACCGCCGTCCCCCGCCTATAAATAGGCCCCCGCGCAGCCCCTCGTTCCCCCACAGCTCCCACCGCCGCCTCCTGCCTCTCCCCGCGCCCCCATCGCCGCCCACCCGTGCTGCACCACCCGCCGCCGCCGCCTCCCGTCGACCGCACTCCACGCGCCACCCCGGCCCGAGGTGAGGGCGGGAATCGAACCCCCCCTTCCCCCTCTCCCTTTTCCCCCACGCGCTCGAGCCGCCCCGGGCCTCGGCCGCCGGGATTGGGCCGGCGCCGAGCCCCCCCCTTTCCCTCCCCTATTTCCTGCGGCAGGAGGAAGAAGAAAGGGCATTTTTGCCCATAACCCCCTGGCCTCCCCTGTATTTCCCCAAAGAAACCCCCCCTTTTTAAGAACACCCCTATCAACCCATTCTTTGCAAAAGAAACCTCGCCCTTTTTAATATTTCAAAATAAACCCCCCATTACACAAACCCAATTATATTTGACATCCTTTAGCGTGCCCTGCGTATTTCTAGAATTTGCAAGTAGGCCCTTGCCCCCTCCAGATACTTACGAATAAACCCTTGGAGCCCTGTTTAACCACCCGAACCCCCTTTAGCTCGTCATTTTATGTGCGATACGACCTCCGATTGACCCGAAACTTTACCACGCCCTTTCTAGTATAGTCCTAGCCATGCCATTAAGAAACCACCCAAAAATATTACCCCTATCTCCATAACTAAATTATTCCCGATTCAAGCTCAACGATAAAAGCTTTTAGTTCTCTCGCTTGATTGCATGCCTGTTTGTTTGCGTCGTAGGACACGGAGTGAACGAGGAAGTTCCCGACTGCGACCAAGCAACCGAGGACCAGTTCTGCGACCCCGAACCCGAAGGACAGTACTTCGATCAGGACCCCCCGCAAGGACTTGACGATGGCAAGTTCAATTTCGCCCTTTGATGCATGTTTTTGTCCTAGTTTTTATAAACACAACCCGATGGCCTATTTTATAAAATTGCATGGTTTAGCGTGCCGTAACCATGGTAGGATAGCCATCCTTGTTGTGACAACCATACCTTGACCACCTGATTTTATAAAGAAAATGCGTGTGTGTGGGAAAGGGTAAAATGTGGTTTTGAAAAACGAGTCGGACGGGATGGATGGCATTTCTGTGTGAATTGCCGTTGGTGTGCTCGTACCTGTGTGGTTGAGCGTGAAAGGGAGATATCCATCTTGTCACCCCTAAGGACCGAGTTGATGTGTCGTCTCACCTAGCTTCCCGTCGTGCAAACCACTTGACCGTTGTATGGGCAACGGCTTAGCCTAACCCCACTAGCTAGTCTGATAGCCATCAGGAGAGCTGGGAGCAGCGGGTGATCAAGGAGACGGGATAAGCTCTGTGTGACTTATGCCCCGGTTAAACCTCGGTGTTAGGTCGAATGACCCCTTGATAGATCCCGTGGTGGCTAGCCAGGTCTAGCTAAGGTGGGTAAGGGCTTCGATGGGATCTGCACCGGCACTAAGGTGTTCGTGCTGTGGTACCCCACCTGTGGGTGAAGTTGTACACCTCTGCAGAGTTAAAATCTATTCGAATAGCCGTGCCCACGGTACTGGGCAAGTTATGGTGTGGTCACATAACTAGTGTTTCTCTTGGGAATGAATGGGCAGGTGTGAGTCGTTTGGAAAGTGTTCGGCAGTTGTGCCGTATGCTACGGCGGACGGGGAGTCCGGTAGCGGTTTAAAATTTGGATCCGTGTGGATCAACATCGTGTGCCCCTTGGTGATGGGAAAACTTGTTTTGAAAAGTGCTTTTAAAATGAACCCCTGCATACAACTGTGTTTTCCGCAAATGAACCGTAACCTTATCCTTGGACTACCCTGTGCATTAAATTCTGTTATAACCCCTCCGTGGGTATGATTGGACTTGCTGAGTACGTTTGTACTCACCCCATTCTTACTTTTACAGTGGAAGACCCAGACTACGTCCCCGAAGACAACGAGTAGGGTTTCGTTCTGCACCCAGTCTTGCCTGTGGTTGAGGCCACCGTTGGATTCCGCATGGCGCAAGACTCTGATGATCCTCTTTTCGTAACTAGTGTAGTGGTGTGGGTTTTAGTTGTAATCCTCGCGATAGTGGCGCTTCACTGCCCATTACCGCGAAGAGTTGTACGGTGATGTACCATCTGTTGTAATAAAAGTGTTATCAGCCTCCTGGGACTGATAAATTACACTTTTAAAGTCTTCCCTGATGGGGGGATGCTTCAGATCCCATACCACGGACCAACCATCGGGAAGAGCATAGGGCCAGGGCACAGGCAGAGCAGAGTCCTCAGGAGGATTACCTAAAATACAGTTAAATTTGCAAGACTGAGTATTCTAATACTCAGCAAGGCTTACCCATTTCATGGTATACGTAGCCATGTAGCTAGACTATGAAGGCTTTGTGAAAAGTTCTGGGTTTGTCTTTTGCTAAAAAGCACCAAAGAGTAGTTCCTTAATTTTCAAATTTTAGCTTTCAGATTCTAGTTGATTATCCATTCTAGGTAAGCAATTATAATTACTCTAGCATGGTAGAACCTTTTAAACAAACATCATCTTTGATACTCATAAGGTTGCTCTTATTACTCTATGTGGCAAAGGGATCAAGCAGTCTCGATCTCCACGAGAAATGGACGATTCAGAATCGAATTTTCAAACCTTGCAAGGGTAAACCTAACTCAGATGCTTGGAACATCCAATGATTGTTCCAAAGCAACTGTTTGCCTTTTATTCTGACTCATGGATCAGTGCCACCACAAGCGACTGTAGGACCATACGCACATCCAATGTGCAGGACGTACGCTTGTAGCGTGACTACATAACCGTACTCCTATCCGCTGTGCGGAATGTACTCCCGCATGTCGGTGCATGTGCGAAAAACCAAATTACGAGTGGTGGGGGGTATGTCCACTCCTCGGGCCGATCGGTTACTAGGCTTGCCGCTTACCCATAATTCACGGCATGTGGCTAGTACTTTCAAACGCTTAACCACCGCTACCACATACTGCGACCTTATCAAACTTTTATCAATACAGACGGGGTCTCTGCCAAGGTCCTGAATCATAATCACAACCCCGTCCATTATCCTTATAGTGATTGCAGGAATGTAAACATTGCAACTCCTATAAAGCTCGCGAGTGACAGGCAATCACTCGACTTCTACCAGTCTTATTAGCATAGCAGCTACTCGGACTCAAGTTCTAATATACAGTACATAGGATCCTCGGCATGTGCGACTAGGGTTTCCATACAAATCCTAAGGACTTAGATGCACCAGTACAATAAATCAATATTTAAATTGCAGTGTATGAAAATAGGGTTTATGTCCGGGGCTTGCCTTCACTGGTGGGGCTGGGGTTAGAGATGTCAACACTAAAACTTTCCGAACCAGGGTTCGGAGCTTCAATTAAATCTCCGGTGACGTTCCCGGGGTCTTCAGAAATTCCTTCGTCTCGTTCCGGAATTAGCTGATAATCCCCGTTAGCGAGAGTCATCGAGTCTACATGATATGCAAACATTGTAATTTAGGGAATGCATACACTTTCATTTCATTTCACGATAAAGTTGCAATCCAATAAACAAATATTCCATTTAGCAAACATATCATCTACTCTCCTACTGGGCAATCATTTATCGAGTACAAACTAAACGACCTAGTTGCATTAAATGACATGTTTAGTTACTCTAAGCAACCAAACTAATTATATTAGATAGCATGGGGGTGATCCTAACTTACCCAACTAATTCCATCAAACACCATTAGTGGATTTTAGGAACTATACTAATTATTCTCTTAAAGAAATGGGGTCATTATTATTAAAAACTTTTGTTTTTGATCAAATAATCAAACCCTAAGTCAGGAGTGATTACTAATACTACAAAAATTAGTATAAACAGACCTAATTGAAATAATATTATCCTAAAATTTTCAGAATATTTTATGCAGTAAATAAATTAGAACAAATACTTCAATTAATCAGCACCTAGAACATGTTTTATTTCCACAAAGCAAACAACTGTAGTACTGGAGCTGTAAATTTAATTGAGCACTGGTGAAGCATGAATAAAGCTTTTGTAAATTTATTAGAATTTTATCTCCATAGGAATAGTGCTACAAAAATAAACAAAATCAGCACTATTATTTCAAGATCTATTTATATCTAGAGTTCCAGATAGATTCAGGTGCTAAAACTTTATGGACATGTTAAGCAACTTAGAAACATCATTCAAAAATATTTTCATAATTTTTCATGAACATGATCTGGCATAATTTTTCATTTTTGATAGACTCCTGGTTTTTCACAGAAAAGACCCTAATAAGATTGAAATCAAAGCAATCAAGTCCTTGGCCGGATTACAACAATGAATAGGGAGGGGAACGGCAGTGTTCCTGTGAGGTAGCTCACTGATGGTGGATCGGAGGTGGGCAGGAGCTTCAGTGTGACATTCAGATACTTAGGATTACAACACACTAGATTCTAGTATAAAGTGTGTATGTTTGATTTTGTGTGTGTTTGCTAAAAATTGAATGCAAAGGGAAAAGGGTATTTGTGTAATTGTAAGAAATTTTGGTTCTTTAGTGTTAAATACGTAAGAATGGGAGGTAAAATCAAAACTTATGAAGGTTATTTTGCAAAAAGTCAAGAACTTACTTTTAAACCGCAAATAGAGGTGAAACTACCCATAGGATGCAAGTGTAGTGTAGTATTTTAGATAGGATTTACTTAAAGTTTAAAGCTTTACCAAGTTTTATGTTAATTTCAAATCCTTAGCAAAGTTGTAGACCTTGTTGAACTCTACACTTTTGCTTTTGGGCACATTTTTATTTGAGCTATGGTTTGAAAGTTAGCTAGACTTTACAGTGAATTCCCTGCATTTTTGGAAAATCACGAGTCAGTCCCTGTCTTCAACCTCCAGCTCTGCTCTGCTTCGCGTCTGACGCCGCCGCCTTCCCTAGCCATGTGCCGAGCACCGGCCGTCCCCGGCGCCACCTCTAGCTCCTGGCCGCTCCACGCGTCGCCCTCCCCCTTCCCTGGTCCTGCTCCCCTCCCCTACTGTCCTCTTCCGCGAGTGCCACGGCCACCCGAGCTCCTGCCGGCCGCCACCTCGCTGCCACCGTGTTCCACGCCCGCGCCTGCTCTTTTTCCCTCCCTCTTCTGCCCAGCAGCACCAGTTGGTAGTACTAGATCCATTTCCCTCGACTTTGCACTCCACGCACACCCCGAGCTCCCGGAACGCCGCCGCCGCTTTGCCTCCACGCCGGCGAGCCACTGGCCGTCGTGGGCAGCTCACCCCGGCCCTCCCCGCACCACTACAACCCCCTAGGGAGCTTCTCCTCACCCCACAGACACTCCCGTGCCACTCCTCGTGGCCGGACCCCCACCAGAACCACCTCACCGTCGCTACCTCCTCGTCGGTGAGCTTCTATTCCCGTCGAACCCATCCCTCTGCCCCTTCTCCGTCCAATCCAACCACCCCAGTGGCTTTCTCTGCTCCTGCTGCAGCTACTAGACCAGAACTTGGCCGCCTTCCTCGCCGGGAAACCCCTCGCCGACGAGCCCCTCCTCGCCGCCGCCTCGGCCGCTGTGGGAACCCCACCTCCAGTCGTCCCTTCCCCTTCCTAAGACCGCCAGAAGGTGCTCCTTGAGCTCTTGGTGCTCGCTGGCCGCTCCTTCTCCACCACCGGCACCACCCCTCGCCGGAATTTGGCCGGCGAACCTCCTGCCCCTTCTTCCCTGACGAGCAAGGACCCAATTGCTCTGATTTTAATCTTTCTAGGGTTCTGTCTGCAAATTTCCAGTCCCTTCCCTAAATTCAAATCAGTGAACTTTAAAAATGTGTAGACAATTGTAGAAAATTCAGAAAAATGCCAAACCAATTTTGTTTGAATCCTTAAGTTAAACTCGACTACTTTTATATAGTGAGTTTGAGCTGTATGTATGTATTTTCTGATGTAGATTAAATATTAGGAAAGGAGTGTTTTAATTGAATCTCTTGTTCCATATCTGTGGTGTAGTTGAAACTTGAAACTTAGGTTGTGTGTATTATGTATAACTCTGTGTAAAAGTTTCAAGTCCTTTACTAATCTTTTGCTTAGACATTCAAGTGCCTTTGTTTTATGTTGAGAAAAACTTTAGGGTTTGTTTAAGAATGCTTCTATTAGCATTTGTACTGAAGTTTATACCCTATCTTCCTTTTTGCATGTGTAATCCATAGTAAAAGTATTAGGATTAGTAGTAAGCTATACACCAAGTTATGGATTTTTGCTTGTTTTCAAAGATAATTCATTTATGCTAGTTCTTGCTTATGAAAAATTATGAAAATATTTTTGAAGTGTTGCCCTTGAGTAGTGTAACCTGTTCACAAAATTTCAGAACAAGATCTTGTGTATATCTACAGTTATAAATAACTCTTAATCTGTTAGTGCTGTTTTTGTTTATTTTTGTGACCTAGTTTCTGTGAAGATAAAAATTTGATAAATTTACAGTATCTTAGACATAGCTTTATCTATAGATGATAAAAGTTTCAACCTCAATGCTATAGTAGTTTGTTCTGTAAAAATAAAACATGTTAACCTAATAATTCTTCTAATTTATTTACTGCATAAAATGTTTTAAAAATTTTAGGGTAATTTTGATTCTGTGTGTTCTGTTTGTTATAATTTTTTTAGCATCAGATCTTAATCTTAAGATCAAATGTTTATAGTTTATAAACGATATCTATTAGGTTAACGTGAAACTAGCCCTAGTTATTTTATGAATTTAAACATGTTGTTTAGTGTAGTTAACTAGGTTAGTTTATACTCGATAAATGACTGCCCAGTAGAAGGGTAAATGATATGTTTGATGAGTGAAGTATGTTTTTTTTATTGCAACTTTATCGTAAAATAAAACTCTTAACTCGAGAACCATCTAAATCAAATCATTGCATATCATGTAGAGTCAACGACACTCGACGACGGATACTACGAGCCAGTCTTGGAGCAAGAACAAGGGTTTTCTGAAGACCCAGTAAACATCGTCGAGACTCTAACTGAAACTCCGAACAAAAGTTCGGAAATCTTTGACACTCCTGCCCCCAGCCCCGCTCAAGAAGGCAATCCCCGGTGCACAACCCAGTATTTCAAATTGCTACATTGATACAATTTTATACTTATATATTATATCTTGCATTAAGTCTAGGAGTTGAAATGGAACCCTAGATGCATAAATCCTAGGAACCAATGTATTGTACCTGAGTCCTTATCGCTTAAATGCTCTGCTCATAGGACCGGCAGAAGTCGGGTGATTTCTTGTCACTCGCGCGATATAGGAGTTGAATGTTTACTATTCTGCCATCACTATAAGAATGATGGACGGGGTCATGTGCAGTATCATGACTCGGAAGGTTACCCCGTCTGTGTTGATAAAAGTTGATAAGGTCGCAGTGTGTGGTAGTGGTGGCTAAGTGTTTGAAAGTACTTGCCACATACCGCGAAATATGGTAAAGCGGTAAGCCTAGTAACCAATCAGTCCGAGGAGTGGACATACCTCCCACCACTCGTAATTTGGTTTTTCTCACGCACCGATGTGCGGGAGTACGTTCCGCGCAGCGGACAGGAGTGCGGTCATGTAGTCGCGCTACAGACGTATGTCCTGCACAATTGGTGTGCGTACGGTCCTACAGTCGCTTGTGGTGGCCCTGTTCCACGAGTCGGAATGAAAGGCAAACGGTTGTTTCGGAATGATGTTTGGATGTTCCAAGTGTGTGAGTTAGGTTTGCCTTGCAAGGTTTGGAAATTTGATTCAGAATCGTCCGTTTCTCGTGGAGATTGAGACTGCTTATTCCTTCTGCCACATATAGTAAGAACATTAACCCTTATGGAATAATCTGGATGGATGTTAATCTCTACCCTATTTTTCTAGTATAGGTGCTTACCTAGAATGGTTAATGAAACTAGAATCTGAAAGCTAAAATATGAAAGTTAGCTCATACTCTTTGTTGCTTTTCAGCAAAAGAAAACTAGAGCCTCTCAAATTCTTCATGGTCTAGTTATGGGCTATGTATATCCGATTTCGGTTAAGTCTTGCTGAGTATCAGTATACTCAGTCTTGCTAGTCTATTTTTCAGGTATAACCTTTGAGAATCCCATGGATGGTCCAGCATGGCCAATCTCTGTTCCGTTTGGCTGGTTCGTGGAATGGGATCCATCCCCGGCTGGCAGTGACCCTCCGGAATGACACCAGGTTTCATGCTGAATGTGGTGTCAACCTCCGTGACGTGTGTAGTCGCATGTGAATTTCCTTCCGCTGTGAACCTGGACAAGCTGTTTAGCTTGTGGTTTTAAAACAATGTTTGTATACGTGTACTAAAGTTTGAAACATTTGTAATAATGTTTAATATTCTATGAATTAAAAGTTGGTGAGCTATTGTACGATTGTAAACTCGCCTTTGTGCGAGGTAAACCTGCTTCGATCCTGTTGAACCGTGGTTGCGTCGGGCGGAGACCCGACAGACCAATGGGTTGTTCCGTTTGAAGTGCGTTGAGTTAGTATCGGCTGTATAGCGATGACTAGCGCACTTGAGCCGGAATAATTCAGGCGATTCTGCCACAGCTGGTATCAGAGCTGTAGGTTTACTCTTACAACTGCAATAGCTCTTAAAAATGTTTTCAGGATAAAAACTTATTTAACAAATGAATTCACGAAGTACGTTGGATTCGTTAAGGTTGGTGCTTAGAACATAAAGCCCTAGGGATTGATATGGGAGTAATCAGGTGGCTACTAATATATATATGTAAAGAGTATAGCTCCAACTTGCAGCACTACTTTCGGGCAAAACTTAAATTTATGCACAACCCAATTTTATATTTTGTAACGACACCTTCGATGGTAAGGTAAGAAGGTAAGGATCCCCAGCCAACTGAGGGAATTTGGCCTTCCCGTTGGTGATGCGAACCGAACGCTGTTTCTCAAGCATTGGCTTACTTGAGATGCTGCCAATATATCAACTTAGGTTGAGTATATTGGGAGTATATGGTTCGGCGCAGGGTATGGCGATCGCTGTTCATACCCCGTTTTATACGGTACCCCCGTGAATACGTTGCAGATGTAACGTATGCTAACGTTGTCCATACGATAGAAATTATACGGAAACTATTTCTATAGTGAACAGTACTGTTTGGGAACGCTTTCATGTCGTGCTGTCATGAAAGGTTCATGTTATATATATGTGGTAGAACCGCCTGAATTATTCCGGCTCAAGTGTGCTAGTCATCGCTATACAGCTGATACTAACTCAATGCACTTCAAACAGAACAACCCATTGGTCTGTCGGGTCTCCGCCCGATGCAACCACGGTTGAATAGGATTGAAGCAGGTTTACCTCGCACGAAGGCGAGTTTACAATCACACAATAGCTCACCAACTTTTAATCCACAAGATAGTTAAACATTATTATAAAGCTGTTTCAAAGCTTAAAGTAATTTATATAGACAGTGTTTCAAATGACAAGCTAAACATGCTTGTCAAGTTCACAGCAGAAGAAAAATTAACACGTGACTACACACATCGCGGAGGTTGACACCACACTCAGCCCGAAGTATGGCGTCATTCAGGAGGGTCACTACCAGCCGGGGACGGATCCCACTCCACGGACCAGCCAAACGGAACAAAAGTTGGCCATGCAGGACTATCTGTGGGGTTCTCAAAGGTCATACCTGAAAAATTCACTAGCAAGACTGAGTATACTAATACTTAGCAAGACTTAACCATTTTATGGTATACTTAGCCACGTAACTAGACTCTTGAAGGCTTGAAATGGTTCTGGGTTTAATTTCAGCTGAAAAGCAACAAAGAGTATGATCTACTTTCATGTTTTAACTTTCAGATTCTAGTCTCATTAATCATTCTAGGTAAGCACCTATTCTAGAAAAGAAGGTAGAGATTATCATCCATCAAGATTATTCCAACAATAGTTACTGTTATTACTCTATGTGGCACAAGGAATAAGCAGTCTCAATCTCCGCGAGAAATGGATGATTCTGAATCAAATTTCCAAACCTTGAAAGGGTAAACCTAACTCACGTGCTTGGAACATCCAAAGATCGTTCCGAAGCAACCGTTTCCCTCATATTCCGGGTTATGGATCAGGGCCACCACAAGCGACTGTAGGATCGTACACACATCCAATGTGCAGGACGTACGTCTGTAGTGCGACTACATGATCATACTCCTATCTGCTACGTAGAACATACTCCCACACGTTGGTGCGTGTGTACAACAGAAACCAATTAATTGAGTGGTGGAGATATGTCCATTTGCCGGGCCAATCAGGTACTAGGCTTACCGCTTTAACATATTTCACGGCATGTGGCTAGTACTTTCAAACGCTTAGCCACCACTACCACACACTGCGACCTTATCAACTTTTATTAACACAGATGGGGTAACCTTCCGAGTCATGATGTTGCACATGATCCCGTCCATCCTCCTTATAGTAATTGCAGAATAGTAAACATTCAACTCCTATATCGCGCGAGTGACAGGAAATCACCCGACTTCTGCCGTTCCTATTAGCAAAGCATCTATCCGATAAGGACTCAGGCACAATACATAGGTTCCTAGTCTCAATGCATCTAGGGTTCTATTTCAACTCCTAGACTTAATGCAGGATATGATATATATAAGTATAAAATTTTATAAATGTAGTAATTTGAAATACTGGGTTATGCATCCGGAGCTTGCCTTCTTGAGCGGGGCTAGGGTCAGTGGTGTCAGAGACTTCCGAACTTTGGTTCGGGGCTTCAGTTATAACCTCAGTGATGTTCGTAGGATCTTCAGAAAATCCTTGCTCGTGTTCCGGGACTAGCTTGTAGTCTCCGTTGTCGAGTGTCGCTGACTCTACATGATATGCAAGGATTTGATTTAGATGGTTCTTGAGTTAAGATTTTTATTTCATGATAAAGTTGCAATCCAACAGAGTCATACACATACATTCATAAAGCAAGAGGTTTAAATACAAACTTATTATTGGGGTCCTAATTCATTTACCCTAATTAGTTGAATTAATTGAATTAGGTTAACAAGTTTGATTTATAATTTGAAATTCATAAAGGCTATGGCCTTGAATTTTTGTGAATAAGCTTATTCCAAGTGGATAAGCTTACTATGAATTGTTCATAATTTTCTGCAAATAGACACTAGGGTATTTGAATTTAGTTCAAATGTTAGGTTTAAATTCAAATCTTAGGCAAAACAGTGCTATAAATTCTTGAAAAATTAATTATGAACTAACTATCAACATATCAATATATGGTAAAAATATCTAAGCATGAAAAGCTCAGGAACATGTTTGCATAAATTCAAATATTTTCAAGCTTGATTTGCACAAAATTAAAGTAGCTGGAGCTAGGGTGCAATACTGGTGCTGTAATTTTTACACAAGCTTGTATTCACCTTAAACAGACTACATACCAAAAATCGCAGGAAAAAGAGCTAGCATGCAATAGTTATGCACAAGATACCCTTTTGCTAAAGTTTAAAATAAATCAAAAAGTATTTAGTTTCAAACCAGACTTTATTAACAAAAGTTGTAGAACTAGATTTCAGGAGTACAACAAAATTGGTTTGGCTATTTTTGGATTTTTCTGCAATTTCTTATGAATTTTAAAACTTGACAACTTTTACAAACAACACTAAATAAGAAACTTGCAGAGAGGTCCTCGGGTTTTTGCACATGGGACCCTAATATAAAAACTTAGATTACAATGGGGTCCTTGCCGAGTCAAGACGGCGGCCGTGGTGTCTGACCGGCGTGTTCTCGCCGGTGGCGAGGGTTTGGCCGAGAGGAAATTGTTCCTACACGACCTATAGGACGAGGTGCACACGTTGGTGGGTGGTGGGTACAAAGGAAGGCGGCGGAGCAAGGTCGACGTCGAGGAATGGCGGCGACCGTGGTGGTGCGTCTATGTGCCCGATGAGGGGCCAGCAAACATGGAGGGATGGAGCGCGCACGAGCATCGTGGAGTCGTGGGGATGCTATTCCGGTACCTGGTTCGGCTGGAGGTGGGGCAGAAGGGGGTAGTCGACGTGGAGGTGGCTCGGGTTTCACCGGCGGCGATGGCGGCACGGTGTTCTGGTGGCTGGGGTGTCGGAGAGGGGTGAAGGAGTAGCTAGAACACTTCTGCGGGATGATGTAGTGCTGATGCTGGGCTTGGCCGGGGCTAGGGGCAATGGTGTGGCAGAACCAACCTGAATTATACCGACTCAAGTACGCGAGTCCTCACCGAAGGGCTACCTCGCACTTCAAACGGTATAAAACCATTGGTCTGTCGGATAACGTCCCGATAAACCACCGAACTCAGGATCCAACAAGATACCTCACACGAAGGTGAGTCCAGAGATACAATGCCAAAATATCTTACACCACAGGCAGTTACATTACAACAATGTACAAAACATCATTAGCTTCCATAGAGGAGAGATTATTACAAGACAGGTTTTAGTTTTTAGTCAAAGCAGCGGAATTTGAAAAGCGTAACCATTATACACGTCATCATTACAAATATTATGCTAGCCCTGGCATAATGTCACTCGGCGGAATCGGTGTTGGCCGGGGACGGATCCCATTCCACGGACCAACCATCAGGCAAAGGGTAAGGCCACGGTGTAATGAACGCTGGCTCATCAGAAGGATTACCTGAAGTAAATCAACAACAACAAGGCTGAGTATACTAATACTCAGCAAGACTTACCCGGAATTGGGTATATCTTAGCCCATAACTAGACTCATGATGGCTTTTAGCTTTGGGTAAAGTTTTCAGCTGAAAAGCAACAAAGGGTAGATCCTTATTCTCAACTTTTAACTTTCAGATTCTAGTTGATTAACCATTCTAGGTAAGCACCTACAACTAGTCAAACATGGTAGAATCTTTATTCAAACATCATCTTAGATAATCACATAATTACTCTTGTTACTCTATGTGATAAAGGGGATAAGCAGTCTCATACATCGTGAGAGGCGGACGATTCTGAATCGAGATTCAACCCTTGCAAGGTAAACCTAACACACACGCTTGGAACACCACAGGGTAATTCCGAAGCAACCGTTTGCCTTTCATTCCGACTCGTGGATCAGTGCCACCACAAGCGACTGCAGGTCATACGCACATCCAAAGTGCAGGACGTACGTCTGTAGCGCGACTACAAAACCCGTACTCCTGGTTGCCCAGCAACACGTATGCCTACACGTCGAACAAAGTAACCAAAAGAAGCAAATACATGTGGTGGGTGGTATGTCCACTCGGGCCGATCGGTTACTAAGCTTACCGCTTACCATATTTCACGGCATGTGGCTAGTGCTTTCAAACGCTTAACCACCGCTACCACACACTGCGACCTTATCAAACTTCATCAAAACAGACGGGGTATCATCTTGACCATGATACCTCATAAAACTTCCGTCCGTCATCCTTATAGTGATAACAGGAATGTAAACATTACAACTCCTATATATCGCGCGAGTGACAGGAAATCACTCGACTTCTACCGGTCCTATAAGCAGAGCAGCTATTCGGACTCAAGTTCTAGTGTTCAATACATAGGTTCCTGGAATTATGCAACTAAGGTTTACAAACAACTCCTAAGAACTTAATGCATAAAGATATACATAAATAGTATAGGTTGCAGTGTAATAAAGTAGGGGTTATGTCCGGGGCTTGCCTTCGCTGGTAGGGTTGGGGTTAGTCAAACTATTTTCTTCCGAACCTTGGTTCGGGGCTTCAGAGAAATCCGCGACGAGATTTCCGGGGTCTTCAGAATAACCTCCTTCTTGTTCCGGAATTAGCTGATAGTCCCCGTCAGCGAGAGTGGTCGATTCTACATGTTATGCACAATGAAGTTTAATGGATGCATACATTTGTAGTTCAGTTCACGATAAAGTTGCAATCCAACATAAGAAAAATTACATTACGACGATAATCTAACTACCCCGTACTGGGCAGTCATTTATCGAGTACTAATTAAACTAACTAGTCTCGTTAGGCAACCGGGGTGGGTTACCTTAAACATCCAATTTAACTATATTAGGTAGTGTATCTAATTACCTTAAGCAACACTACACACACTTAGAAATTCTCATTTATTAGTTAAACATTGTAATTAACTTTAGGTTATTATTTAATTATGGTTAACCTTGAATTAATTTTAGGCAAATGGTAATTTAGTAAGATTAAATTAATACTTATGAAAATTATCCTAAGTGGGTTTAACTGAAATAACCTTACTCTAGATATTCTATAAAATAAATAACAACTTACCTAATTAAACAAAATCAAGATTGGAAATTTCAAGGTGTAATTATGATTAGAATTTTATACTAAAATTAGGGTTCAAAATTTAAGAATATCATAAACTACTTAAGTCTAGCATTCTAGAAAAGTTCCATAAATTTTCATGCATTCTAATTATTATTTATGATTTATCTTGAAATCTAAGTTTGAAATTTATAACTCAATTTATATTAGGTTTCTGTTTCTCAAATTTTTATGTTATATTACACTCATAAAGACTAGACTACAGTAAAAATTTCATCCCTAAATATGCATAGATACTTCTGAAATTAAATTGCCAAGCTTTTGTTAACTTATCACAAAAGTAACCAAATACTCTAGCTAGAGAGCTGATCTTGGCCTCAAAAATTTACACAGAACTATTCACATTACCTACAACACATGCTCCAAAAACTAACAGCAACAAAACTATAGATCTCAGGATTTAATTAATGCATCCTTTTACTAACATTTAAAATACAGAACAAACTATGTACTTTCATGGTATGATGATAAAATAAAAGTTGCAGAGCTTATCATAAGGTTTCTAACCCAACCAATTTCACATTTTTGTGATTTTTCTACTGTTTTCTATGCATTTTCAAAGTTCACAGCAGAGATCTCAAATAAGATTTACAAAACAGCCCCTAGCTTTAGCACAAAACCCCCTGAAACTTTACTGTCTTCTCCAATGGAGTCCCTGGCCGTGGTCAAAGAGGGGCGTCGACATTTGACCGGCCAAATCCGTGATGCTCGGGTCGCAATAGTGGGGGAGAAGAGGGGGAAAAGCTAGAGGAGGTCGAGGGCTACCCGGGAAGGTGCCCGGTTGGACCCCTACGGTGGCGTATGGGCCTACCCGCGTGGAGCAGGCGGCCGGCGACGGGGAGGACCTGGACGGCGGCACACCGGCAAGCTGGGCGACGAGGCTCTGCTCTAAAAGCTTCAGGGTACCAAGGGGAAACTCCCAGTGGCGTTGGATGGGGCGGAGAGGGGCTGCAAGAGTGGACCCGCGGTAGCGCCGAGCTTGCCGGAGTTGCGGGTGAATGGCGACGACGTTCCGGTGTCCAGGGGCAAGGAAAAGACTAGCTAAGGGGAGGAATGGGTTGAGAAGATTCTTGCGGTACTGATGCGCCCACAAGATAGAGCTCCGGGGGTCTCTATTGCTCCCTCCACGCGGCGGGGCGGCGAGCAGGGAAATGCCGGCGCTCAGGTGTTGCTGGCAGTACCAGCACGCCGTGGCACACGGTAGAAGTGCCAGCGCCGGGGATTAGGAGCGGTGGTAGAGCTATGGAGCGACGCGTGGGAGCAAATTTAGCAGGAGGTGGTGCTCGGGCTGTTGTGCCGGCGATGAGCGGCGGGAGCAGAGACAGAACAGAGAGGAACAGAGAGGAAGCATGCGTGACAGAGGAGGAAGAAGGCAGTCAGGGTCAGAAGGACTGATTTGCGAATCTGGAAACTTCCAGGGACTCCTCTGTAAAGGAAAAATTCCTGCTGATACAAAAGCCTAATGAGAAAAGTGTCTAAAGCAAAATTGTAGAGAATTTCAAATCCTACAAGAATGCTTTAAGGTTCAAGTTCAAAATCTCAAAGAATATAGTTTTATTTTAAACTTTAAAGCACAATTCAAATTATAAACTTTGTCTTGTAATTCAAACATAATGCTTTAATGTTGAGGGTCTTTTTGCAAGTTTTCCTGCAGTCATCATTACTAGTTCTTTTTACATTTTAGTCCTTAAGTAAAACTGAGTTTTACTTTTACCTTTTAACCATTTCACATGTAAACCCCTTATATTTTGTGTTAATTACACATAGATCCCTAGTTTCCCATAAAGTCCATTTTTCTTATGTTTTATTTAACTTTTGCATTGTTCTTCTGTACAATGATGTAGGTTTACCACTTAAAAGTACTTTTACACACTTATACTCAAGTAATTACACACTTCCTAAATTATAATTATACCCCTTATGTCTGGTACAACTTATATATATTATAACATGCATACATAATACACTCAAACTTAGTATCTAGTTGTCTAACTACCTGGATATCACAGCCTTCCCCCCTTAAAAAGAATCTCGTCCCGAGATTCCGAAGCTGAACAGAATTGAATGATTAGATTTGGGGATTGGCTTGAAGGAAGTCTGGAAAATTCCGTTGAAGATAAGACTCAGTTTCCCAAGTCGCTTCTTCTTCGGTGTGATGATTCCATACGATCTTGTACATCTTAACTGCCCTTCTTCTGGTGAATCTCTCCTTAGTATCCAGGATTCGAAGAGGTTGCTCGATGTACGAGAGATCGGGTTCAATCTCAATGGCACATGTCTCAACAATTTCCGTGGGTACTTTGATACACTTCTTAAGTTGAGAGACATGAAATACATCGTGAACAGCAGCCAATTGAGACGGAAGGCAAAGTTTGTATGCCACTGGGCCACAAACGTTGAGAATTTCAAAGGGTCCGACATATCGAGGTGCTAACTTCCCCTTTATGCCAAAGCGTTGGACGCCTTTGGTAGGTGATACTCGGAGATATACAAAATCTCCTATCTGGAATTGCAGAGGTTTCCTCCTCTTATCTGCATAGCTCTTTTGTCTGGACTGAGCGGTTTTAAGATTAGATTGAATAACCTTAACCTTATCTTCGGCTTCAATGACTAGGTCTGGTCCGAAGATCTTGCGTTCACCGGTCTCTGACCAACTCAAAGGAGTTCGACACCTGCGACCATATAACGCTTCGAAAGGAGCCATTTGAAGACTAGCTTGATAACTGTTGTTGTAGGCAAATTCAGCTAGAGCAAGGCACTTGTCCCAACTTGTACCATAGTGAATAATACAAGCTCGGAGCATGTCTTCAAGGATTTGGTTAACTCGCTCAGTCTGCCCATCAGTTTGGAGATGATACGCAGAGCTTCTAATCAATTTGGTCCCTAGAGCTGCTTGCAATTGTTCCCAAAATCGTGCAATAAATTGGGGCCCTCGATCAGATATGATGGTTTTTGGAACCCCATGCAATCGAACGATTTGTTCCAGATAGACTTCGGCATACTTCTTAGCAGAATAAGTGGTATGCACCGGAAGAAAATGAGCTGTTTTTGTGAGTCTATCGATAATTACCCATATGGAGTCATGTTTTTGAGATGTGTTGGGAAGACCAACAATGAAATCCATGCTGATGTCTTCCCATTTCCATGATGGTATGGGTAACGGCTGAAGCGTACCAGAGGCTTTTAAATGGCTAGCTTTAACTCTCTGGCACGTATCGCACTCAGACACATATTTGGCAATTTCTCTCTTCATTCTGGTCCACCAAAAATGTTGCCGAAGATCTTGATACATCTTGGTGCTACCAGGATGAATAGAGAATTTGGACAAATGTGCTTCGTCGAGAATTTGCTTACGAAGTTGATGATCCTTAGGTACAACAATCCGATCGTTGAACCATAGGATTCCTTGATGATCAGTGTGAAAACACCGATATTTAGCTTCTCCCTGGGATAGCTTGGATTTGATAATTTTGACACCCTCATCATGTAGCTGCGACATGATGATTTTATTCCGCAGAGTAGACTCAACGGAGATCAAGTTTAAACTTCCTTGGGGAATAATCTCAAGATTGAGTCTTCTCATTTGATGGCAAAGAGTGTCATTCAAGGTGGATATGGTTAAGCAATGACAATGTGACTTACGGCTAAGTGCATCCGCAACCACATTAGCTTTGCCCGGATGATAATGTACCTCAAGATCATAATCTTTGATTAACTCTAACCAACGCCTTTGCCTCATATTTAGATCAGCTTGAGTGAAAATATACTTGAGGCTCTTATGGTCAGTGTAAATGTTACACTTAGCACCCATAAGATGATGTCTCCAGATCTTGAGAGCATGGATAACTGCTGCCAATTCAAGATCATGTGTTGGATAATTTTGCTCATGAGTTCGAAGTGCTCGGGAAGCATAAGCAATAACCCGGTTGTTTTGCATAAGGACACAACCAAGGCCAATTCCAGAAGCGTCACAGTAGACATCAAAAGGCTGGGTACTATCTGGTTGAGCTAGTACTGGAGCAGTCGTCAGAAGTTTTCTCAAAGCGTGAAATGCTTCCTCACACTTATCATCCCAACGAAACTTAACTTCTTTCTTGAGTAGCTCAGTCATGGGTTTAGCTATCTTGGAGAAGTCTGGAATGAATCGGCGATAATATCCTGCCAATCCAAGGAAACTTCATATTTGATGGACTGAAGTGGGAGGATTCCAGTCCATAACTTCTTGAACTTTGGTTGGATCGACCGATATGCCTTGACTAGAAATAGTATGTCCCAAAAATTTCACACTATCCAGCCAGAATTCACATTTTGAGAATTTGGCATAAAGGCGATGATCACGTAGTCGTTGAAGAACGACATGCAAATGATTAGCATGGTCTTCTTTGGTTCTGGAGTATATTAGAATATCATCGATGAAGACCACAACGAATTTATCAAGTTCCGGCATAAATACGGAGTTCATGAGATACATGAAATATGCCGGTGCATTTGTAAGTCCAAATGACATGACCAGATATTCATAAAGTCCATATCTGGTTGAGAAGGCCGTTTTTGGAATGTCACTAGGCCTGATCTTGATCTGATGATAACCGGAGCGTAAATCAATCTTGGAAAAGACCTTTGCTCCAGCTAATTGATCGAACAAGATATCAATGCGGGGAAGAGGATACTTATTTTTAATAGTAACCGCATTGAGTGGACGGTAGTCGACACATAGCCTCAGACTATCGTCTTTCTTCTTGACGAAGAGAGCAGAACAACCCCAAGGTGAAGCACTGGGGCGTATATAACCCTTATCAAGAAGATCTTGTAGCTGAATTTTCAGTTCTGCCAATTCATTTGGAGGCATGCGATACGACCTTTTTGAAATTGGAGCAGTGCCAGGTTGAATTTCAATAATGAACTCGATGTCTCTATCTGGTGGCATTCCAGGCAAATCGTCTGGAAAGACATCTGGAAATTCACATACTATCGGAATATCCTTGACTTTGATATCTGTGATAGCATATGCGCAAGGGTGTAGACATTCTGGTGGAGGCAGAACAAGAGTAATGGCTCCACAATACGGTGAATTAATTTCGATAACCCGGGAAGATATATCTAACTGGACTCGATGTTCAGCCATCCAGTTTGTCCCAAGTATGACATCGATACCCTCTAAACTGAGTAAAACCAAATCAGTTTTAATCTCTTTACTACCTAACTGAATTGGTACATATCTACTTATTCGGTTGGAAGTAATATTTCCTCCAGGGGTAGTGATCATATATGACCCCTGGATAGGACAAGATTCAAGTCCTAGTCGGGTTCCACAGTTGTTACTAATAAAGCTATGTGTTGCCCCAGAGTCAAATAAAGTAACAACTGGTTGGTGGTGAATAGAAAATGTACCCGACATGACAGGAGCTCCATCTGGAAGTTCTGCAAGAGTGGTGAAGTTAATTCGTCCTTGTCGGACTTGCATCACCGGCTTCTTGCCCTTATTCTGATTTCCCTGGGTGGAGCTCTGCCCTTGATTAGGTTTCTTAGGCCGCGGGCAATCTCGGATGAAGTGGTCCGCACTTCCGCAATTGTAGCAGCGATAGTTGCTGCCTTTCTGTGGCACTTGCTGAATATTTGGCCGTGGGCCAGATTGTTGTGCTTGTTGCGGGGGCACAGGAGGTCTGAACCTTCCTTGCTGCTAAGGCGGCCTAAAAACCAATCTTCCCGTTGGAGCATTGCGCTGTGGTGCTCTGGACGGCGTATTAGAAACAACCTGATACCTTGGTGGTTGAGCACTCGAGGTCCCTGCAGGGTTCTTCCGCTTCTTCTCGGCATAATGTGCCACAATGCAGTCTTCCTGAGTTAAGGCCATGTTAACCAACTCACTGAAAGTATTTGCCTTCACAAGGTTCAGGCGTTCCTTGAGTTTGGTGTTAAGGCCTCGGCGGAAACGGTCTTGCTTCTTGGTATCATTATCTGCATGATACCCTGCATACTGGCACAAATGATTGAAATTCTGTGCGTATTGCAAAACTGTGTTGGCACCTTGTGTAAGAGCCAGGAACTCGTTAAGCTTTCGCTCCAATAATCCTGCGGGAATATAGTGCGCTCTGAAAGCGACCCGGAATTCATCCCATGTGATGACATGCCCTGCAGGTTGCATGGCATAAAAATTGTCCCACCAGATTCTAGCAGCACCACGAAGTTGTTGAGCAGTAAAGGAAGCCTTGCTAGAATCCGCACAAGGTATGGTCAGGAGAGCGAACTTCGATTCAATGATGTGGAGCCAGGCATCGGCATCCAATGGTTCCTCGGCCTTACTGAAGAAAGGCGGTTGGGTACTGAGGAAATCTTGGTAACTAGCCACAGGAGGATTACGATCATCCCGGCCTCCTCGGAATTGTTGCTGCTGATTCTGCTGTGCTTGAACTAGCAAATTAAGCAATTCCGTTTGCCGAGCCATGACTTCGGCAAGGTTGGGAGGAGGTGGTGGCGGTTGCTGAGAACCGCTGGCCTGATCAGCCCGGAAACCCTCCGGGGTTCCTCGTGTAGCTCCGACCATCTGAAATAAAGGAGATGTCCATTATTAACCATATATCCTTACTCCCAATTTCAGAAGACATAAACAATGCATATATTCCGCACAATCATCTCATCTCAGAATTAAAGATAATGAACAAGATGATAAAACCGGAAATTATATACATTGCTGACTCAGATAGTTCCCACTTCGCATGTCGAAAGTTCACTACATAGGCCATCTATGTTACATCAAATGGCACGAGGTTTGACTACTTAAACTTATTACATTCCCTTAGATTACATCTCGAAAGTCGACGATTTACTAAAAATCGTCGAAATTTCCTACAGAAGACTGACTGCCAGAAAGAGAATGATGGGGACTAAGAACAGGATCCCCATGCTCAGAATCAATCTCAGAGATACCCTCAATCTCCTCGGGGTCTTCTTCTTCTTCTTCCGGTACTATGGGTATAGCGGGAAATATCGGTTGCTGCTGCAATTCCTCAATGTGAGCTTGGGCATCATCAGCCACAAGTATCAGATCATGAATTTGTGCCTGTAGGAACTCAATAACAGTGTCACGCTGAGTGATAATATGATCACTCTCATTGATCTGATCTTCACGATTGAGGATTGTCTCATCTCTTGCTGCAATAATTTCATCCTTCTGAGTCACCAAAGCTTGTAATTCTTCTATTTGAGTTACTTGATGGTCAGCGTTCCGATAGTGGCTTTGAGCCACACCAGTTATCTGACTCACCCCATGACGCAGTAGCATTTGATAATGATATTGCACATCCATGAACCTGGTAACCATACGGACGGTTTCTTCAGCCAGATCTCCTAGCAGATGACCATGATGGTCTGTCCGAAAATCCCAGTCCGAATTACCCGGGTCTATGGTAGGAAATAACCCAATAGGATATGCAGCAACTTCAATCGGATGTTGATTGCAGAAGAGTTTGATACCTTCTAAAGCAGCAGTTTCAAGAGTATCCACTAGACGATATCCAACCACTTCCACTTCTATGGGAGGCCATAAGGAGCGGAAAGGGTGTTGAGGAATTATCATCTTAACTCTGCAGCGGGGAACTCCTTCTTCACGATACTCTACCCCATCATACAGAGGAGGCTCTGTATAATGAAACATACTCAAGGATTCCCACAAAAGACGAGGAAACCCTTCCCAATGTAAACCATTGGTGTGGAAGTGCCCCTCCTGATCCCAAAAGGTACTAGTAGGAGCAGCCATCTGCGACAACAATGCAAATGGTAAGATATTTTTACCCTGTTGAGAAAATTTACAAGGTAAAATTAGATTAAGATAGCTGATTCTGATAACAGCAAAGGCTGGAAATCAGATGGATGCCTAAGATACCCAACTAAGATTCTTACTTACCCAAACTAAGAAAAACCAATATGTTGCCCATTTCTTAGGAAGCATTAAACATTCATTTTGGTTGATTAGTGTATTATGCATGCACGCACAAATCGTCCTCTCAACCAAAAATAACTGCCAAGTAATCTTGGTCTTACGTGGTTAGTTACGGTGGCACAATATAAATACGTCTCTCACTATTAACTAGTCGATAAATCCTATCCGTCCTAATTCGGAATCGTGGTTAGTGTACCTGCAGAAAACCACAATGCATAAATATATCCAATGAATCTTTCATGCCAACATGTCATGAAAGCGTCCCCATTCATTACTGCTCACTATAGAAACAGTATCTGTACAATTACCGCCGTACAGACAACGTTAACATACGTTATTGAATAACGTATTCACGGAGGTACCGCAAAATGCGGGGGTATGAACAGCGATCGCCATACCCTGCGCCGAACCATATACTCCCAATGTAGTCAACCGAGGTTGGTACATTGGCAGCATCTCAAGTAGGTCACTGCTTGAGAAACAGCGTTCGGTTCGCATCACCGACGGGAAGGCCAAGCTCCCTCAGTTGGCTGAGGATTCTTACCTTCTTACCTCCCGATCGAAGATGTCGTTACAGAAAGTAAGGTTGGGTTGTGCATAAATTTAAGTTTCAACAGAAAAGTAATGCTGGTAGTAAGAGTCATATATATATTACAGCCACTTTAATTCCCATAATAGTATTACCCTAGGGCTTACGTACTATACATAATCCTTAACGAACCAACGTAGTTTGCAAATACTTGATTAATGAAATTTATACTAAAAATTACTTTTTAAGGCTAATTATATCTCCAGGGTACACTTGTTAGCTCTGATACCAGTTGTGGCAGAACCAACCTGAATTATACCGACTCAAGTATGCGAGTCCTCACCGAAGGGCTACCTCGCACTTCAAACGGTATAAAACCATTGGTCTGTCGGATAACGTCCCGATAAACCACCGAACTCAGGATCCAACAAGATACCTCACACGAAGGTGAGTCCAGAGATACAATGCCAAAATATCTTACACCACAGGCAGTTACATTACAACAATGTACAAAACATCATTAGCTTCCACAGAGGAGAGATTATTACAAGACAGGTTTTAGTTTTAGTCAAAGCAGCGGAATTTGAAAAGCGTAACCATTATACACGTCATCATTACAATATTATGCTAGCCCTGGCATAATATCACTCGGCGGAATCGGTGTTGGCCGGGGACGGATCCCATTCCACGGACCAACCATCAGGCAAAGGGTAAGGCCACGGTGTAATGAACGCTGGCTCATCAGAAGGATTACCTGAAGTAAATCAACAACAACAAGGCTGAGTATACTAATACTCAGCAAGACTTACCCGGAATTGGGTATATCTTAGCCCATAACTAGACTCATGATGGCTTTTAGCTTTGGGTAAAGTTTTCAGCTGAAAAGCAACAAAGGGTAGATCCTTATTCTCAACTTTTAACTTTCAGATTCTAGTTGATTAACCATTCTAGGTAAGCACCTACAACTAGTCAAACATGGTAGAATCTTTATTCAAACATCATCTTAGATAATCACATAATTACTCTTGTTACTCTATGTGATAAAGGGGATAAGCAGTCTCATACATCGTGAGAGGCGGACGATTCTGAATCGAGATTCAACCCTTGCAAGGTAAACCTAACACACACGCTTGGAACACCACAGGGTAATTCCGAAGCAACCGTTTGCCTTTCATTCCGACTCGTGGATCAGTGCCACCACAAGCGACTGCAGGTCATACGCACATCCAAAGTGCAGGACGTACGTCTGTAGCGCGACTACAAAACCCGTACTCCTGGTTGCCCAGCAACACGTATGCCTACACGTCGACAAAGTAACCAAAAGAAGCAAATACATGTGGTGGGTGGTATGTCCACTCCTCGGGCCGATCGGTTACTAAGCTTACCGCTTACCATATTTCACGGCATGTGGCTAGTGCTTTCAAACGCTTAACCACCGCTACCACACACTGCGACCTTATCAAACTCATCAAAACAGACGGGGTATCATCTTGACCATGATACCTCATAAAACTTCCGTCCGTCATCCTTATAGTGATAACAGGAAGTAAACATTACAACTCCTATATATCGCGCGAGTGACAGGAAATCACTCGACTTCTACCGGTCCTATAAGCAGAGCAGCTATTCGGACTCAAGTTCTAGTGTTCAATACATAGGTTCCTGGAATTATGCAACTAAGGTTTACAAACAACTCCTAAGAACTTAATGCATAAAGATATACATAAATAGTATAGGTTGCAGTGTAATAAAGTAGGGGTTATGTCCGGGGCTTGCCTTCGCTGGTAGGGTTGGGGTTAGTCAAACATTTTCTTCCGAACCTTGGTTCGGGGCTTCAGAGAAATCCGCGACGAGATTTCCGGGGTCTTCAGAATAACCTCCTTCTTGTTCCGGAATTAGCTGATAGTCCCCGTCAGCGAGAGTGGTCGATTCTACATGTTATGCACAATGAAGTTTAATGGATGCATACATTTGTAGTTCAGTTCACGATAAAGTTGCAATCCAACATAAGAAAAATTACATTACGACGATAATCTAACTACCCCGTACTGGGCAGTCATTTATCGAGTACTAATTAAACTAACTAGTCTCGTTAGGCAACCGGGGTGGGTTACCTTAAACATCCAATTTAACTATATTAGGTAGTGTATCTAATTACCTTAAGCAACACTACACACACTTAGAAATTCTCATTTATTAGTTAAACATTGTAATTAACTTAGGTTATTATTTAATTATGGTTAACCTTGAATTAATTTTAGGCAAATGGTAATTTAGTAAGATTAAATTAATACTTATGAAAATTATCCTAAGTGGGTTTAACTGAAATAACCTTACTCTAGATATTCTATAAAATAAATAACAACTTACCTAATTAAACAAATCAAGATTGGAAATTTCAAGGTGTAATTATGATTAGAATTTTATACTAAAATTAGGGTTCAAAATTTAAGAATATCATAAACTACTTAAGTCTAGCATTCTAGAAAAGTTCCATAAATTTTCATGCATTCTAATTATTATTTATGATTTATCTTGAAATCTAAGTTTTGAAATTTATAACTCAATTTATATTAGGTTTCTGTTTCTCAAATTTTTATGTTATATTACACTCATAAAGACTAGACTACAGTAAAAATTTCATCCCTAAATATGCATAGATACTTCTGAAATTAAATTGCCAAGCTTTTGTTAACTTATAACAAAAGTAACCAAATACTCTAGCTAGAGAGCTGATCTTGGCCTCAAAATTTACACAGAACTATTCACATTACCTACAACACATGCTCCAAAAACTAACAGCAACAAAACTATAGATCTCAGGATTTAATTAATGCATCCTTTTACTAACATTTAAAAA